>NC_059343.1:38975000-39300000 GCF_018350155.1 Leopardus geoffroyi | reverse complement strand
TAAGCCATCATTCGAACAAGAGGGTTAAAGAAACACCTCGAAAGACACAGACGTAGACAGAGTCACCACGAACAAATCATTGCTAAAAAAAAAAAAAAAAAAGAAGAAAAAGAAGCAAAAGATTTTCATGAGGGGGAAAGATATTTGAAGGAAGCAACAAGAATTCAAATGGAAGAAGCATGTGAACAGAGAAATTGGTACGTGCGTCAGTAAAGCTGAAGAAGAAATCACTACATGTTTTTAATGAGAGTTAATTAAAGATGCATTAAAAATTAATGGAACAAAGATACTGGACAATAACAGCATGTAAAGTGGAGATCATATCAGGTAAGATTCGCATGTAGCAGAAATCACAATTAGAGCTGGCTTAAACCATCTGGAAAATTTTACTTTCTGATTTACAAGAAATACAAAGATAGGTGGCCCTTGGGCTGGTTAAATCAGGGACTCCTCGAGAGGGAGACACAGAATCCGAAGCAGGCTCCAGGCCCTGAGCTGTCAGCACAGAGCCCGACGCGGGGCTCGAACTCACGAACCTCGAGATCGAGACCTGAACCAAAGTCAGACGCTCAACCGCCTGAGCCACCCAGGCACCCCTCAGATCACTTTTGTCTGTAGATCTCTTTGTTCCACCCATCTGGAAATTTCCATTCATCACCTGGAAAAACTTTCTTCGGCATACGTACGTGTATTTTTTTTTCTCCCTAAATTGGAACTCATGCTGTAGGTACCATTTTGCTATCTGTCCTTTAGAAAATATTCATCATTAGAATGTTCAGCACTCAGTAGAAGAAAATCTTTGATTTCATTTTTCATTTTTCACATGGCTGTTTCGGAACTGTGAAGAGTCCTTAAAAAACTTTGACTCAACCAACAGCTTAATGTAATTCATTCTCATCTGTTCGCTCCAATCAAAATAAGGGAGGAAATGTCCACCTACAGAAGGTGGAGGGTTAGAGAATAAACAAGCTGGTGAATGTTCACACAGTAGGGAAGAAATAGAAATCAGGAAAATCTGTTTTCACTAAGCTGGTTTCATGGTCTTGTTTTCTTCACTCTCGAGATTAGGATTCTGACGTCAGTGTCGCAACGTCTTTATTAAAATATGCTTTTTTTTCTTAGTGTTTCCCGTTTTCAGGGTTGTGCAACAAGGCTCAGTAAGTGTGGCTTTTATTAAATAACTCTGAAATGCTTTGTTTATTGGTGGGTTTTTTTCCATATAGTATTATGACCAAAGGCCTGCCTAGGAAAGATGCTAGAAACTTCCTCGTGGCCCTGAGTTTGTTGGGGCAGGGTGGTAGCTGCTGTGGCTGTCTGTTCCAGAGAAGTCACGTGGGTCATCAGATGCCATGGAAAAGAGCCCCACTTTTCTGGGTATAAGTACTCCCACCATGGGAGCCACTGACGTCAGCTCAGATCATGATCCCGAGGTGTGATTTTGGGCCCCGCATCGGGCTCTGGGCTGACAGTGTGGAGCCTGTTTGGGATTCTATCTATCTCCCTCTCTCTCTGCCCCTCCCTCACTCTCTCACACACACTCTCTCTCTCAAAATAAATAAACTTAAAAAAAAAAAGTCCTTTCATCATAAAGAGAATGGTTAATTTAAACATAAACTTTCTTTTTCTTTTAAAAAAATTTTTTAAAATATTTATTTATGGCTTGAGAGACAGAGAGTGAGCAGGGGAGGGGCAGAGAGAGAGGGAGACACAGAATCCGAAGCAGGCTCCGGGCTCCGAGCTGTCAGCACAGAGCCCGACGCGGGGCTCGAACCCACGAACCGTGAGACCATGACCTGAGCTGATGTCGGACGCTTAACCGACTGAACCACCCAGGCGCCCCGAAAACCTTTTTAAATTAAAAAAATAGAATTCGTTGGGGTGCCTGAGCCGCCCAGTGGGTTAAGCATCGGTCTCCTGCTTGGGTCATGATCTCACAGTTCCTGAGTTCAAGCCCTGCACTGGGTTCTCTGCTGTCAGCACAGCCCTCTTCGGATCCTCTGTCGCCCTCTCTCTCTCCTGTTACAGCTATCTCCCAGGTCAACACGTTTCCTTCTGAACCAGTTGTTTGCCGGCTTCTTCACAAATCCACTCACTGTCCTCTGTCTGCACTGCTCTGTGCTACGGGAAACGGAATTTCCCAGGCTCCCTTGCATGGTGGTTTCTGTAGCTTCAGGCAATAGGGGCATGGCGGCCACTGGTAAAGACTGGGGGGTGTGAGGAGGGCAGAGCCAGGGTGTTTCTTTCTCCCCTCATGCTTGAGTAGGACCTCCTGCAGTTGTTTCAACTCCTCCTTGGTTCCGGCCCCCCCTAGTCAGCTTACCCTCTGTGTCCCAGGTACCCCTGAGCACTCCCCACCACTATTCTCCTACTGCCCATTGGCCCAGCTTTCAGATTCTGGTAACACCACCTCCTCCCTGTATCTTTTCAGCCCTAAGGGTGGTAGACATTTCTTGCTCTTAATAACCTCTGGGTTACCTCCTAGTCTCCTATTTGACATCTTAATTCTTCCATTACCTGTGTAACCAAATTCTTGTATTAAATACACTCTGAATGAAATCCCTAGAGTGGTCTCTCTGGCCGGACCCCGACTGACTATCAGCCTTGGAGACAAACAGTATTATTAATCTCTTACGGGTGTCCTTCCAGAGGTATTTAATGCATATACAAACAAATTATATCAGTTTTCTCCCTCCCACTTTTTTTTTTAACGAATGATAAAATAGTATACATACTATTCTGCACTTTGCTTTTTCTTCTTTTCACTGAGCAATAATCTTGGAATTTGTCCTCTGTAAAGATTCCCAAGATCTTCCTTATTCCTTTTAATCCTTCACATGGTGGGGCACCTGGGTGGCACAGTCGGTTAAGTGTCTGACTCTTGATCTCGGCTTAGGTCATGATCTCACAGTGCGAGAGTTCGAGTCCTGCGTCTAAATAAATTGTCAGAACACAGCTATGCTCATTTGTTTATGTATTGTCTCTGACTGCTTTTGAGCCAGTCCCTTATTCATTTAAGAGTCCCTGGTATTACAAATAATTCTGCAATGATTAACCTTGAACCATGTCATGAACTTGGGATACAATCTGGGAACTGAAATTGCTGGGTCAGTGGGTATGTGAGTTTGAAAACTTTTTAAGCATCACATTTCAAAAATATATTCTTGATCGGCTTGGGAGCAGAACTTTCAGAGTTCCAGGGAAACGGGATGTTAAATTTCATCTTTTCATTTTCTTTTGCATTTGAAAACGTGGTCAAAATAATTTCTCACACAACAACACAATTTCGCACTGTGTAATGTCCTTTAAAAATTAGGTGTTAAAAATGAATCCTTCATGTATACAATCAAGTGAGGGCGAAAAAGGCAGGATTCCATAATTATCTTGAGTTTTTCAGAAAGTTCAAGTACGGCTAGTTTAACAGAGTTTAAGAGCTCTGTTGGGGTCTCTTGATTGTGAATAGGTACACTGATTACCCACTGAGGAGACGCAATTTGCTTATTGAATGAGTTCCCCTGGGAAGAGGTTGAGTTTTGTGTGGAGGGTTGTGCCGGCAAGGGATTGAGGACAGGTAGGTTCTAGAAGTGCCCAAGACACAAATTGGTGCGACTTGAAAGCAATCATGTAGGTTTACACTTTAAAATTCTATTCCTGAAAAAATAAAACAAAAGAAAATAAAATTCTACTCCTGAAAGCTTTACACTCCCTTGCCTCTTTAAGGAATTATATAGGCTGGCCCAAGGAATGTCTATTTCTGCTAGTTAAAGCGTGAACCTTGGGGTCAAGGTAATTTCTGGAAACGAAACCACCTATGAGAAAGAGTGCCATTACGGAATATTATCCTCGGTGCCGCGGTCGGCCAACTTCGGTGAAGGGGCCAGGCGGTACATGTCTTAGGTGTTAGGGGCCGTGCAGTCTGTGTTTCGACTACTCAATTCTGCTGTTTTAGTGCTTTAGTGTTTAGCCGTAGACGATACATAAATGATTGAGCACGGGTGGCAGGATTTTGCCAGAAGGCTGGAGTCTGCCGACCAGTGCCCTAGAGCAAAACCGGGGTCCTCACAACACACGACTGCAACATCTGACATGACTTCCCCTGGGGACAGCCTGGGTATGCTCTCTCCTTGGCTCAGAAGTCTTTTGGATGAGATTAAGTGCATAGGGCATGTTGATACGATATCCTTCAATGAATTTGGGGATCCATGGAGAGAATGCCATTCATGACACAGCATTAGGGAGTAGGAGAACCACAACAACAACCACAACAAACGGGCCCCTGGTGTCCATGATGGCACCTGAAGCAGATTGTATCCAAAGATGGCTGTCAACAATTTCCCCTATCCCTGTATGTTGCACCTCCCATCAAGAAGCGAGGTCTATCTCTCTCCCTTTGAAAACGGGCTGACCTTGGGATTTGCTTTGGCCGATGGAATACGGCAGAAGCAGGGCGCCTGGGTGGCTCAGTTGGTTAAGCGTCCGACTCTTGATTTAGGCTCAGGTCATGATCTCACAGTTCACGGGATCGAGTCCCACATCAGGCTCTGTGCTGTCAGTGTGGCGCCTGCTTGGGATTCTCTCTCCCTCTCTCTCTGACCCTCTCCCACTCGTGCTCACTCTCTTTCCCTCTCTCAAACTCAATAGATAAACTTTAAAAAGAAAAGGATGGGGTAGAAGTTCCACGCCTAGGCCTCACGAGACGTGGCAGCTTCAGCTCTCACCTGCTTGCAAGCCTTTAGGTGGAGAACTTTCTAACATAGACAAACTTGAGTTAGACTTCGGAATGATGAGCGATCACATGGGGAGAGAGAGAGGGAGGGAGAAGTCAAATGGAGGACTTGGGTGTCCAGTCACTCCTGCCACCCAGGCTGAGGTGCCTGACACGTGGGTGAGGCCATCTTTGATTTTCCGGCTCCAGCCCGGCTCCCAGCTCAATGTAGCCATACAACTGACTGCGGGTGACAACGCACAGAGCAGAGCAATCACGTCTCTGCCCATCTCCAGCCGAACCGCAGAACTATGAGCACATGAATGGTGGTTGTTTTAAGCCACTGGTTTTAGGGATGGTTTGTGATGCAGCAATGGTTCCGCTGCAGGGAACTCACATTGGGGAACTCGAAGGCTCTCCTGACTCTTGACTTTCTGCCCTTACAGCACAGTACCTAGCAACTCCTTAATCTGGCCTCTCCACTGCCTGGCTTTTCCTTACCTCTCCCCCACTATCTCTGCCTGCTCTGTTGTAGGGAAGTTTCCTTCTGGAGAGCGGTACGGCATAGATATTAGGGGCACTGTCTCTGGAGACAGAATGCCTCTTATTAGCTGTGTGACCTTGGTCGAAATTGCTTGATCTATCTGTGCTTTGTTTCTGCATACAAAAGGGGAGGAGTAATAGTCTCTCCTTCATGTGCGCTGATGGTGAACGTTACTACGTTAATATGTGTAAAGCCCTCAGAACATGGCTGACGGTTTTGGTAGCCTTTGTTCAAACATTCCGTGGCCCAAACATGGTGGTCCTCTCTGCTCCTCTTTCCTTTTCCTCTTTCCTTCTTTCCTTCTCTTTCAGCCCTTCTGGAGCCCCACCTGCTACCTGGAGCCCCCTAATACAGTATCTCTCACCCATGTTCCTTCTCCAGTTTCCTGGACACCAATTCCCAGGACACGCATGTGACATTTAGGCTTGGAGATTCTGTGGTCTCTGAACTTGCTGGGGGTCACCTTCTGCCTCTTGGAGGCAGGGACCATTGTGTAAAGATACACAACAATTGCACTGAAATGAAAAACTGAGTGAAGGACCGAGGGAGGACTAAATCCAGTGGCAATGCTTTGAGACCTAATCACTCAGTGAAGTGAGGGTGGGTCCTTCTTCTGACACACATGATATAGACATGATATAGACATGATATAGACACACATGATATAGGCAGCCCTGTCCAACTCTTTGCCGTGTCACTCGGGAGCTCGAGAACACTGGACGAGTACTTACCTTAACTCTTTGGTCTCCTTATCTGTAAAACGGGAAACTTAACCATAGTACTCCATTCATGGGGCCACGGTGAGGATTGAATGGCTTATATTTCTTGCCCTTGGAACAATGCCTGGCAGAAGGAACTATTTCATAAATGTGAAATATTTTTTTATCATTAAGCCCCCTGATTTCTACCACCTGCTGTCAGCTCTATCACCTAATGAGCCAACCACGAAAGAACACGTGTCTCTGCTTTTCTGTCACCAAGATCATCCCACCAGGTATGATCCTCCCCCCACTGCCCTCCTCCCCACCCCCCAGCTTAAGGAGGACTGCCCTCAGGGCATCCTATCCGACCACTCCTTAAAGTAGTCTCTTCGTCCAGGACTGGAGAAGGCTACGGGAGAGATTTACGCCTGAACTGTGTTATTTTAGCCCTTTGTAGAGTTGATTTTCTTGGATGGTGCTTCAGTACCACACCTTTGGTCTATACTGCAGGACCTTATGAAGAATCGCACCGTGGACGGTAGACTTTCCTAACAAGATACGACTGAAGAGATTAATTTCATTTCAGTGTCCTCTGTATAGGGAAAACTTTCTCTTATGTTTCATTAGTAAGAGTAATTGTTCTTTTCTCAGTTTTTTACCATATGTCCCTGTGACACATGTGATGGAGCACGTGGCACTCTTGGCCTTTATCTGCCAAACCCGTGGCCCTCTAGCAAGTAGACAGGCTCTTACACGGCATTTTAGGGGATCCTAGCCTAACTCCTTGCTTCACCTCTTGTTTTCTACTCTCATTTTCCCTTTCCCCTGATCATCTTGCTTAATTTTTTGAAATGGCAATCCAACTCAAATCCTTTTGTTGGACAGCAGCGAGCCAAAAGAAAGACATAAACATTGCTGCTTAAAATAACTCGAAATCAACACCTTTTTAAAATACGTGGATAACGTAAATGTGCATCCTGTAATTTTAGAAATCGTATAACTTATCCGTGCGTTTCTTCTCGGCCTTGAGATGTTAAGCGGTTCGTGAATAAAATTAGAAAGATTTGAAGCAAGAATGCGAAAGGAGACCCCTCCCCGGTTCTTGTTTCCAAGCTCAAAAGAGATATTGTCGTGAAATCCACTAGGACAGCCATTATGGTCTGCTAGGAATTCTATCGGATGCACTACATTCATTACCTTAGTCATGAACAAATCGGTGCCATATTGAATATAGTCCGCAAATAAAATATGTGCTAGACACGCAGGTGCTGAGGAGACAGCAGAATAAAACCAGGCAAAATCTCTGCTTTGGTAGCACTTTAAGTGGCATTAGTCGTCTTTTGTCACGAATTGGTAACTGTTTGCCTTTGAGCAAGTTATTTTCGTGCTCTGAGCTCCCAAAGAGTCTCACGACGATGATGAAGATGGTGTGAATGTGCCAGCCCACGTTTTACTGAGCGTATACTATGTTCCAGACATTGTTCTAAGGGTTTTACATGTACAGGCTCATTGACCCCTCAGGCCATCCAATGAAATTTATGCTAGTATTAATTCCACCTTCTAGAATAGGAAACGAAGTCACACAGGGTTTCTGAACTTCAGCACTATTTGGGGCCAGGTAATTTTTTGTGGTGAGGGGGCTATGTTGTGCACTGTAGGATGTCCAGCAGTGTCTCTGGCATCTACTCATGACTAAGTGCCAGGAACAACCCCTGTCCTCAGTTGTGACAACCAAAGTGTCTCCAGGCATTGCCAAATGTCACCTGAGGGGCAAAACTGGCCCGGGGTTGAGAATCACTTGGTTAGAGGATTCGCCTAAACTCACACAACTAGGAAGCGTCAGAGCTGAGATTTAAGCCAGGCCTTCTGGCTCCAGAATCTGTAATAGCAACAACACCAAGCTCTGGGTGTAGTCATCTTGTTCATAATCATCATTTTCAGCGGCGACAATGCAAAAACCATGCCCTAACCTTCTGAAAATGGTGGACATAGAATTGAAGTTGAAATTTAGTACTTATTTAGCATTTTTATTATTCTCTGTAGGATCAAGTAGGGTCCCAGCAGGAAACAAAAGTATCCTCTAATTAAGATAATTTTGGGGGCGCCTGGGTGGCTCAGTCGGTTAAACGTTCGACTTTGGCCCAGGTCGTGATCTCACAGTTCGTGGGTTCGAGCCCTGCATCGGGATCTGTGCTGATGGCTCGGGGCCTGGAGCCTGCTTTGGATTCTGTGTCTCCCTCTCTCTCTGCCCCTCCCCCGCTCATGCTCTGTCTCTCCCTCCTTCAAAAATAAACATTAAAAAAAATTTTTTAAGATAATTTGGGGAGGGTTGACTAAGCCAATTGTTGACAAAGGTGTGGGACAGAGAGTAGAGAGACCAGAATACAGAGTGCGGTACTCTGAGGCTATTAACAGTGGTGAGACTTTACCACTTACAGGCCTGATGAGATGAGGATGAGAAAGAGACAGACAGACAGAGACAGAGAGTGTTATAAAGAGACACCTTGAGAAAGACACAATCTTCTGTCAAGGGACCCAGTTAACTTAAGGTGACCCTGAAAGGAGAGCGCCAGGAGAATAAGTATCGTAACTTCACTCTGCTTCCTCCTTCTAATGTTCTGGTGCTACTCATTGGCTCCCCACTGGAAGCCAGAGAACAATGGCGGCCACTGCTGTACTCCATTCAGGTCAGGAGGAGGAGAAGGGTGACGACAGATATCCATATACCACAATTACATTTCTCATGGGGTTTCTATCTATCGGCTTGGAGCTTTGCAACGTTAATCCATTAACTTCACTGATTTGCGACTTTTCTTGGTGAGAAGCCAACCTCCTCTCATATCTTTGTATAGATTTTTCCATGACCTCCAATTTGTGTAGCGGATTAACCAGCTTGGATGGAATTTGAGGGGAGAAAAAGAAAATTATTGTAATATCTGCTTTGGAAAGATGTCATCAGGATACATCTGTTACCAAGAACATAAGGTTCGTTATTATGTGTTTATATTGGCAGAACTTCCAATGTGAAAATTCTCTTCTAAGCAGTTCTTTGAAATATTTGGATATTTGCTTCAAACTTTTTGTCATGCCCTAAATTGATTAAACGTTTATTTTAAAGAGTTTATGCATAGCGTGCCTGAATTTGCAGTCCTTTCAAAAGACTTTTAAAGATCATGTCTCTACAACGACAAAAACGGCTTATCAATTCAGGGAAACTGAATCCATCTATGGGGGGAAAACCACCACTATATAGTTGATTATGTGACATCCTGTATGTGAAAAAGCTCTTGGGTTGATCGTAATGTTTATTTTTCTTGCAGTGGATTTTGGCACTGTTGGGCAGAGCTTGGCTAAGTTTCTTGCCTACCCACCCTTGACTGCTTCTGCCTTCTCCATCTCTTCTGTCCTTACACCTTATACCTTGTGAGTTTGGACCCTTGTTCTGAACTGTATGTTCTAGAAACATAGAATCTTGGAGTTGAAAGTGCTCTTAGTAACCACTCAGTTCATTCTCCCTCCCAGTGAACACCCTCTTGTGTAATGTCTCTGATGGGTGGCCACCCAGCCCGTGTTAGAGCATCACCTAAGACAGGGAACCCTCTGCTTCCCAAGGTATCTTGTTCCAACGTGGGCCAACTCATACTGCTAAACAGGTCTTTTGGGGGGGGGGGGCAGTGAGCAGAGGAGGGGCAGAGAGAGAGAGAGAGAGAGAGAGAGAGAGAATCCCAAGCAGGCTCCCCCCTCAGCATGGAGCCCGACACAGAGCTCGATCCCACGACCATGGGTCATGACTTGAGCTGAAACCAACCCACTGAGTTGAGCAACTCAACCCGCTGAGCCACCCAGGTGTCCCCAGGCCATCGTTTTATTGAGCCCAAACTGGCTTTTGTCTATCTTTCAGACATCAGGCACTGGTGAAGATCCCAGGTTCCGAGTCAGACCACCTTTGTTCACATTTCAGTTTTCTCACCCTCTGTGTGCCTTTGCCCAAGTTCTTTACCTTTCTAAGCCAGTTTGTTTCTCTGTAAAATAGGGATAACAGGATGGTGGTAGCTTAGAATTATCTCAGTTTTGCCGAGTTGAAACTAAGATCCCCAGATCTCTTTCCTTGGTTGGTTCTGGGTTAGGGTTGCCTACAAGAGAAATTGGAGGGGCGCCTGGGTGGCGCAGTCAGTTAAGCATCTGACTCTTGATCTTGGCTCAGGTCATGATCTCACAGGTTTGTGAGTTCGAGCCCTGCATCCGGCTGTGCACTGACGGGTGCCGAGCCTGCTTGGGATTCTGTCTCTCCTTCTCTCTGCCCCTCCCACGCTTGTGCGTGCGCTCTCTCGCGCACGCGCTTGCGCTCTCTCGCGCACGCGCTTGCGCTCAAAATAAATGAACTTAAAACAATCTTTTGAAAGAGAAATTGGAGAGCAGAGTGAGGCAAGAAGGAGCATGTAAGGGCTGGTGCTGTTGTGGTTCCCCTGCCAGATCTTCTGTCTTCAGCTTCTCGGAATCCTGGGCCAACTCTGTGTGAAGTCCAGTGGCAAAGTGTGGCAGCATCTCTGCGGGTCACCCGCGTCTTAGAGACGGTGAGAGGCCAATGTAGGTTTCCGGGTAAGGCCAATATGACCAAGATGCGTTCTGATGAGAGGCAGATGTAGGTTTCAGCTCCTTCACGCTCACACCCACCACACGTCTATCCGCCCTCCCCTCCCTTCCCACCTGCTGGCCAGACACCAGAACACAGAAGTGAGAGCTGTGCGTAAACTATACGACTCCCACAACTTCCTGCAGTCTAATCCCTCGAGTAAATCTCTTACATTCCCCACACTACTCCTGCTTCTCTGATCAAACCCTCGTGATGCCAGTATAGTGTAACGAGTAAATGAAATAACATTCAGCGGAGTCCCTGACACATGGGCAAGTGCCCCGAATCTGCAGACCTGTATTATTCTTCATCTGCGTGGAACCACCGGCTCCATTCTCCGATCTCCAGAGCATTACGGAATGCATTTGCTTCGTCTTCCATCTGACACTGGACCCAACGTATTTATTTAGGATTTTTTTAAAAAAATGTTTATTGGGGCGCCTGGGTGGCTCAGTCGGTTAAGCGTCCGACTTCAGCCAGGTCACGATCTCGCGGTCCGTGAGTTCGAGCCCCGCGTCGGGATCTGGGCTGATGGCTCAGAGCCTGGAGCCTGTTTCCGATTCTGTGTCTCCCTCTCTCTCTGCCCCTCCCCCGTTCATGCTCTGTCTCTCTCTGTCTCAAAAATAAATAAACGTTAAAAAGAAATAAAAATAAAATAAAAATAAAAAATAAAAAAATGTTTATTTATTTATTGAGAGAGAGCACGAGCGGGCATGCATGTGCGGGAGCAGGGGAGGGGCAGAGAGAGAGAGAGAGAGAAAGGGAGACGGAATCCCAGGCAGGCTCCGTGCTGTCAGCGCAGAGCCCAGCGTGGGGCTGATTCCACTCACCCTGAGATCATGACCTGAGCCGAAATCAGGAGTCCCCACTTAACCGACTGAACCACCCAGGCGCCCAGAGGACCCACATGTTCAAATCCATGTTTTTGAGGATTTCTGTAGACAGACTGACCTGCCACGTGAAACTTTATGGTAGATACCGGGCTAAGTGATTTAGACACGTTATCTCGGTTAATCTTCATCAAAAGTCTCGGAATCTTACAGGCGAGGCTAGTGAAGCCGTTCCAAGGTGATATACATGTCAATCTAAGCTTGTTAATGACCTAGGAGGACTCTTGGACTGTGTACATTTAGATGACTTTCATAACAACGTTCAATTTTTAAACTTATATATTTAGGTTTTCTTTTTTGAAGCGTTAAGTTAAATTTGTGAATATTGTTAGTTCTGCTATTAATAAATCTTGTAATTGCGGTATAAAATAAGGGCAATTACTTTCATTTGTTCTCTGATTAATAGTCAACACAATTCAAACAAATTAGATTCGCTTTAAACAATTAATCTCCTTTATAAATGTATTTAATTCCCCTTTTTAATCTCTACTCATACATTTAATATACTTGAACTTTTCAAGCCCTTCAACCGCCTGACAAGAAGTAAGTATAATCCTAACAAATAAAATCCTATGAGGTGGTTAAATGACTCTGGTGAAGATAATAAATTAAGCCTGTAAGTTTGTTGAATCTTGAGTTTTCTTAAATATTTCAATACTGTTAATACACTTAGTGAAATTCTCATACTTTTCTATCTGACACTACAAGTCAAAATCAATGGCTCAAGGCTAATCTAATCTGACAGATTTCCTAAAATGGCAGATTCTCTTAAACATTACAAAGAGATTACTTTTAATTCACACAAAAGCATTCCTGTGATGAGGGTTATTGTAGCATTCTAAATTCTTCCCAGAGTTAAAAAGTCACTCAAATAAGGGCGGCAGATTCACCATATCTGGTGGATTGAGCAAAAGTTAGAAGGTGGCTTCGGCCACCAGGGTATGTTTGCTCATTAATTGGAGATTCAAGACCAAGATACAAGATTTAAGAGCTTCGTGCCCAAAAATGAACTATTGGGACCTCATCAAAATAAAAGCTTCTGCACAGCGAAGGAAACGATCAGCAAAACTAAAAGGCAACCGACAGAATGGGAGAAGATATTTGCAAACTACATATTGGATAAAGGGTTAGTATTGAAAATCTATAAAGAATTTATCAAACTCAACACCCAGAAAACAAATAATCCAGTGAAGAAAGGGGCGAAAGACATGAATAGACACTTCTCCAAGGAAGACATCCAGATGGCCAACCGACACATGAAAAGATGCTCCACATCACTCATCAGCAGGGAAATACAAATCAAAACCACACTGAGATACCGCCTCACACCTGTCAGAATGGCTAACATTAACAACTCAGGCAACGGCAGATGTTGGCGAGGATGCGGAGAAAGAGGATCTCTTTTGCACTGCTGGTGGGAATGCAAGCTGGTGCAGCCACTCCGGAAAACAGTATGGAGGTTCCTCAAAAAGTTAAAAATGGAAGTACCCTACGACCCAGCAATGGCACTACTAGGTATTTATCCAAGGGATATGGGGATGCTGTTTTGAAGGGACACGTGCACCCCCATGTTTATAGCAACACTATCAACAATAGCCAAAGTATGGAAAGAGCCTAAATGTCCATCGATGGATGAATGGATAAAGAAGATGTAGTATAAATAGACAATGGAGTATTACTCGGCAGTCAAAAAGAATGAAATCTTGCCATTCACAACTACGTGGATGGAACTGGAGGGTATTATGCTAAGCGAAATTAGTCAGAGAAAGACAAAAATCATATGACTTCACTCATATGAGGACTTTAAGAGACAAAATAGATGAACATAAGGGAAGGGAAACAAAAATAACATGAAAACAGGGAGGGGGGCAAAACAGAAGCGACTCATAAATATGGAGAACAAACTGAGGGTTGCTGGAGGGGGTGTGGGGGGGGGATGGGCTAAATGGGTCAGGGGCCCTAAGGAATCTACTCCTGAAATCATGGTTGCTCTAGATGCTAACTTGGATGTAAATTTAAAAAGAAAAGAAAAGAAAGAAAAGGAAAGAAAAAACGAGCTTCATGCCTCCTGAATAAGTCTACCTTAGCCACTGAGTACAAAGGGAACACCCCCTTTTATAGTCACTTGGCTCAGGGGACACTCCAGTGCCATATGTATCACTATGACATTTTAGCCACCTGATTTGGATAGCTAGAAATCTGCGATTCCACTCAGGTGGCAGCTAACACCTTTTACCTCTAATTGGGTAAATTCTTTAAATTCTTTTTTTTTTTTTTTTTTTTTTAACGTTTATTTATTTTTGAGACAGAGAGAGACAAAGCATGAACGGGGGAGGGTCAGAGAGAGAGGGAGACACAGAATCGGAAACAGGCTCCAGGCTCTGAGCAGTCAGCACAGAGCCCGACGCGGGGCTCGAACTCACGGACCTCGAGATCATGACCTGGGCCGAAGTTGGCCGCTTAACCGACTGAGCCACCCAGGCGCCCCTCTTTAAATTCTTTATTCAATCACGTATCAAGGGACCAGTAGAATTGGATTTCAGCCCAGGTCTCCTGGCACCCAGGGCTTAGGCTATGATCTGCCATGATACGCTGTTTTATACATCCTCTCAAGTCTTTTTCCTTTTTTTAAGCTAAACATTTCTTTCCAGTTCTCGAAGGTTTTTTTTTTTCTTCCAGTTTTCATTTTATGAATATCCAATTGCCTCACTCTCCTAATTTCCCTGTTCAGAACTTACTTCGGTTGTCAATATTCTTCCTAAAATGTAGCAAACTGGAGAATCATGGGACAATTACCCACCTGGATGGAGACCAGAGTGAGGAAGAGTGAGTTCAAGGATCAGTCTTTAAAATGGGCCTGCCTAGGGGCGCCTGGGTGGCTCTGTCAGTTGAGCTTCCAGCTTTGGCCCAGGTCATGATCTCGTGGTTTGAGAGTTCGAGCCCCGCGTCGGGCTCTGTGCTCACGGCTCGGAGCCTGGAGCCTGCTTCGGATTCTGTGTCCCCCTCTGTCTGCCCCTCCCCAGCTCATGCTCTGTGTCTCTCTGTCTCTCGATAATAAATAAACTTTGAAAAAAATAATAATAAAGTAAAATAAAATAAAATGAGCCTGCCTTCATTTCCTCCACCTCGTTATGATGTATTGTATTGTTTAAGATAAAGATCTGGCCCTGGTTTCCTGGTCGTCTTAGCCGCTGGTGTGTTGGGAGAGAAGGGGTTGCAAATCAGTGGTCTTGATACTTTGCTTCTTTTAAACAGGGCTCAGTCATGAGCTGGTTTTTAAGAGCCACATCAAAGTGTTAGCTCAGGTCAACCTTTTACGGAGATAGTTATCCCTAATTCTTTCTATCCCCAAACTGCCTTGTCTTCTCCATTCTGAACGTGTATAATCAAATTCTTTGAACCAAATATGGAAATGTACATTGAATTTACCCCTCTTAAATTTCATCCTGCTTATCAGGCACGTTATTCCAGCCTGTAGAATTCTCTCTGTGTCCTTACACCAAGAATACTATCCTTCTTTTTTTTTTTTTTTAATTTTTTTTTTTTTCAACGTTTATTTTATTTTTGGGACAGAGAGAGACAGAGCATGAACGGGGGAGGGGCAGAGAGAGAGGGAGACACAAAGTTGGAAACAGGCTCCAGGCTCTGAGCCATCAGCCCAGAGCCCGACGCGGGGCTCGAACTCATGGACCACGAGATCGTGACCTGGCTGAAGTCGGACGCTTAACCGACTGCGCCACCCAGGCGCCCCAAGAATACTATCCTTCTGAACTCAATTCTTGTTAACCTTATGATTTAAAAACAAGTCTTTGTACCTTCACTTAAATTGTTAGTAAACATGCTAAAGAGATGGATGAAGAGACTGCCTAAGCTAGCTAGATTTCCACCCCGGTTGGTGTTGATCCATTAATTAAAACCAGAACCTTTGGGGCGCCTGGGTGGCTCAGTCGGTTAAGCATCTGACTTCGGCTCAGGTCATGATCTCGTGATTCGTGAGTTCAAGCCCCGTGTCAGGTTCTGTGCTGACAGCTCAGAGCCTGGAGCCTGCTTCCGATTCTGTGTCTCCCTCTCTCTCTGCCCCTCCCCCACTCACAGTCTGCCTGTCTCGCTCTCTGTCTCAAAAATAAACAAACATTAAAAAAAATTTTTTTAACCTTTTTGGTATCATTATTTAATCAATCACAAATTTGCCAAATTCTTGAATGCCATCCATATTTCTACATTTTGTCCATGATACCATGAGACTCTGTACAATGTATTACTGAAATGAAGATATTTTATTTCTAGTACATACCACAGTCCCAGAGACAGCAGGTACTCGGCTAAGACTTACATTAATGGATGTATCATACCATTTTGGGACCACCAAGTGTATTCCGGAACATGTTGTGTGTTCTCTGCTTCTATGTTCTTGCCTCTAAAATAAAGCCTATCTGCTGAACACTAATTGTTAAGGTAAGTGCAAAATATGGGTAGCTATATTCTTTTTAAGAGTACAAAAGGCCAGGGGCACCTGGGTGGCTCAGTCAGGCATCCAGCTTTAGCTCAGGTCATGATCTCACGGTTCATAGGTTCAAGCCCGGAGTCAGGCTCTGTGCTGACAGCACGGAGCCCGGAGCCTGCTTCAGATTCTGTGTCTCCCTCGCTCTCTGCTCCTCCCCCGCTCGAACTCTGTCTCTCTCTGGCTTTCAAAAATAAATAAACGTTTAGGGGGGCCTGGGTGGCTCAGTCGGTTAAGCGTCCGACTTCGGCTCAGGTCATGATCTCACGGTCTGTGAGTTCGAGCCCCGCGTCGGGCTCTGTGCTGACAGCTCAGAGCCTGGAGCCCATTTCAGATTCTGTGTCTCCCTCTCTCTCTGCCCTTCCCCTGTTCACGCTCTGTCTCTCTCTGTCTCAAAAATAAATAAACATTAAAAAAAAATTTAAAATAAATAAATAAATAAATAAACGTTTAAAAGTTTTAAATAATAATAATAAAAAGAGTACAAAAGGCCTGTGATATACAGGACAGTCAATAGTTCCTCTTAACCACAGCTCTTCGACACATACTATTGTTCATTTGTATGATCTTGAATAGTTTGAAATGTTGGATTGTATTGAGCAGATTGTGATTCTTTTTTCCCTCCAGTTCACTGAGCCTAGAAAACAAAAGGAGATTCAATTTCAAGTCAAGTGGGTTCATTAGTCGGGTCTATTTTATTTTGTTTGTTTGGGTTTTTTTGGATTTTTTTAAAAATTTTAGATAGAAAGTGGGTGTGCACGTGCGAATGAGCAGGGAAGGGGTGGGGGGGGAGAGAGAGAGAGAGAGAGCACAAGCGAGTGGGGGAGAAGGACAGAGGGAGAAAGAGTATCTAGAGTAGGCTCCGTGCTCAGGGCAGAGCCCAAGGCGGGGCTCGAACCCACGACCCTGGGATCATGAGATGAGCCCAAATCAAGAGTCAGACGCTCAACCGACCGAGCCACCCAGGCGCCCCTATTCTGTTTGTGTTTGTTTGTTCTATTGGAGGGAGAAGTTTTTGTTCCTTAGTAAATTAGGTTTTTCTAGTTTTGTTCACAGTTGACATCAACATAAGTTTTATGTGAAATGGTTTTAATCTCAAGATCTCCCCAACACACTCTGGAGCGTCACACTTCTTCCATTTGATATTTGACTGGAAAATCCAGGTAAAGTTTAACCAAAACACGAAACAAGTAGTGGTAAGAACGAAATTTGATTCTTAAAAATATTAATGGCTAAAAATAATTTTTTTTCTTGCCTATTCTGAATTTTCTTTGGTATTACATTGTGCATGTAATCAGCCAAGTTGGCATTAAGTTGTATTCGGGTAGTAATTTCTCAGTGTATGCGCGTGTGTGTGTACGCGCGCACGCGCGCGTGTGTGTGTGTGGTGGGGGGGTGCACTAGTGGCAACTGAGTGGGACAGATCTTTGTTGTGTTAGACACCCTTTAAAATTGTAGCACTTTTAGCCTCCATAGGCTCTAGTTGCTAAATGCCATTAGCAGCCCCAAGTCATTCTGTCAACCAGATCACTCCCATCTATGACACCTATCCAAGTGTCCCTCAGATGGGCCCACCGTATTGACGACCATTGGGTAGCGAGAGGAATAATAAGCACAATATCCTGAGAATCAGTATACCGTGAAGCCTTGGTCTGAGAACATAATTCATTCCAGAAACATACTTGTAATCCAAAGCGCTCGTATATCAAAGCGAATTTCAAAAACCATTGGCTCAGCTGTGATCACGTGACATTTGGCATCACGTACTAGTCATATGGCAAGACATCGCTCGTTTATCAAGTCAAAATTTATTAGAAACGTTTGCTCGCCTTGCCGAACACTCGCCGAACAAGTTACTCTCGATCCAAGGATTTGCCATATTTCGTTTCTCATCTCAACCCTGCCACAAGCTCGAAGACTTGATCTCCTTTGCCTGTATTTCTCACTCGTAAAATTACAGGGTTGATTTATGCCCCAGGAGTCCAAATCCTCATGCCCTGGGACCTAGATGGCTTATATGAATCTGGGGAGCAGCCCATTTGAGCCTTTTTATACACGCACGTCTTATCTAATTTAATAGACTATTTTAATTAATTACTTCGTACTCATGATTAATAGACCACCCACTATTACCACTGGTGTCACCGGGTTCCTGTTAGATGGGATTATCCCTTAAAAGTTACTAATGAAATGGCCCACAAACAATTATACCATTATGAATTGAGCACCGTTAATTTCGTTAAAGTACCATGATGAAATTGGGATATTATGAAGGATGAATGACAAAAAGGAAAGCAAACTTGAATGAAGTTGCCTTCCCAACTCATTGTTTTCAGTGAGATGTCCATGGTGCCTCCCTACATAAGGATTTCTTTTATTCTCATTTTTATCATGATGCATTTCAAGCATACAATGAAGGGGAGCGCAATTTGTCACCTCAAAATACGCTTCCTTGGTATAAGGATTATCTTGAGCTGGTTATTTTTTGTAACAATTTTTTAATGTTTATTCATTTATTTTGAGAGAGAGAGAGAGCACGTGCACTGGGAAGGGGCAGAGAGAAGGGAGAGAGAGAATCCCAAGCAGGCTCCACTCTGTCAGTGCAGAGCCTGACTCGGGGATCCATCTCATGGAACCGTGAAATCACAACCTGAGCTGAAATCAAGAGTCAGATGCTTAACCGACTGAGCCACCCAGGTGCCTCTTGAGCTGATTCTTCTTCTTCTTCTTCTTCTTTTTAATGTTTATTTATTTTTTGAGAGAGAGAGAGAGACAGAGTGCAAGCAGGGCAAGGGCAGAGAGAGAGGGGGAGACACAGAATCCGAAGCGGGCTCCAGGCTCCGAGCTGTCAGCACAGAGCCCGACGCGAGGCTTGAACCCACAAACCGTGAGATCGTGACCCGAGCTGAAGCCTGGCGCTTATCCGACCGAGCCACCCAGGCGCCCCTTGAGCTGATTATTCTTAAGAAACAGCAGACACAGGAAAAGCTCCGAAAACCTAGTAGGAGTTACTCTCCTGTAAGATACACTTACGTTTTTAAGGGAAATCTCCATTTGTAAAGGTGTCTCCCTTGCTTACCAGGAAGAGGAGGATGACTGAATCTCTAGCAGCTCTCATCGGTGGAGAAGGCAGTGACTTAAATCTGCATGATAACCAGACCCTTGTTTACTTGTCCTTTTCCTGGTCACCCCCCATAACTGGCTCCTTGGGCGGGCCCGCATCTTCTTTTGTCTGTCTATGGAGACGGTATTTAGGGTGGCAACTCAGTTTTCCTGGGTCTCTCCCATGTATCCAGCTGGTACACGTGTCATGAAAGGTCTGTTTGTTTTTCTCCCGTTAACCTGTCTTTTATTGCAAATAGGGGGCTAAGTGTCTCAGCCAAGAACCTAGGAGAGTAGACTGAAAGTTATTTTTTTCGACCCCGCAATCGCAAAATAGAAAGAACAGTGTTACGGAAACTGGCCTGGACCACCCGGCAGAAGAACCAAGAGGCACTCGGAGATCTTGGAAGGCTGGAGGTTTATTTTACACTGGTAGGCTCAGAGGAGATCATTCTCCAGAGGTCTGAGTCCTGAGCATACGTGCAGGGGACAATTTATAGTCTGTTACTTCCGCATTCCTCATTAGTGGTAATTTGGTGGTGGCAAGCAGGGTGGGAAGAAGAATCTGGAAGGGGAGTCTTCAGGCAGGGTCTGGAATTTCCCTATCAGTCCTGGCGGCCATCCTATAACAGATTTTTCCCTATCGATAGGAAATTGAACAGTCTTATTCATACTAACTGGTTTTAACACTTGTTAGCCTATTGCCCTGTTTGCTTTATTTCTGAACTAGTTTAAAGTATGGATATCATGATACTTCGCTCCTAAGAACTCTAGCATTTATCTCCAAATAAGTCACATCCTCCTATGAAACAACCCTAGTATTATAAACTTAAGAAAATGAACAATAATTAGTGTGGCTCCTGGGTGGCTCAGTCAGTTAAGTGTCCGACTCTTGATTTAGGCTCACGTCATGACCTCATGGTTCCTGAGTTCGAGCCCCGAGTGGAGCAGCAGCGTGGAGGCTGCTTGGGATTCTTTCTCCCTCTTTCTCTGCCCCTCCCCTGTTCACGTTCTCTCTCTCAAAATAAATAAGTAGGGCGCCTGGGTGGCGCAGTCGGTTGGGCGTCCGACTTCAGCCAGGTCACGATCTCGCGATCCGTGGGTTCGAGCCCCGCGTCGGGCTCTGGGCTGATGGCTCAGAGCCTGGAGCCTCTGGGCTGATGGCTCAGAGCCTGGAGCCTGTTTCCGATTCTGTGTCTCCCTCTCTCTCTGCCCCTCCCCCGTTCATGCTCTGTCTCTCTCTGTCCCAAAAATAAATAAACGTTGAAAAAAAAAAAATTTTTTTTAAATAAAAAAAATAATAAATAAATAAATAAATAAGTAAACATTAAAAAAAAATCTTTTTAAAAATAAAAAAATTTAGGGGCTCCTGGGTGGCTTAGTTGGCTAAGCGTCCAACTTTGGCTCAGGTCCTGATCTCACGGTTCACCGGTTCAAGCCCCACGTGGGCTCTGTGCTGACACCTCAGAGCCTGGAGCCTGCTTCAGATTCTGTGTCTCCCTCTCTCTCTCTCTGCCCCTCTGCCTCTCACACTCTGTCTTTCTCTCTCTCTCTCTCTCAAAAATAAATAAACTAATACCTATTTATTTTACCAATGCCTCCCATTGCTTAAAGATTGCCTTTTCTCACTATTTTTTAGTCAAAATCCAATCAAAGATCATTGCCTTTCGTAATTATGTTGGTTCAGTCTTTTTTTTTTAATTTAGACCTTTGTTTTATTTCATGACATTGACTTTCGAATGAGAATGATCAAATATTTTCTATGTCTCACATTCTGACTTTGTAGATTTTATTTCCCTTTTGTATCATTTAAACTGTTTCTCTTCCCACAGTGAATCTGCCAAGACGAAGTTAAATAGAAAGATTTGACTAGATTCAGGTTAAGCATTCTTTTCAAGAACATAGGCGATGGTGTGTGCTTCATATATATCACATCCGAAGGCCCGTTTTTTTAAGCGTCCATTATTAACGATATTAACTTTGTCCACTGAACGAAGACGGTGTCTGCTTGTTAAAAGGACAATTTTTGAAAACGACAAACTCAGGACGCTCAAACCCCCTAATTAATGAGGAAATCAGTAAGATGTTATAAGTGATTCGAAGGAAAATCTAAAACGCTGACGCATACATGGGCTGAATAAATGTGGAAATGAATTGGCTTAAGATGGTCAATATCCATAGGGCAGTAATCATCCGCATCTCTACCAGACAGTTTCTGCTTCTACGGGTAAGAATTATTCGTATCATTCTCACATCCCTACATCTTGAAGAGTTGTAAAAGAGCTCAAAGACAAGGAAAGGCCCAGATAACCCGTACAGCACAGTCTTTCATAATTTTTCCCTACATTCTAGATCTCTCCATTATAAAACTAACCTTTCTTTTTTCTATTTTTCAACTAGCAAGTTTTCTACGATGCCTTGGGCATATCCAGTTTTCCATGAGGCAATGGAGATATGATGGTTTTGGTATTCATTTGGTGAAGAAGGGTTTCGGTATTCATTGATGATTTTGGTGTCAATCAATTTATTTCAGTGAGGAGAGCAAAATGGTGATTGTTCTAATTTTAGCATTTTTTTCTCCATTTATTGCCAAACATTCTGCAAAAATGAAGAGCTCTCCAGGGCGCCTGGGGGGCTCAGTCGGTTGGGCATCCAACTCTTGATCTCAGCTCAGGTCATGATCTTGTGGTTCGTGGGTTTGAGGCCTGCATCGGGCTCTGCACTAACAGCATGGAGCCTGCTTGGGATTCTGTTCTGTCTCTCCCTCTCTCTCTGCCCCTCCCCTGCTTGTACGCGCTCTCTCTCTCTCAAAATAAATAAATTAACATTTTTTTTTTTTTTTAAATAGGGGCATCTGGGTGGCTCAGTCGGTTAAGCGTCCGACTTCAGCTCAGGTCACGATCTCGCCGTCCGTGAGTTCGAGCCCCGCGACGGGCTCTGTGCTGACCGCTCAGAGCCTGGAGCCCGTTTCGGATTCTGTGTCTCACTCTCTGACCCTCCCCCATTCATGCTCTGTCTCTCTCTGTCTCAAAAATAAATAAACGTTAAAAAAAAAATTTTTTTTTTAAATAAGGGGCTTTCCCTTACAGTGGGGACTATTTTTATTACCCATGAAATACAACTTTTACTGAAAGGGTAAAACACGTGCTTAGATTTTCCCCTTTAATTACCAATTTTCAGAGTTAAGAGTATGTATAATAATCACCTGTAAGGCTGCAAAAGAAGACTTTGCTTAATTTGGAGCTCTTTTGGTGTGTGTTTTTTCCCTATATATATTTTTTTCAGTTATGTCCATTCCTTATTCTTAAATTGCGTCCAGCTTAATCAGTGGAAACCTCTTCAACCTAGTTCCTTTATCGTTTCCACGTGTCTCCATTATTCTTTGAGCATCTTGCTTCTGGCACCAAAAAAAAAAAAAAAAAAAAAAAAAAAAAAAATGCACCAGACCGATCAAGAAAAAAAGAGAAAAGACACAAAATACTGATATCAGGAATGAAGGAAGGTTTATCGCTAGAGATTCTACAGACATTAAAAGGCTAGTAAAGGGATACAATAAACAGTTCTGTGCCAAGAAATGTTTTAACATAGATAAAATGGAAAAATTCAATTTTATTGATCTGTTCAAAGAACCAGCTTTTGCTTTCATTGATTTCCTGAGGTTGTGTTAAATTGATATTTCTTTTTTTGTTTTTAAGTTTATTCATTTTGAGAGAAGAAAGCACAAGCAGGGGAGAGGCAGAGGGAGAGAGAGAGAGAGAGAGAGAGAGAATCTCAAGCAGGGTCCACACTGCCAGAGCAGAGCCCCATGTGGTGCTTGAACCCACAAACCATGAGATCGTGACTTGAGATGAAGTTGGACACTTAACCAACTGGACGACCCAGTTGCCCCTTAAATTGATATTTCTAATTGAAATGTAAAATCAAGCCACGACAGAAAGCAATACTGAGATTCCACCACAAATTAAAACTAAAACTACCATATGACCCAGCAGTCCCACTTCTGGGTATAAATCCAAGGGAAATAAAATCACTATCTTGAAAGATATCTGCCACCCCATGTTGATTGCAGTGTTGTTCACGGTAGTCAAGACATAGAAACAACCTAAGTATTCATCCATTGGTGAATGGATAAAGAAAGTAAGATACACACACACACACACAAGAAGGTCATTTGACCATAAAAAAGAAGGAAACCTCGCAAATTGCAATAATATGGATGAAACTTAAGGGTATTACGCTAGGTGAAATAAGTCAGACAGAGAAAGACAGACACTGTATGATCTCACTAATATGTAGAATCTAAAAAAACAAACAAACAGAAAAAAACAGAAAAAAACACAAACTCATAGAAACAGGGAGTTAAGTGGTGGTTACCAGGGGCTGGGGAGTGGGGGAAAGAGAGGAATAGTCGTCAAAGCGTGCGACCTTCCAGTTAGAAAATGAAAAAGTTCTGAGCATCTAATATACAGCACAGTGACTCTTGGGTTTTTTTGTTTGTTTTAAGATTTTAATTTGAGGGGCGCCTGGGTGGCGCAGTTGGTTAAGCGTCCGACTTCAGCCAGGTCACGATCTCGCGGTCCGTGAGTTCGAGCCCCGCGTCGGGCTCTGGGCTGATGGCTCAGAGCCTGGAGCCTGTTTCCGATTCTGTGTCTCCCTCTCTCTCTGCCCCTCCCCCGTTCATGCTCTGTCTCTCTCTGTCCCAAAAATAAATAAACGTTGAAGATTTTAATTTGAAGTAATCTCCACACCCCACGTGGGGCTGGAACTCGCAACCCGGAGATCAAGAGTTGCCACCTGAGCCAGCCAGGTGCCCCGAGCACAGTAACTATTGTTGGCAATGCTTGAAGGTTGCTGATTAAAGTCACACGATGTTGTATGTTAATCATATCTCAATAGAGCTGGGAAAAAATGTAAACTGAAAGTATTTTCACTTGTATCTCTTTTCTCTTACACTAAAAAAATCTCAGTTCCTGATGCGTGCAGAGCCCGACGAGGGGCTCGAACTTACAAACTGTGAGATCATGACCTAAGCTGAAGCCAGATGCTTAACCAACAGAGCCACCCAGTGCCCCGGCACTTTGTTGTTTTTGTTTTTGTTTTTTTCAACGTTTATTTATTTTGGGGGGGACAGAGAGAGACAGAGCATGAACGGGGGAGGGGCAGAGAGAGAGGGAGACACAGAATCGGAAGCAGGCTCCAGGCTCTGAGCCATCAGCCCAGAGCCCGACGCGGGGCTCGAACTCACGGACCGCGAGATCGTGACCTGGCTGAAGTCGGACGCTTAACCGACTGCGCCACCCAGGCGCCCCAATGTTTTTGTTTTGTTTTTTTTTAACTTGATGATATATTCTGGAAATTAACCCATATCATTACATGGAGATTGTAGTGGGTTGAATTGCATCCCCCATAAGATATGTCTACCTGGAACCTCAGAATGTGTCCTTACTAGGAATAAGGGTCTTGGAGATGTATGGTAAACGTCTCAAGATGAGATCACCTTGCACTCGGGTGGGTCCTAAATCCAATGACTGATGTCCTTCTAAGAGAAAGGAGAGGGAGATTTGAGATATGGAGAACGAGGCCGCGTGAAGGCAAAGATTGGAGTAATCCAGCCACAAGCCAAGGAATGTCAAGGATTGTTAGTAGTCACCAGAAGCTGGGAGAGAGGCATGGAATGGATTCTTCCTCAGAGCCTTCAGAAGGAACGAACCCTGCCAACACCTTGATCTTGGACTTCTGACCTCCAGAACTGTGACAGAATACATTTCTGTTGCTTTAAGCCACTACATTTGTCCTAATTTGTTAAGGTGGTCATGGTAAATTCATACAGAGATCCTGCTCCTTCTGTTTCTTTCTTTTCCTCTATCTTTCTTTCTTCTTCTTCTTCTTCTTCTTCCTCTTTTTGTAATGACTGCCTAGTATCCCTTGTATGGCTGTACAATGGCGTATTGATGGATATTTTGGGATTACTCCCAAACTTTTGTCTTTTCAAATAATGCTCAGCAAATAACCTTGTGCATATGCTATTTCAAATCTGTTTAGGTGTAATTTACATTTGATTCTTAGAAGTGAGATTGCTGGGTCAAACTGTACATAAATGTGCATTTTTTTGCTAGATATTGCCAAATGCCCTTCATAGGGACTGTAACATTTTGTATTCCCACCAGCAATGAATAAGACTGCCTATTTCCCCACAAGGTCATCAACAGGGTGCATTTTCTCTTTTTTTGTTTTTAAGTTTTTAATGTTCATTTTTGAAAGAGAGCGGGAGAGACAGAACACGAGCAGAGGAGGGGCAGAGAGAGACAGAGACACAGAATCCGACGCAGGCTCCAAGCTCTGAGCTGTCAGCACAGAGCCCAACATAGGGCTCAAACTCACAAAGCACAGGATCATGCTTAACTGACTGAGTCACCCAGGTGCCCCAACAGAGTGCATTTTCAATCGTGAATTTTTGCGAATCTGATAAACAAGAGATGGTATTTCAGTATAGTTGAAACGTATAAATACACTCTTATTATGAGTGAAGTTGAACATTTTTTTATATGTTTGAGATTCTTTTCTTTTTCTGTGAACCTTCTCATCATGTCTTTTACTGATTTTTCTACTGGGATTTTTTTCTTCTCAATTGTTAAGAGCTTTTGCAATATATAATTTGAAAATATTTTTTCTGTTGTTATTTTTATTTCTTCTGACTATGTCCATGGCTATTTACTATGCAAAAGGATTTTTCCTTCTGTTTTTAACACACGAGGATTGTTGAGGGTCCTGGTTGAAGGAGCCTTCCCGAACTACAGCCTTCTCTGAGTCATTGCTTACCAATGTCTGACTTCTTTCTTCCTGTGAGCCCTTCTCAGTTAGAATCAGAGATTCCGGTTTACTATGGCTCCTATCACTCCTTTTTCTTTACATATCTTAGCTTGATCTCCCCAAAAAGCAGAGTCAGAGACAGAGGTCATACATGCTGTTACCTCATTGTGGGAATTAAGAGGAGAAGGACAGAGAGTCAATACAAGGGTGTCTTATCAAGCTGGCCACTTCTTTCTTTTTTTTAAGTTTATTTATTCATTTAGAAGGAGAGCACGAATGGTGGAGGGGCAGAGAGAAAGGGAGAGAGAATCCCAAGCAGCCTCCACACCGTCAGCACAGAGCCCAACGCGAGACTTGAACCCGTGAACTACGAGATCGCGACCTGAGCCTAAACCAAGAGTTGGATGCTCAACCGACCGAGCCACCCAGGTGCCCCAAGCTGGCCACTTCTAAGTGTAATAGTTTGCTAGATCCATGGGAGTGTACCCTAGGGAAGCCCTATCAACTTTGTCTCAGGACTTCCTTTGCCAGTGGAGTTGGGAGGAAGGGGAGACAGCAAAGAAAAGGGAATGAATTTATCCACTTCCTGATTAACCAGTCATCCAATCTAAACTCTTCATAAGGTCAACTCACTGAAGAATAGTCTTCTTGTGGGATTATGGTTCATTTATTCAAAAATGAGCACGGAGATCACCTTCCACCAGGCACCGGGCCATATTTCTATTATCGGACTTGACATTCTAGGGGTTTTCTCCGTATGAGTGAAGAGTAAAAAGCAAGTGATGCGTCTTTTATCTGGGTGCGTGGTTAGAGAAGACTGGGAGGGAAGCCCTCAGCATCTTGCCGTCAAGGGGCGTGATGGAGGGTAAGCAAAGGCTCCCTACAGAGCAGTGACTTGTCAACCACCATGGTTGATCCTTGAGTGTTGAACTGAAATCCCCATTCGCTAATGGACGACGTGGTGGATTATTTCTAGATCTTCAAACAGGGCTTCAGTGAGGGAAGTGAGAGATGCTTTTTGAGGATTCGAGGATCGTTCCAAGATACCAGGGAGAGGACAGGGATAGATGGGCCATCGCCAGGGTTCCCTGGGAGGCAGGTGTTGGGAAACTTCCAAGGGACCATCAACTAGGGGCTTATAAGCAACAGAAATTTATTTCTCATAGTTCTGGAGGCTGTATGTCCAAAATCAGGATGCCATAATGCTTAGGTTCTGATGAGAGCTCTCTTCCAGGGGGCAGACAGATATTTTCTCATTGTATCCTGTGTGGGTTCTCTTTCATAAGGGCGCTCACTGAGGGGCGCCTGGGCGGCTTAGTTGGTTAAGCTTCCGACTTTCAGCTCAGGTTATGATCTTGCGGTTTGTGGGTTCGAGCCCGGCGTGGGGCTCCGTGCTGACAGCTCAGAGCCTGGAGCCTGCTTGGGATTCTGTCTCCCTCTCTCTCTGTCCCTCCCCCGCTCGCACTCTGTCCCTCTCTCTCTCTCTCTCTTTCAAAAATAAATAAAGATTAAGAAAAATTTTATAAGGGCACCAATCCCATTCATGAGGGCTCCACCCAACGTCCCCACCTCCGAAAACCGTCACATTGGGGATTTGGTCTCAGTATATGAACTTTAGGGCAACACAAACACTCAGTCCGTACCAGATGCGGACAGAGGAAGAGTAACGGAAGAGGAGTGAAACAGATGTTGTCTACATCACCCTGGGGGTCATGCCTGCCTGTCCTTCCCAGAGGTGACACCAACGTCATATCCCTGAGTAGCCAGAGAGCTCTAGCATCACTATGTGGGGGTGGGGGGAGGGGGAGAACACTTACGCAGAAATCATACCCAAGATTTTTATGTGAGGCTTACGGTGTTAAAAAATATATATGCATATATATATCGGAATATCTGCCAAAAATGCAAATGCATTTACAAATTGCCCTGGCAATCCCACCTCGAGGAATCAGTTGTGACTTACACCCGACAGATTTGAAATAACATACGCACCCGATTATTTATCACGCATTGTTCGAACAAACAAAAGTTTAGGAGCAACCCACACGTCCACCAATAGGGAATTGGTTAAATAAACCCATTGGGAAGCCACGCAAGGGACACTAAGAAGCAACACATGTCCCAAAGACACAGATCTGCTTATTCTTGAGCAAGCTCCTTGGGAAACCTTTAATCCGTCTAAATTAGATCCACAAGCAGGCATCGTGATTGGAGCTTTAGACTTTCATCTTTTTCAGGACAGGAATGGCAGAAAAAGCGCAATGATGGACGACACCCTATCGTAAAGACTTCTGTCTCCACCCCACGCCTTCTGGGCTTTTAATCAGGCCTGAGGAACCTTAGCCTTGGCGTTTCAAAGTTCTTAAGACAAGAATTCAATATGGAAGATACTTCTCACCCCTGACCCCGACTGGGCAACATCACAGTGGGATACTTTGAGAGGGAGAATATGATGTGCAGAAACCCAGGACCGTGAGAACTGAAAACCTCTAAAAGTTGAGGAAATTAAAGCGTTCGCGATCTTCAGAAGAAAGCAACTCCAGTATGTATCCCAGAACTCCAGTCATTTCAAGATTTGAGAGCAGAATATGTGTATTCCCACGAAGACCTTGAAATATTTTCAAAACAGCAGATGCATCATTTCTTTTGAAAGGGTAAAGGATAAATGTTTTGAAAGGGAATAACTACAGGACGAATCAGAGAAAAATCTGGTTGGAAAATTCCTCAAAGGGACGGGCCTCTAGTTTTGAAAAACATAAGTTCTCCAACGTCAGGAGGAAAATGCTTTTTAATATCTTGCGTTTAAATGGAGCCTTTACTTTGGGGGAAATTGTTATGCACGTTTATAAGCAGCTTCAAAGATAAAACCAGTTATGAAACCAAAGGGCAGTAAACACTTCTCAGTGCAAAGACTGACTTCTATTTTTTGGCTGCACGGAAGGGAAATCATGTGATTTTGGAGTCCGACTGCTATACTAGTATAGACTACAGTTTGATCAGACTTAGAGATTGATTATTATGCTGAAAAACGTTTTCTCAGGCACCAGATTATACAACGTCTGGCTGTATAATAAAGTTAGTTTCTGCTTTGTGGTGTTTGCTTTGCTTTTCAGCCCTGAACTTAATGTTGGAAATAGGTGGAATAAAATAGATATTTGGCCTGGCTAGGGTTTCACATACTGTTTTGATTTTATATTGTACTTGGATGTGCAATTAGAACTTCTTGGGATATGCCCTTTTCTGAACTCTTGAGGGAATAAAAACACTCCCACATATGGCTACCATAACGACAGCTCCAAACACCTACTCATCTTAAACAAATTTTAGCAGAAGACATGAACAAATGATACATTAGTGCTGAATGTTCCTGGGATCGTCCCAATGGGAAATGAAGATTTATATGCATCTGGCTGGATGGGCATCCAGAAAATGTAGGTGCCGAAGTGAGAAACCATAATCTGACAATGATGTATGGCATTCAGGAGTTGACTCAATATTACCATAAATTATAAGCTTGGAACTTTGGGCTGATCTTCAAAGTACTTTTTATTGAAGGAGGACGAACATAAACACACTTAGCCTGGCACTGAAGAATTATCAGCCTCCCCTCTAGAACGCTCTGTTTTTTTTGTCTAAGTCCTTTTTAAAAAAAAAAAAAAAAATGTTTGTTCATTTTTGAGAGAGAGAGAGTGTATGTGAGCAGGGGAGGGGCAGAGGGAGGGGGGACAGAGCTCTGGGCTGGTAGCAGAAAGCCCGATGCGGGCCTCGAACTCACGAACCATGAGATCGTGACCTGAGCCAGAGTCTGGACATTCGACCAACTGAGCCACCCAGGCGCCCCCACTCTGCTTTTTTTGATGAAGGAAGCCCCATGACACCATTCTCCATACTCAGTCAAGAGTCATAGCTTACTAACTCATCTTCGGTTAAATACACTTTTTGTGATCTAAGGGAGTAAGGTGGCGACACATAGCTTTCTGCTCACAGTGGATGAGAAGCCCTTGGGTCTCATAGTCTGTCGGCCGCACACGCTTGCACAGCAGACTTACAGCCTCACGCGACCCTGCCCTCATTTATTTCCCCTAAGTGTGAGGACTCAGATGAGGGGCTCCAGGCTCCCTGTTTAACGATAGAAGCATCCAGGCCCAGCCCCCTCAACCTTGCCTACTTCCAAACCCACACGTGTAGAGCCCAGACAAGGCTCTTTGTCTCTAAGGCAGAATCTCCATACCAAGTGGAAACTAAGGTGCAAGATTTCTGATCGCTATTTCCCCTACCACCCCCCCTCCACACTGGGGGGAAGTGATGATCCCCTGGGAAATCCTTTGCTGAGAGTCCGCGAGTTCGATTCCTTTCACTTCCTGGCCCGGAGGAGTACCGGCCTCCCCTCCTGCTCCTTTTCCCTACAACGATTCTCACCACCACTGGAAAGCCACGTGTTGCGCCTGTCCACTCTTCACCCATTTTCCTTTTCCCTTTCCGGAATCTCAATTCTGAGATTCCTTCTGCAACAAGAAGACGATGCCACCTTCTTAATCACTGCAATCCTAAATAGATTCCGCAGTGACTCGGTCTGGCGCCATTGGCCCTGATTATTTGGACGATACCCTACTGGAGACTCAGTAATTAGCGCATTTATTTTTATCTCCCAGCCAGAGTGTGAGGTCTGCGAGAGCAGAGGTTGTTCCTGATTAGGGTTGCTAGGCTGCCTGCGAGAACATCCTGCTCAACTTGAATTTCAGATAAATTATTTTTAGCATAAACATGTTTCAAATATTGCATTGGACAGACAATAAATTACTGTTTATCTGAAGGTCAAAAAACCTTGTTTAAGTTTATTTATCTTAAGAGAAAGTGAGCAGCAGAGAGAGAGAGAGAGAGAATCCCCAGCAGGCTCTGCACTGCCAGTGGCGGGGCCCGATATGGGGCCCGAACTCAGAAACCGTGAGATCATGACCTGAGCCGAAACCAAGAGCTGGACGCTTAACCGACCGAGGCGCCCCTGAAATTCAAATTTAACTGGGTGTCCTGTATGTTTATTTGCTAAATCGGGCAACCCTAGGCCTCATTCATCTCTGACCTCCTGCGATCTGTGAAGGGGTAGGGCTCTTGCCTAAGTTGGGGATCCTATTCCAGAACAATAAGGTGAGGCCAGAGGCCACATGGGCCGGCTTTAATGGACTCAATACTTCAGGACTGAAAGCTAGTTCCACGGTCTTCATTACTCACCCATGTCTTTGGTTTGTGGATACCAATGGATTCAAAGCCCTAGTGTGTTTTCCTTAAAGAGCTTTTTTCTGGGGCGCCTGGGTGGCCCAGTCGGTTGAGCGTCCCACTTCGCTGGGGCAAGATCTCGCGGTTCGTGAGTTCGAGCCCCGCGTCGGGCTCTGGGCTGACAGCTCAGGGCCTGGAGCCTGCTTCGGATTCGGTGTCTCCCTCTCTTTCTCTCTCTCTGCCCCTCCCCTACTCTTGCTCTCTCTCTCTCTCTCAAATATAAAACATAAAAAATATTTTTTTTTTTAAAAGCCATCAAAACCCGGCAGATTCGGGAAAAGCTCTTTACCTCCCCCCTCAACTCTCTCAAAAAAATTTAGGCAGAGGGCCTGCCCCAGGAAGAGCGCTATCACCACCGATAACTACATTTGTGATATGCACTAGCTGTGATCAAAGTCGTCTCCTGGCCCCATTGTTTGTAAGTGGCCCGGCAAGCACGCGTTTGCCATTTACTCCTTTTCATTTTTCTCTTTCTCGAAGGTTGCCTTCTTTCCCTTTGGCGACCCAGACTCCTATGCCCTTCTCCTCAGTTTAGGATGAACTACATACCTCATTTTGCCTGTCTTTGGAATGTCTATGTCTGTATGGGTCCCCCCCGCCCCCCACCTACGCTATTAAATTTGATTTTCTCTGGGGCGCCTGGGTGGCTCAGCCAGTTCAGCGTCCGACTCTTGGTTTCGGCTCAGGTTCATGGGTTCGAGCCCCACAAGGGGCTCTGTGCTGCCGGCGTGAAGCCTGCTTTGTCTTCCGTCCCCCTCTCTCTCTGCCCCTCCCCTGCTCACTCTCTACCTCTTTTTCCCTCAAAAAAAAAATAAGTAAATAAACAATAATGTGATTTTTTTTCTCCTGCTTATCTGTCTCACACGAATTTGATTCTTAGTCCAGTTAGAAGGACCTTGAAGGGGACAGAACATTCTCGCTCTCTGACAATAGCTTTATCAGTTTTTCAAGACTGAAAGTTGGCAGAGCTGTGTTCCCTTGGGAAGCTCCAGGGAAGAATCTGTTCTTTGCTTCTTCCAGCTCCTGGTGGGTGCCAGCCTTCCTGGGTTTGTGATCACATCGCCCCAAGCTCTGTTTTCCTGTTCACGTCACCTTCCGCTCCATGGCTGGGTCATCTCCCGTCGGTTCTCACTCATGAGGACGCATAGGTGATGGCGTTGAGGGTCCACCCTGATAATCCAGGGCTATCGCCTCGTTTCAAGAGCCTTAACAGAGTCACATCTGCAAAGATCCTTTTTCCAAATGAAGTAACATCGACATATCTCAGGGATCAGGGCTTGATATCCCTTATCCCTGGGTGAACATTAGTCAACCCACTACAATTCCATATGAATTTGTTCCCTTTTTTTTCTTTAGGGTTCCTTTATTTTTGAGAGAGAGTGCACAAGTGAGAGTGGGGTAGGTACAGAGCAAGAGGGGGACAGAGGATCCAAAGCAGGCTCTGTGCTGACAGCAGGGAGCTGGATGTGGGGCTCGAACTCAGGGACCGTGAGATCATGACCTGAGCTGAACAGACACTTGACTGACTGAGCCTGCCAGGTGCCCCTTTCTCTCTTCCACTACGGTTAAAACTGTTCAGAAAAGTCTAGCTACAGGGACCCTTAGGACAGGAAAGAAAAATGATTTTAAAAAGTTCATCGAGGGGGGCGCCTGGGTGGCTCAGTCGGGTAAGCGTCCGACTTCGGCTCAGGTCATGATCTCGCGGTTTGTGAGTTCGAGCCCCGCGTCGGGCTCTGTGCTGACGGCTCAGAGCCTGGAGCCTGTTTCGGATTCTGTGTCTCCCTCTCTCTCTGCCCCTCCCCTGCTCACTCTCTCTCTCTCCCTCTCTCTCAAAAATAAATAAACATAAAAAGTTCATCGAGGGAAGGAGAAAGCAAGAATTTTTTTGCAGCCCATGGGGAGAAGTTAATATAAACTCAATGAGACTGAGGTCTTGGTAGAGGAACATATTTTGATTTCCTCAACACAGCTCACACATTCTATGCCAACTGCTTTATTTTATTTTATTTTTATTTTTGAGAAAGAGAGAGAGCATGCACGGGGAGGTGCAGAGAGAGAGAGAGAGAAAGAAAATCCCAAGCAGGCTCCACGCTGTGGGTGCAGAGCCTGACGCAGGGCTTGAACTCATGAACTGTGAGATCATGACCTGAGCCGAAATCCAAAGTCGGACGCGTAACCAGCTGAGCCACCCAGGCATCCCTGGATTTTCCTTTCTAAACCATCACCCTGGATGTTAAGTAGACTAACTGTGGTGATCATTTTGCAGTACATACAAATATCTCACCATTATGTTGCACGCCGAATAAGCATATAATATTACATGTCAATTATAACTCAGTTAAAAAAAAAAAATCACCATCCAAGGTACTTGAAGATTGTACATGATCTGATTCACTCCTTTTTTACCCTATCACGATTTGAAAGTAAATGCTGAATTTTGAAACACCCTTTATCCATTCATGTATCAGTGGACACCTGGTTGGTTCCACCTCTTGCCTATTGTGAACACAAGTGGGCAACGACTTTTTCTTTTTCTTTTTTTTTAACCTTTATTTATTTATTTTGAGAGAGAGAGAGAGAGAGAGAGCACGAGCAGGGGAGGAGCCGAGAGAGAGGGAAAGAGAGAGAATCCCAAGCAGGCAAGGCGCTGTCAGCACGGAGCCCAGTGGGGGGCTCTGACTCACCAATTGTGAGATGGTGACCAGGAGCCAGACGATTAACCGACTGAGCCACCCAGGCGCCCTCAAATCCTTTTTCAAGGGCTTTTAATTTTAATTATTTTATTTATTCATTCTGAAAGTGAGAGAGTGCAAGTGGGAGGAGGGGCAGAGACAGAGAGAGGGGAAGAGACCATCCCAAGCAGGCTCAGAGCCGTCAGCGTGGCGGGGCTCCAACTCACGAACCAGGAGATTATGACCGGAGCCGAAGTCGGACACTCAACCCACTGAGCCACCCAGGTGCCCGCTGGATCATATTTGTATCCATATTTTTTAACGTTTTGGAGAACCTTCATACTATTTTCCCTAGTGGCTGCCCAAGTGTTCCCTCTTCTCCACAACCTCACCAATCCGTTATCTCTTGTCTTTACGATCCCGTCCACTCTAAGAGGTGATACCTCATCGTACTTTCGCTTCAAGAGAGCTTGATTTTTTTTTTTTTAAGTCATTATTGGCTCAACGAATTTGGAGACTGCACACAAAACGTGTGGCGGGATGCCTAGGATAGGACACATGCGCAACGAGTGGTGGCGATCAGTAATGTCATTGTCTGTCACGGTGCTGTCCGTGTCACGGTGTCCTGGTCCAGGCTTTGTGCCTGAGGCTTGAAAGTCACAAATAGGAAGAGCTGAAATCCTTGCTCTGGAGAAGGTTAAGACAGATGTCCATGGAGAGTAGCCTGGGGCTCTAAAACCAAAAAACAGAAACCCAAATATTTCGAAGATTAAAAAAAGGAAGAAAACAAAGAGGAGGCGTACGTTAAAAACGATGTTGATTACATTCAAAGCCAAGATATTTAAGGGTGAAATGTGAACCGGTATTAAGCCAATCGGAGAAAAAAGATGGGTTGGGTTGGTTTTGCTTTTCAGATACATGCTTGCAAGCTAAGAACAGCAGAGTCACATTTTTACACGCAAGATTCATCCTGAATGTAGTGTATATGGCAGGTAGGAGGTTCACGTCTGTAGCCAAAATAAGAACAGGTTCATTAATTCTGTTTAGGTTTACACTGCTATCGTCAAGGTTAATAATTTCCTGGCTCCAAGTAAGATGCCTTTGTTTGGAAAAGTAGACATCGCACAAGATAATAGCAAGTAATAAGACAGTATGTGCTGTAAGATCATACTTTATTTTACTTATTATTTTTTTAAGTAATCTCTACACTCAACGTGGGGCTCGAACTTACGACCCCCAGATCAAGAGTTGGATGTTCCACTGACTGAGCCAGCCAGGCGCCCCTGTAAGATCATATTTTAAAGCTAATAATAAATAAGCAAATAGGTCACTTGCTACATGCAACACATCAATTACTTGTGAAAATTTTTAATGTAGAGCAGGTATTACTTTTTATTTAATTTTATTTTTTTCAGGCATTACTTTTTAAATTAGGAAACAATCAATAAAGATACTGAAAATAGCAAAATTGATTCTGGGGCGTGGAAAGACAGTATTTTCATGCAGAACACTTACGGAAAATTTTCTTCCCAAATTAATAAAAGACAACTCTTTGGCAAGACTGGTGGCGGAAAAAATGAATGAAAGAACATTAGGAAGGAAAGTAATTATGAAGTGACTGTAAACATTTTAAAATAACTAGATAATACTGTTAACAAATTTTTGTCAATAAGTTAAAGAACATATAAAATGGGTAATTAAAAACATATAAAACGGGTAAAAAACGGGGGGGGGGGGGTTAAAAAATGGCATACATATATGTCCAAAGGTGATTCAAGAAGAAATAGAAAACAAGCAGACTACTTACCAACCATAAACAGTAATTCAGTTGGTAATAAAATAGACCTGCTTCCACCAAAGTTTCAGTTTAAGATCGTTTTACAAGTGAGTTTTATGAATTCCCTAAAATTCATTTCATGCACGCCGTATCAGAGAATAGAAAAAGAGAGTTACCTAATCTATTTTGTGAGGTATAAGAAAAACCATAGGGGCACCTGGGTGGGTCAGTCGGTTAAGCGGTAGACCTGGGCTCAGGTCATGATCTCACAGTTCCATTCCTGAGTTTGAGCCCCACATCCAGCTCTGTGCTGACAGCTCCCCCTGGAACCTGCTTCAGATTCCTTGTCTCACTCTCTCTCTCTGTTCCTCCCCTGCTCACGCTCAGTCTTTCTCTCTCTCTCTCCCTCAAAAATAAACATTAAAAAAAAAAAAAGAAAAACTATAGACTCATCTTACATCTGATTGTGAATTCAGAAATTCTAAATAAAATAATGGCAATTTAACTGCAACTTTGCCTAAAAAATAACATAGGTACGGTTTATGTCAGGAATGCAAGGATGTTTTTCCATCGGAAAATTTTATCACAGCCTTCACCACATTAACAGAATGGATTACAATAACTATACGTACGTGTTAGTAGACAGAAAAGGCACATGATAAAATTCAGCACTAATTCAGGATTAAAATTTGCAGCAAATGGAGATTATAAGGGAATGGCTTTAACTGGAAAAAATCTGGAGCAAACTTCCTGTTTAATGGTAAAATTTAAGCAGCATTAACTTTTTAAACAAAAGAAGTATGCCTTCTATAACTATATCTATTCCAAACTGTATTAGTGTTGTTAAAAAAGAAAAAAAAAAAAACAAGCCCAAATTGAAGTTGTTTGTCCCCCACAACAGCAAACCAAGACTTGATAACAGTTGCAACTTCTCCTAGGAATGTGACCCTATAAGAGCCGATCTGAAATTTCCTGATTGGCACTGGGGAGGTCATCTGCACGATTAAAAGCCCTGTGGTCCCTTCCCTCACAAAAGAGGAAGATCGGGCTGGAAACAATCCTTTCTGATTTTTTTGCTAATAACTCCTTGCCCCAATCTCCTTCCTATAAAAACCTTCTATTTTGTACAACCCCTGGGAGCATCTCTATTCCCGAATCGCTGAATAAAGCCCATCAGACCTTCAAGTTTACTCAGTTGAATTTTATTTTTTGACAGTATCTTAACCAATGAAATAAGAAAAGGGGAGTGATTACGAAGCACAGATTGCCAAAGGAAAGACCTAGTACTGTTGTTAGTAGACAGCATGATTTGTGTAGACATAAAAATCGAAGGAAAGCCATAGAATTAGTACGAAAGCTCAGTAGCATTGCTGAATACAAGACCCATGCGTAAAACAATAGTAACATTCCTAAATGCATTAGTCAATTATACAATGCAGTTATATAAAATATAACATTTATAATAGAAAAAAAATTATAAGAAAAAACCCTAAACATTATTAAAACACAAAAAAAGGAAATGCATGTTAAATCTTCACTCATAATATTCAAGAATTCTACAACTCCAGTTTTTTAAGGTAACAGTTCTACTATAAACACCTTTGTTCGTCCATTATAAACATACTTTTTCATGGACGCAAGACACACAAAAAGCTTCCATGCTGTTCCGCCATCTTGGCTCCTCTCAGAAACATACTTTTTAAAAGCATCTCTAAGATTGGGATATGTCTTACAACCAATGGTTTCTTACATCTTGTCCCCCGGGATAGATTGTGATATCGCTGTCATTGCTTAAACATAGGCAAACTTTTGGCCATCGCTGTTCATATTCTTATCACTTCAATTGAGTTATGTGCATTTCTGGACCACGTGTGTTGAGTTTAATGACTGTTTAAAATGTCTTAAAATGGTAATTTTATGATTTAGCATTAAAATGAGAATTTATTGTGTGTGCAGAAAGGCACAGAGACAGAGCAGAGGGCATAAATTTGATATCAAGGAAGCAAATCTCTTTTATGAGAAGAATGACTGAAACTGCATATTTTCTTGCAAGGAACAGTCAAGGACCTAAGAAAATAAGATACTCACAAGTAGCAGAAGCTGAATTATGTTTCGGTACTGTGGCTGGGAACATTTCAGAGACAGCAGCAAATGGACTATTCTTATAAGAAATGCCGCATTACCAATGTCCTTCGTGGCACAGAGGCTATTATTATGTGGAAAAACACAGTGATTTGGAAAAGTCAGACTCCGAATGTCAACAAGTTTTCGGGACATCTCAACCAATTCATTTCACTTAGGTTTTCGTTTTAATGGATACACAAGAAAAGATATATGATAATAACATATATCTAAATAAGTCTAAAGGACCTTTAGCAGTATGTATAAAATAAGAAGCCTAAGTGATAAAAAAAAATTATATAGTAGCTTAATGGATAGCAATTTTTCTTTCCTAGTGGCACATAAAATAATGCTGTGTCTTACAACCTATGGCATTACAGAATAGATGAGATCTACAAACGCGATACAATGGCAAACAAAAACGAAACATGAATTTTCTTGGAACTTGACAATCCAATTCTCAAACTCATATGAACAAATAGAGGTACGAGATGGCAGTTACTTGGGACAGATGACAGAGGGCCTTGTGGGTCAGGATAAGAAATTTAGACACTTTTCTAAGTGTGGTGAGGACGGATTGTTGCTTTTTAAGCAAAGCAGTGCTCATTGACTATTTTAAAAAGTTACAATAAAAAGAATAAATCAAACTAAAAATAGTTTGCACTATTAGGTATTTACCCAAAGGATACAAAAATACAGATTCGAAGGGCTGCATGCACCCCAATGTTTATAGCAGCATTATCAACAATAGCCAAAGTATGGCGAGAGCCCAAATGTCCATTGACTGATGAATGGATAAAGAAGATGTGGTATACACACACACACACACACACACACACACACACATATACACAAAATAGAATATTACTCAGCCATCAAAAAGAATGAAATCTTGCCATTTGCAATGACATGGATAGAGCTAGAATGTATTATGCCAAGCGAAATAAGTCAATCAGAGAAAGATAAATATCATACGATTTCACTCATATGTGGAATTTAAGAAACAAAACAGACGGACGTATGGCAAGTGGGAAAACAGAGGAAAGAAGGAAACAAACCACAAGAGACTCTTAAGGATAGAGAATAAACTGAGAGTGGATGGAGGGAGGTGGGTGGGGGATGGGCTAGATGGGTGATGGGTATTAAGGAGGGCACTTGTTATGCTGAGCGCTGGGGGTTGTATGTAAGTGATGAATCACTGAATTCTACTCCCGAAACCAATATTGCACTGTATGTTAACTAAAATTTAAATTAAAACAAAATTTTAAAGGCAAAAAAAAAAAAAAAGAATAAATGATTCTGTCTGCAATACAAAGAAATGTTATATAATACCCCAAATCTCCTGAAGAATAAGGAAATAGGTTTGCCCTACTAAATAGTAAGGCTTATTACAAAGCTATAGTAAAATAAACCAGTGTACTCATAGTTTATAGATAGATTGAACATAGTGGAAATTTTAGGAACAGATCCAAACAACTATGGAAATTTGATATATAGCAGAGATAACATTAGAAATCAACAGTGAAAGGCTGGCCTGATCCTGGGGTGACCGGAAATAAAAAAACTGATACTTAAACAAAGGAGTTCCAGGTGAATTAGAGGGTTAAATGTGAGAAGAAAACCTTTAAACTTTCAAAAGAAAATGTAGGGTATCTTCAGCAAGACATGAAAACAAATAGAAACCATCAAAGAAAAGATCGATAAATTTGACTGCATTAAAATGTTTAGAAATCTATTTAAAAGGGCCCACCACCAGTAGCATGAGCAGGGGAGGGGCACCTCTCTTTCTCTCTCAAAAAATAGGTAAACATTAAAAAAAAATTAAAAACAAAAGGACCCATAAACGAAAGGGAAAAAACTCAAAGACTAAGAAAAAGCTATTTACCATCTATATCACTGACTGAAGATCAGTATACAGATACACAAAGAATTCCTATAAATCCAAGGAAATAAAAATAAAAAAGAGGAAACCTGAGCGATCAATAAACATATGAAAGGGTATACAAAGATGCTTAATATGTAAAATAAAATAAAACATTATATTTATAACCATGAAGTTGATGAGAGTTACACAGTGCGACAACATCAAGTAAGGTCATGATATAATAGGCAAATAAAACCGTGAGTACAACCACTTAGTCATTTCCCTTCATTGATAGAAACCTAAGAGGTCTTCATTCATAGCTACAAGGGGAAATACACAAGGTTGTACATTTCTTATATGAGCTAAAATTGGAAACCTCATTCAACTTATCACAGCCTGCCTTCAATACCTTCAGTATATCACTTCACGTATAGTATTAGAACCTTACATTATACCTCTCTTCCTCCTGCACACGCCTTTGTGTTATTGTTGTCATATATCTTCCTTTTCCATGTTATAAGCCCCACAACATGTTGTTTTTATTTTTGCTTTAAACAGTTAATTATCTTTCAAAGTTACACAACTAAGAAAAGTCTTTCAGGGCACCTGGGTGGCTCAGTTGGTCAAACATCCAACTCTTGATTTCGGCTCAGGTCATGATCTCGTGGACCGTGGGACCGAGCCCCTTGTCAAGCCCCGTGCTCGGCGTGGAGCCTGCTTGGGATTCTGTCTCTCTGCCCTTCACCCTCAAAATAAATAAACAAATAAGAAGATACACAGACGGCAAAGAAACACACGAAAAGATGTACAAAATCATTAGTCATTAGAAAAATGCAATCACTATACACATATTATGATGTCTAAAATGTAAAGGAAGGAAGGAAGGAAGGCAGGAAAGAAGGAAGGAAGGAAGGGAGGGAGGGAGGAAGGAAAGCTGACCATACTAAGTATTGACAAGTATGAGAAACAACTATAATTCTCCTACATGGCTGGGGGGCAGGGCGGGGGCAATGTTGACTTATACTTTGGAAAACAGTTTGGTAATTTCTTGCAAAATTAACTCTAGGCCTACTGTATGATTCAGTCACATCACTTTTGGGCATTTACCCAAGAGAAATGAAAGCTATGTCCACATAAAACCTTGTACATAGAAGCTTTATTTCTAAAAGCCAAAAGCTGGTGACAACCCAACTATCCATGAATACGAATACAGATAAAGAAATTGTAGTATATATCCATACAATGGACTATTAGTTGGCAATAAAAGTAAATGAACTGCAACCAACAACGTGAAGGAGACTTGTAATTACTATGGGGAGTTGAAAGAAGCTAGACAAAAAAAAAAAAAAAAAAGTACATAGTGTATAATTCCACTTATATAAATTCTAGAAAATGCAAAATAATTTATAGTGATATTAAGCAGATCAATGACTGGGTGCAGCTTAGGACAGGGAGTGAGAAATGGTAGCTAACAAAAGAGCACCAGAAAACTTCCAGGGATGATAGATTTGTGGATTATTGCTTGTCACGCTATACTGATGGGTTGGTGGCAGATATTCATATTAAAACGTATCAATTTGTGCACAAAACATATGCAATCTATCACATTTCAATGATATCCCAATAAGGCTGTTAACAACAAACAACAACCAAACAATGATACCATTTCAAGCCCACCAGTTTGACAAAAATAAGTACCCAGTGTCGGTGAGAATTTGGAAAAAAAATGAACTTCCGCACTGGTGGTGGGAGAGGAACCTGGTACAAACTTATTCCGGGCCACTTCAACAACATAGAGTAAAATTTAAAATGTCAACCTCCTGGGCTGCCCGGGGGCAGCTGAGTCAGTTAAGCGTCCAGCTCTTGATTTCGGCTCAGGTCAGGATCTCATTGTGGTGAGATCGAGCCCCAGGTAGGGCTCTGTGCCCTACGCACTGAGCGTTGAGCACAGAGCCTGCCTGGGATTCTCTCTCTCCCTCTCCCTCTGCCCCTCCCCCACGTGTTCTCTCTAAATAAGTAAATAAATAAGTAAATAAATAAATAAATAAATATCAAAAAAATGTCAGTGTCCTAAGATTCAAAAATTTGACTTCTAGGACTATAACCTAAAGAAACTCTTCCCTCAAGGCCTGTTTTCTAGCATTTGCCGATTTCTCTGGTGTAGATAAACTGTGGCTGATTCTGGGCAACCGACATCACTGAATGCAAAGTCGAGAAGAGAGACATACCCCAAGTAAATGCCCATCAATAATAGAATGGACGGATGAGTAAAGTGTACTTGTACGATGAAGTATACAGGTGTATCTGAAAAATACAATATTGAGAGAAAAATGCCCGTTGCACGCTGCGTACAGGGTGATACCATTTATGTAAATCTAACAATTCATAAAACAATCAGGTCTTAGTCTACTTGGGCTGCCGATATCGTAGGCTGGGTAGCTTACGAACCAGAAAATTTTTTTTCTTACGGTTCCGGAAGCGGGGGAGTCCCCGATCAGGGTACCAGTAGGTTTGGCGTCTGGTGAGAACCCACTTCCTGGTTCGTGGATGCTCTCTGGCTGTGTCTTCACATTCAGTCTGTAGCAAATAGCATACATCGTACGCCGGGAACGTATGTACGTGGGCAAGTTATTTAAACGGGGACAAGGACATATCCCAAATTCCTCCTGGGGCTGCCACCTGGAGTGGCAGAAGACAGGATTAGACAGGTGTGTTATTTATCGCTACATAACGTTATGCCCACAGACTTCGTGGCTTAAAACGATCTCCGTTTATTATCTCGCGGTGTCCGTGGGGCAGGAGTCTGGGCATGGCTGAGCTGGGTCCTCTGTTCCAAGTCTTACAAGCTACAGTGAAAGTGTGGACAAGGGTCTTAACTGGAGCGTTGGCTATGGAAGCATTCCTTTCCACGCTCACATGGTGCTGGAACATTTAATTCCTTGGTGCTGTAGGATTCGCGGCCGCTTGCTTCTTCAAAGCCAGCAGTGGGAGAGAAAGACTTGGGGAGAGAGTCGGCTGGCAAGGTAGAGTTCTATAACATAGTGGAACCACACGAGTGTCAACCTATCCTGTCTGCCATTTGCTATGAGTGAGGACGCAGATCACAGGTCCCACCTACTCTTAAGGGCAGAGGCATCCACAGGATCCGGGGTGCATGGGGGCCCATCCCAGAATGGCACATCCTAGAACCTATGAGCCATGACTGGGTGAGAAACATAGACCTTAACCTTTATCCGTAAAGACTGACTTCTTTTACTTAAAACAAACAAACAAACAAACACACACAAGAAGGGACTTGAACGGCAGCCACGTAATCAAATCTCATAAAAATGGAAAAGGAGGAGTGTGTCTAATAGAAAATATAAACCTTTTATGTAGGTTCGTAAAAAAAAAAAAAAGCAGTCTTACATGATGAGCCACTGCTGTGTAGGAAGTGATCTTTTACAGTGGTAGATGGTCTCATTTAATTTTCTGACATAGTTCATTAATAACACGTGAGACATCGCTGCTTGCATTTTGCAGCCTCTAATCCCCCCAGGGCAGGGGCCATGTCTGTTTTGTTTTGTTTTGTTTTGTTTCTCGTTGCTGTATTGTTAAATGAATCCATCTTTCAGTAGGTGAGCCCCGTAGAGCAACCTTTATTTTGGATGGGTTTTTATAATTCCTTCCAAGCTCTGGACTCCCCAGTCTCGCAGCTGCTCTTTGTGGTTGTGGTTATAGCTATGTGTGCATTTATACACGCGTTGGCATAAAGTGTAGAATCCATTTTATACGAATGGTGTCACTGTACCGGAGTCTTAATTTCATTTTTCCTTTGGGTACGAATGAAATTCTTGATCCTAATAAGCAAAGTGTTACTATTGCCTTCTCAGGAGCCAGATACAATATTCTTTTAATTTGTTTACAAGCTTAAATTCACGGTGACAAAATGGACCTTTGTATTTTCTGTTGTTTATTACATCTGTTGTCACTATGCAGTCTGCGTTTACTGGAAAACACCAAACATCTTCCTTGCGTTAAAAGCAAAACAAAGTGACACGCAATGTTGGTTCTGATTTAAAATTCTATTGTTTTTCGACTTTTCCTCATTAGTAGGTTAATATAATTTTTTTGCAGATAAGAGAAACAAATTTTTGCCTATGCATATTTGAATTTGAAGTATTTCTTTTTTTTTTTTTTTTAAAGATTTTAAGTAATCGTTCCACTCAACGTGGGGCTCGAACTCACAACCCGGAGATCACAAGTGGCATGCCGCCATATTTGAGGTATTTCTTATAAATTGGATTAGACAGAGAAATAGAGAAAGCATCAAACCACATTATAAATAATTAGCATATGGCTCTGCTGCCAGAAGGGGAAATAATTATTTAATAAGTTTCTAATTCTCTGATAAAGGAAGGAATCTATTGGATGTACCTGCTGTTAGTTTCAATGGACATCTACTTAACTAAGTACAGTAGTTTGTATTGCATTATAGGAAGGCCAGCACCTACTATACTCTCTCTCATAGGGAAGGCTGCTGTTAAAGATAATATTTTCTCACGGTCTAATAGTCTTTCATCACAGAAACTGTCATGGGTTTTTAAAAATATTTATTTTTGAGAGAGACAGAGCATAAGGAGGGGAGGAACAGGGAGGAGGGGCAGAAAGAGAAGAGGGGGGAAGGATAGACAGACAGAAGGAGACGCAGAATCCAAAGCAGGCTCCAGGCTCAGAGCTGTCAGCACAGAACCCAACCGGGGGTTTGAACTCACAAACGGTGAGATCATGACCTGAGCTGAAGTCGGATGCTTAATGGACTGAGCCACCCAGGCGCCCCAGAAGGTGTAATGTTTTACAAACGTGTAGTCACTTAACACATCAATATGGAGAGCCTACACCCTGAAGAACTTTATAATCTAGCAAGCAGAGGATGTGTATACATAATGGCAACATAATAACAGCTGCAGGAGAGATAGAAACAAGAATGCTGGGGTGCCCGGCCGGCTCAGTAGAACGTGGGACTCTTGATCTCAGGGCCGTGAGTTCAAGCCCCATGTTGGGCATGGAGCCCCACTTACAAATAAAATTTTATATATATGAAAGAAGAAAGGTACCATAAAAGTTCAGAAGACAAGTACTGAGAGCTACCAAGTATTTATCGAGGATTATTTGTGTGCCATGTACCTTCCGATGGTGATTATCAATAGAAATACCTTAATACTAATAATATTCACAGATAGGAATCAGATGCTTACTATGTGCCAGGCACTGTTCTAAGCATGGTACATGTGTAGGGGATCAGAATTCGCCTCCCTGGGTTGCGGGAGGGGGGGGCGGGCTCAATGGGTGAGGGGCATGAAGGAATCTACTCCTGACATTATTGCTGCACTGTATGCTAACTAACTTGGATGGAAATTAAAAAATAAAATAAAATATAATAATAATAAGATGAAATAAAAGAATACACCTCCCTGAAAATACGCCGCTTGGCCATAAGGATTCTTTTGAACTGAAGACAATTGAGAAATAACAGATGCCAAAAAACAAGGTCTCTGCCCTGCTCCCCATTTGCCTAAAAGCAGGCTCAGGCTCTAATTAATTACCTGCAATGGAGACTTATCAGCCCAGAGGCTGCGCTGAGAGGAATCTACATAACAAACCTGCCAGGAAGGATCTTTATCCTCTATTGGTTTCTCCCATCTATTTACCATCCCACAGTTTGCAGCCCTGGGAGCCTTAAAACTCTTTTCCTCTGTCTCGTCACTTGTCTACAAATTTTTTTGTTCTTTGTTACAATGCGCTGGAAGCCCATGTTCTAACTATCCCTTTGCGTCACTCATCCCTGAGGTGCTTTTGTTTTTCCTCCGCTGCACACGTAAGCTGGCAAACTCTTTAGATGCTCCAGACAGCGCCATGAGGCAGCTATGATTATTCCCATTTTATGGGAGACAAATCTGAGGCTGAGAAAATTTCAGGACCTTACCCAAGGCCATATGGCTAGGCAAGTGAAAAGAAATTCTGGTGGAACCCAGGGTTGTCTGAATTCAAAGTCTGTGCTCCCTGAAGTGACGTTGGGTCTTGTCTTTGCTATGGCAGTGATTCGCTGTATCAGTTACCTGTTGATGGGAAGCAAATCACCCAAAATTTAGTAGATTGAGACAGCAATGATTTAGTATCTCTTCTCATTCAGTGGGTTGGCTGACCCGTTGTTCTGTTCGAGGCTCACCTGGGGCTGTAAATATCCAAGATGGCGTCCTTTACACGTTGGGCCCTTGATACAGGCTGTGGACTGGGGCCCCTGGGCTTCCCCCCATGAGGCCTTTCATTGGGACTTCTCCACGGCTTGGTGATTTGTGGGGGGGGGGGCTCCGATCAGATGGGGGAGCCACCAAATATGGGGTGTCCCAATTGGTGGGGGCTGGTGGCATGGGTAGTGGAAGAATTCCCCCAAGGCAGAACAAAGGTAAGCAAAGGAGAGACTGTCTGCCACAAGTTGGTGGTGAGGGGCCACAGCTATAGGGCGGAGTGAGGGAGTATGGGGATGTACGGAATTTTGCCTTTTCTGGTAATCTTAGGAACTGTTGTAATTGGCCAGTTAGGGCCTATGGCTACTTCCGGGTGGGTCGCTGTTTGCGTTCAGACTGGTGGCCTCTGGGCCCCTTCTGCCTTGCTCAACTTTCCATTGGTCAAGCTTATTGTCTAAAACCGACCTCTACGTGATTCAGCCCAGGGGTGTCAGGGTTCCAAGAGAGCAAGCCCCATGCACTAAGACTTCCTAAGCCTCTGCTTGGGTCACATCTGCTGATGTCCAGTTGTCAAAGCAAGCCACACGGTCAGATGTAGAGTAAATGTAAGAGGGGACTGGCTACTTGGGCCCAGATACCAGGAAGTGTGATTCATTCAGGGCCACTAAGGTAAAAGCGTACCATATTTACATTAGGACTTTAAAGAATCCACTTTGCGGCGCCTGGGTGGCTCAGTAGGTTAAGCTTCCGACTCTTGGTTTCGGCTCAGGTCATGATCTCACACTCGTGAGATCGAGCCCTATGTCGGGCTCTGCACCGGGCATGGAGCCTGCTTAAGATTCTCTCTCCTGGGGCACCTGGGTGGCTCAGTCCGCTGAGTGTCTGACTTTGGCTCAGGTCACGATCTCACAGTTGGTGAGTTCGAGCCCAACGTCGGGCTCGCTGCTGTCAGCCCATCAGCTCAGAGCCCACTTTGGATCCTCTGTCCCCCCCCCCCGCCCCCCCCCCCCGTCTGCTCCTTGCCCACTTGCGCTCTTCTGAAAAGACGTAAATATCTAAAAAAAAAAAAAAAAAAAGAAGGTCCTCTCTCCCTCTGCCCCTCCCCTGCTCGCCCATGCCCCGCACGTGCACGCTCTCTCTCAAATAAGTAAATAAATAACAAAACTTAAAATTAAAAAAAACAAAACTTAAAAATTAAAACAAAACCCACTGGAACTCAGGTTCTTCATCTGTAAAAGGAGATGAAACCGAACTAACTCTGAGGTTCCGCTGTGGCTTGTGACTACGGGAAATGGGAGGGCACGGGAGCCCGCCACAAGCTTTCTTTCTGCAACTCCGCTCCACAGCCCCTTTGGTGCAGGCAGGCCAGGTCTGAGGAACCCGAGGGTTCCCGCAAGGCCAGCCAAGAGGATCCTCGGCCCCATGCGGGATGGAAATCAAGCACAAGCCCACGGGAAGTGAGAGCAGAGCTGACTAAAGATGTCGAGAGAGCGGATACAGATCAGTGTCCAAAAGAGTCAGAAGGGGAAAGCAGAATGAGTCTTTTCTTTGCTTGGGGGCCTGGAGTTTTTATTCGGGACAGTGGTCTGGCGGACGTGTCCTCTCAGGCATCGCAAAGTGGTTGAACAAGGACGACCTTGCTGGCAAGGCGTTTGGAGTCAATGGTGACGCAGAAGGGTCCAAAGACATCATTAGCTCCTCGACCTTTACAAGGAGGACATACATTAAGACGTGCGTAAGGCGAGGGACGCGGGTCCTGGCAAGGACAGAAGCAGGAAAAGGAACAAAGGTAAAAGCAGCGGTTTTTTTTCATGGGGTCCCTTCAGTTTCCCTGCCTCACCTTGACATGCTGTCCCCTAATTTCCTCCTTTCCCTCAAAGAGGACCTTCCGAAACCTTCTCCACCGTCTCCCAGGCATCTTTTCTATGATCTGTATTGTCGACCTTAGGCAGAAAAAGAAAAAAAAAGAAGAAGAAGAAGAAGAAAAGCAAAATGAGAAAAGTACCAATGAAAACACGACAGTACAATGCTTCGAAAGTGTGCACCGTGGGCCCCTGAAGATCCCCGGAGAACAAGAGCTTGGGGGGTACTGCAGCGTGCCTATGGATGGCGTGTCGGCTTCGGAAGAGAAAGCAACGAGACCATTTCATCCATCCACTTTTGTCAAATTTGAAATAGAAGATTAATTATCATTTCCACAGAGGTCTCTTTTTTTTTTTTTTTTTTTTTTAATTTTTTTTTCAACGTTTATTTATTTTTGGGACAGAGAGAGACAGAGCATGAACGGGGGAGGGGCAGAGAGAGAGGGAGACACAGAATCGGAAACAGGCTCCAGGCTCTGAGCCATCAGCCCAGAGCCCGACGCGGGGCTCGAACTCCCGGACCGCGAGATCGTGACCTGGCTGAAGTCGGACGCTTAACCGACTGCGCCACCCAGGCGCCCCGAGGTCTCTTTTTTTTAATGAGCATTGCCTTCCCCCGCTCCCCGCCAGACACACAGAGAGAGTGCAAGCACAGGAAAGGGACAGAGGGAGAGAGACAGAGAGAGAGAGAGAAAATCTTAAGTGGGATCCATGCTCAACACGGAGCCCGAGGCAGGGCTCGATCCCACACCCTGGGATCTTGACCTGAGCCGAAACCGAGAGTCCAAACCTTAACCCAAAGAGCAGGTAGCCAAAGGGTCCGAGTCCTTTTTTTTTTTTTTTTTTTTTTCAACATTTATTTATTTTTGGGACAGAGAGAGACAGAGCATGAACGGGGGAGGGGCAGAGAGAGAGGGAGACACAGAATCGGAAACAGGCTCCAGGCTCTGAGCCATCAGCCCAGAGCCCGACGCGGGGCTCGAACTCCCGGACCGCGAGATCGTGACCTGGCTGAAGTCGGACGCTTAACCGACTGCGCCACCCAGGCGCCCCGGGTCCGAGTCCTTTTAACGTGCTCATAATGTGCTCATTCCCCCATCAACCAGTGGTGTGGGCAAAGCCCGCCTTCTACCCCTCAGCCTTGGCTGCACGCATGCTTCCCCTCAGTTCGAGAAGCTGTGTATCTCTGGCTAAACATCTTCTGCAAGCCCCATTTTAGCTGCTTCATCATTGCCAACATTAAGTTAACAATGTTCTTGGCCTTGGCTAATATTATCTCACATTGTTTCCGGACTATTGAGCACGTGGGTTAAATTTGCATTTTTTCGTGGTTACTGTTGTGTTGTTATGTTGCATGCACAATTGACATAAATGGGTCAGTGACTCACAAGTGGTTCATTGAAAAATAGTGATGAAAATGGTGATATAAATGCTCCAACTTACAATAATGCCATAATCAACAGGCTCCAGTTGAATTTTTCCCGTGAATCTGGAAATGCTCATACAAGTGAACCCACTAGTGATGGTTTCTGACAAACAGATGAAAAAGAAAAGTTTGAATCGAGAGCATAATGAAAAATAGCAGACAATGGGATGATGTTGGACTCATCTGTTTAACTCCACCCCCCCCCCCCCCCGCCCCCGGGGCGTAGTCAGTTACGGAATTTTGTTAAAGAGTGGGACAAAGGCCTTGACAATTCTGGCATTTTCAAATCAAACAGACCGGCCTCCCTGGTAAATTTATTGTTTGTATTCAAAACAAGCACGGGATGAGGCTTCCCGTTATGTAAATTAGCAATCTTATACCTAAAGACAGAGAAGAGAGAAACCTGAAGAGGCACGATTCAAAGCTGTCCTCGTGGCCAACACAAACATAAATCACATGAGTTCTGAAAGCTTGGAAATGCAAACTCAAAATTGATGCTATATATTATGCTCAAAGAAAAAGCAGATCTGCTATTGGCATATATATATATATATATATATATATATATATCACGCACTAGGTTGATATTTTGCAAGTATGACTCAGCGCTTAGCAAATGTGTCGCACATATACGAAAAGGAAGGGCTGGCTGGCAGATTGTGTGGGTTATAACTGAGAAGTCATGCTATAGGAGGAGGGCTGTTTTTGTTTGCTCGTGGTTATTTGATGAGCCACGACGTAGCCTGGCAAAGTGAGAGGTGTACCTGGAGCGGGTTCAACTTGACGCCGGTTCACACCCTGCTGTATTTCCAGAAAATAATCCACGGGAAACGAGCGAACCACCTGACGTTGTGTGTTGCAAGAAACGCGAGAGCTCCGCACGAAATTAAATCGTGTTTTTCTTTCTTTTTTTTTTTTTTTTCCCCAGCATCCTGTGTGAAGAAATGAGCAGTAATCGAAAATCAGAAGGCTGTTTTTTTGTACTGAAGTGTGTTCCCTGGTGAGGGGAAAGGTGGTCACGGCAGTTTGGGAAACAATGAATGTGATTACCCGAAAAAAGGTCTTTGACACACTGATAATGTTACTGAAGACCATTTTGATGACTTCAAATGGCTTGTTCACATAGCCTACCTCAGTCAACTAATCAAGGTCTTGAACAGACTGAACTTGGCACTTGAGGGCCTGCGTTTAATCGTTCGACAACTACTTACGGAGTGCCAGCAATGTGCTAGATGGCTGGCCAGCCAAAAATCTCTCAAATTCCCCGTCTTCGAGTAACACAGTGTCCAGATGAGGTCATTACATTTCCAAAGTGGCCAGTGTGAATTTTTTTGTTCTTTAACTCGTAAAACAAAGAACATCCTTTTTCGGTATACCAGTCATACATAAAACATGGCCTCAGCAGGAGGGTGACAGATGGCAGCTATATTGTGGAGCGAGCATAACACGAGGTACAGACGTGTTGAATCACTATGTCGTACACCTGGAACTAACGGAACATTGTGCATCGACTACACTGAAATTAAAAAGATTTTTAACAATTAAATTACATTTTTTAAAATATTTATTTATTTATTATTTATTGGGGGGGAGGGGCAAAGAGAGAGGGAGAGAGAGAATCCCCAGCAGACTCTGCATTGTCAGTGCGGAGCCTGACGCGGGGCTCGATCTCAGGAACTGTGACATCATGACCTGAGCTGAAACCAAGAGCTGAACGCTTAACCGACTGAGCCACCCAGGCACCAACCCCCCCCCCCCCTTAAATTACATTTTTTTAAAAAAGACACTTTTCGCCTCTGAAGATACGGGCTTGTGGACTTGGGGGACTGTTGTTCTCTGCAGCAATCACTATTAAAGTATAGGCATGTAAAATTTGGCTTAAAAAAATGTTTTAAGGGGTGCCTGGGTGGCTCAATCGGTTAAGCATCTGGCTCTTGATCTCGGGGTCAGTGTGGAGCCTACTGAAAAAAAAATTCTTTTTGAAGTTATGTCACAGAAAATTTGGAAAAATAGAGAAAATCATAGATAAGATAAAAATCCCATACAATTACTCCGCCTGGTTATTCAAATGCCGTACGTTGCTTCAGAGTGGCTTTACAACAACTTTCAAGTTGCTTTTTGAAATCAGTGGATGAATATGTTTATCTTTCTCATTTTATTATGAAGCTGCCCCTCCACTAAAGTAGAATATCTGTTCAAAACAAGCTGCTTGGGGCGCCTGGCTGGTAGGCGACGCTTGATCTCGGGGTCATGAGTTCAAGCTCCACGTGGGGCAAAGAGCTTACTTTAAAAAAAAAAAAAAAAAAAAAAAAAAGCCAAGCTGCTGACTACTCTCTTAAATGAAAGTAAAACATAATTGCACTAAGTCAGACTTTTTTTAATGCTTGCAATGGTTTTTAAAATTCATCCAGTGCTAGAATAATTGAATATGAGAGGGTGGATATGAACTCTGCTAATTGCACGTTGTAGAATGGAGAGATCAACGTTTTCTCCAAGATGACTTCTTCAACTGTGAGAATAAGCCCGCACAGCTCACCTCCCTCCTCCCACCTCCTCTCCCCCCACCTCCGTTTGTGAAATGTTCGGATGCATGTAGAAGTGAAAAAGACCTGAGGATCTATCAGTCTTTGGGCAAACTTCCTTCTTAAGATTTGTCCTTCTAATTGCCAGTGACGATGGCTGAAACACACACACACACACACACACACACACACACACACACCCCAATTTGGGAAAGGGTTTGAATCCAGAAAAAGTGAGTTGGCCGCCTGCCTGAGTGGGGCAACATCTCATTTAGCACCTGGCCCTGGAGATACCCCCAGGTGATTATGGCACAGCAGAGGGCAGGAAAGACTAGTCTTTTTTATTTGTTTTGTCTTGTATGTTTGTGTTTAGTGGCTGGATGTTCTGGAGGTTTCTCCATTGAATATAGGGTCTCAAAAGTTTTGCAAGAAATCTACTCCCTGGGCACCTGGGTGGCTCAGTTGGTTAAGCATCCGACTTCGGCTCAGGTCATGATCTCATTGTTCATGGGTTCAACCCCCGAACCCATCGGAGCCTGGAGCATGGTTTGGATTCTGTGTCTCCCTCTCTCTCTGCCCTTCCCATGCTTGTGCACTCTCTCTCTCTCAAAAAAAATAAACATTAAAAAATATTTTCCTACAGAAATCTACTCTCAAAGCAGCCTCAATTGTCACCGTTCCACGAACTGTCAGAATGCGCTAGATATTCTGGAGTGAGAAATGTAATTGTGAAATCTGCGTATGGGTAGGAAGATATACATTGGGGGATGGGGCCGTTGGCGGCCTTCCCGTGTCCTGACATAACTCAGGGCTGACTGCACTGACCATGTGTGTTGAGTGGTAGAAAAACTAGCCGGAAAAGATAAAGCCACAGAAAGAGTTTTCCTGGGAACCACGAACAAACTTTGGATAGCCCCTGATAAGCCAGATGCTGCAGTGAATTTTGTCTGTGACTCTAAGCATTTGTATCTGATGGAGGGTTATTTCCTTCACCATCTCTGACTCACCTAAAGAATTGTGTTGTCTGTATACTTTTAATTAGTAATGTGTTTATTGCTCTGAGTACTGGGTTTTTTTTTCCCCCCTTTTTTCAAATTATTGAGTGACAATTACTAACCTTGTGTTATTCCTTCAGTGTCTTTCTTGGAAAAATGAATGATTTCTCTCTTCCTCTGGGGTTTACTGGTTACAGGAACGTTTTCTGGGCCTGGGCCATTAGATCTCTACGTTTTGGAAGAAGGTATGAGGCAGTGCAAATTTCATTTCTCCAGCAATGATATCTACTCCTGACAGAACCAGAGAAATTCAGCTTTGTTTTGTATTTCATTTGTTTCCTTGGGCAATCGGCTCTCTTCAATCACTGTTCTCTTCCTATGAAGGTTGTTTTATTTTCTAGCCCAGAATACTACAACTTGAAAAAGAGCACGATAATACTTTTAACAATGCTAGTGCTGTTTACAAGAATCATTATTTTGGGGCATCTGGGTGGCTCAGTCTGTTAAGGATCTGACTCTTGATTTCGGCTCAGGTCATGATCTCATGGTTGGTAGGTTCGAGCCCCGAGTAGGGCTCTGTGCTGATGACACGGAGCCTGCTTGGAATTCTCTCTCTCCCTCTCTCTCTGCCCCTCCTCCACTCACACATGCGTGCATACACGCACTGTCCATCTCTCTCTCTCAAAAATCAATAAATAAATGTTAATAAAAAGGAATCATTATTTTCAAATACACATCAGAGGTAAAAATCATCAGTATCATTTGACATTCCTGTCTTTTGCATAAAGGAAAAACTTAATACACATTGTTGAATGGATAAATTAAGTAGCTAAATTATTCTTCACCCAAGCTGAGCTTGCAGAAATAGCTCATTAACTGGGGAGTGGGTCAGTTGCTACTCATGTCTACTTTGTGCCTCCACCCTCCCATATGTAGGTTTCTACCTTATTGATGGGTCCCTTGCTGTCAGTAACTTAAGAATGTCACAAGATTTGGATTTTTTGCTTAGGCAATACATTTAAGAGGGTCGAAAATAAAAATAATATAAAAAGGTGGGCTGAAGAAGAAATCTTTTTTTCTTTGATGTTTTATTTCTTTATTTTGAGAGAGAGAGAAACAGAGCGCATGAGTGGGGGAGGGGCGGAAGGAGCCGGAGAGAGAATCCCAAGCAGGCTCCGCACTGTCAGCGCAGAGCCCGATGCAGGGCTCGATCCCACAACCCTGAGATCGTGACCTGAGCCGAAATCAAGAGTCGGACGCTGTCCCAGATGAACCACCCAGGTGCCCCCGGAATGAGAAGTCTTAATCCCCGAATCTACCCGCTCTGTTCCCTCCTCAGCCTCAGCCACTTCCATTGGTGTTCAAGAATTATTTTGGAACACGCCTCTTTGGCATAAGGATCATTATTGAGAAGCTGCACACACAGGGGACTGTCTGAAAACAGAGTAAAATGTGCCCTTTCACACGGGAAACGTACATCTGTAAAGGAAATCTCCATTTGTAAGAATGTCTCCCCCCACCCCCCACCCACACCAGGAAGGAAAGGTGACGCTTAGACCACAAGAAACTCTGTGGGGAAAGGCACCTAACTTAAATCTGCACGACAAACTCACCCTTGTTAACTGTGTGTTTCTTGATAATCCTGCATGACTGGCTTCCCCAGCTCACATCTGGCTTTTGGCTTTTGCTGAAGGTGGTATTTAAAGTCATGGTTTGGGCCATTCGGGGAAGTATTACTGCTTTCCTGGGTCTCTTCCACGCATACAGGAGGTATACATGTTATTAAACTTCTGCTTGTTTTTCTCTTATTAATCTCTCTTTTTGAAACAGGGAAGCCAAAGGGACCCCGTGAGAAACTGCTTTAGTCGCTCTTTTTCCTGCTTCCTACCCCCCCCCCCTTCCAAACACCTTATAGAACGGATAACGAATGTTCTCGTAAAGGTCGTCAAGGTCGAGGATTTAATGATTTCTTTGGAGTCTCCCAGCACAATAGATGTCATCTAAGGAGTGATTGGGTGGGGACCTTTTTGCAAAGACCTCTCATCAAGACCTCTGGTTCCAGGGCATAAGGGACTTATGGGGGACACCTGAACACTCTTCTTTGTTTCTGCATTACTGAGAAGACACGCAGGCCAGACCACCATACTCAATAAAAATGTCAGGCCCCAAGCGAAGAGAGGGCTCCCTTCCTGTCTCTTCCCTTCCCCTCCCCTCCCCTGCCCTCCCCTCCTTTCCTCTCCTGTCCTCTCCTCTTCCAGACACGCTCTGGTTGTATCTATGCTCCCTCTGTCTATTTTCAATAAACTCTGCTCTCACTTCCTCTCAGTTTGGGTTTGCTTTCCATCCTTCACGAAGCCAAGGACCCTCTGGGTCCTCGGATCCAGTCAGCCTGCATCATTTTATTATGGGGGGAGGGTGGGTCTCACTCAAGAACCTAGAAGGCTAGAGAAAAATTATTCCTCCCCCCATACAGTTTTGGCGATCCAGATGGGTCCTGCTGAGATACCCTACCTGCTCTAGAGCCTGAAGAACTCTGGAAAACTGGCAGAAGCCAGTGAAGGTTAAGAGTTCTTACCAAAGTCAGGTCTCTGTCTGTAGTACCCAATCTGGAGAGAAAGGGAAAAATTTCACATTGTCCTTCCCTTTCCAAATTCAGATTCCTAAGAGAGAAACGTTTCTAAGACTTAGTTCTTAGGTCTTTAGATTGTGACCCTGATTAAAGTTTGGTCTGGAGGTACCCATTGGTTACGGATCCTTTCCCTCCCAAGGATAGTTATTGCTTTCCTGTTTAGCTCGTCCTCTGTTCTGAGAACTTAGCGTGGCTTTCTACTGCCCAGGGCATGGATGTTTTTGGTTTTAAACTGTAAGGTTGGGGGCACCAAACATATGGCCAGACAAGTTACACGGGATGTGCCCTATCTGCAGGTAGCATTTTACCACCCATTGCTAGCTCTCAGGGGAGTTATCCGAGTATTTCTTTCGGAGGGTAGTATCTTCTGCACCCTTTTTGGGGACCCCTCTTGCATCCATGGGTAAACCATAAAAGGCTTATTGGTTTTGGTTTTGGGACATTTGATAGGTATGACTTAGGTTTAAAAGCAAAAGGGGGGTGGGCGAGGGGGAAGGCTGTTTAATACCACCAGAGATATCTACTGTTTGTCCCAGCTGAAATCTGATAAAATATTTGAAAGGATTTTTTATTTTTTTAAGTAGTTCTGGTCAGGGGCGCCCAGGTGACTGAGTTGGTTGAACATCTATCTACCTCTTGATTTCAACTCGGGTCATGATCCCAGGGTTGTGGGATCGAGCCCCAAATCGGGCTCCGAAGCTGAGCATGGAACCTGCTTGAGATTCTCTTTCTCTCTCTAACAAAATAAATTTGTTTTTTATAAAGTAGTTTTGGTCAGAAGTTGGCTGTATTGGAAGCTGATATTCAGGGTTTGATATGAGTTTCTTTTTAGGCCTTCTCCCCTGAGATAGTAATTTTTGATTCCCATCTTGGTTGGAAATCTTCTCGTTGATGTAAAGGAGCAAATTGAAGATAATGTATTTGGATCAGCCCCTTCATAACATTCAGGTTGCAAGCCAATTCTTTGAGGAATTAAAAACAATGTCCTTGGGGCGCCTGGGTGGCGCAGTCGGTTAAGCGTCCGACTTCAGCCAGGTCACGATCTCTCGGTCCGGGAGTTCGAGCCCCGCATCAGGCTCTGGGCTGATGGCTCGGAGCCTGGAGCCTGTTTCCGATTCTGTGTCTCCCTCTCTCTCTGCCCCTCCCCCGTTCATGCTCTGTCTCTCTCTGTCCCAAAAATAAATAAACATTGAAAAAAAAAAAAAAAAAAAAAAAAAAACAAAAAAACAATGTCCTTGTCTTACAAATGGAGTCTTTACAAGAACAAGAGGGCAACTCTAGAAGCAATTCAAAGCTCATCTATCCGTTTTACCAATCCCCAAGCCTCCCCTATTCATTTCAGAAGGCCTGTGAATATTGTAAAAAAAGAATCTGAACTTAGAAACAAAAGTCCTTTGAGGGGAAACTTGTGTCCTTTCTCTGTGCCTTGGAGATATAAAGGTTTACCTGGTCTTTTCTCGGAACCCAGAGTCATTTCTCTGAAATGCAAATTTCAGGGCGGTAATTCTTTTTTTTTTTTTTTTCAATGTTTATTTATTTTTTTGGGACAGAGAGAGACAGAGCATGAACGGGGGAGGGGCAGAGAGAGAGGGAGACACAGAATCAGAAACAGGCTCCAGGCTCTGAGCCATCAGCCCAGAGCCTGACGCGGGGCTCGAACTCACGGACCGCGAGATCATGACCTGGCTGAAGTCAGACGCTTAACCGACTGCGCCACCCAGGCGCCCCAGGGCGGTAATTCTTAACAGAAGGACAAAAAAAAAAAAAAAAAAAGTCTACTCAGAAAGTAGGGAATGAAAACCCTTCAAAGTCTTCTTTTACTAATAATTGTTAGTAAAAACCTTTAGCCACCTCAGGTAGCCTTCATTTATTCCATCTGTCAGAAACCCAATTTGGATCCAACTGTCCTTTTATAAATGAGTGACTGCTGTATTATCATACCTGTCTCATGCCTAATATTTTTATTTATTTGTTTTTAATTTTTTTACCATTTCTTTCTTTTTTTTTTGAGAGACAGAGCACAAGTGTGTGTGTGGGGGGGGGGGGGGGGGCGGTGCAGAGAGAGAGGGAGACACAGAATCCAAAGCAGGCTCCAGGCTCCGAGATGTCAGCACAGAGCCCGACGTGGGGCTCAAACCCGCGAACCGTGAGATCATGACCCGAGCCATAGTCGGACGCTCAACCGACTGAGCCACCCAGGAGCCCCTCATGGCTAACATTTTTAAATGAAAGCTATAAGATCTCTGTTTGCATCCATCTGTATGTTATAGACATGTGATTTTTCTACCTCTGGATGTCATTGCCGAAGTCAATTTGTAAAGAGCTCTATTAAATTGGCTTAAAGAAAAAGAACCACTTATATAAATTAAATACGCCTAAAACTCTCAAAAATATAGAAACTAGGGGCGCCTGGGTGGCTCAGTCGGTTAAGCGTCCGACTTCGGCTCAGGTCATGATCTCGCGGTTCGTGAGTTCAAGCCCCGCGTCGGGCTCTGTGCTGGTGGCTCAGAGCCTGGAGCCTGTTTCAGATTCTGTGTCTCCCTCTCTCTCTGACCCTCCCCTGTTCATGCTCTGTCTCTCTCTGTCTCAAAAATAAATAAAGGTTAAAAAAAAAATTTAAAAAAAAATATAGAAACTAACCCAAATGTTTTTTTCAAGTTCGCGTGATCAGGGATAATCGTCAGCAAATAAAAGCTAGTTTAAGGTTGTCGGTTTAATTAAAAGAGGCATGCCTTCAGAGCTATCAGCATTTAATATAATGCAGCCATACAACTTTTATTGGAGCCTGCTCCGGATTCTGTCTCCCTTTCTCTCTGCCCCTCCCCTGCTCACACTCTGTCTCTGTCTCTCTCAAAAATAAATAAACATCAAGAATTTTTTTAAAAAAATAGCTTCTAAATCTTTTAGGTAATTTGAAACCTTGAAGTTGTATTAAGTTAAGTTAAATGATGAATATTGGGGCACCTGGGTGGCTCAGTCGGTTGAGCAGCCAACTTCAGCTTAGGTCATGGTCTCATGGTGTGTGAGTTCAAGCCCTGCATCGGGCTCTGTGCTGTCCGTGAAGAGCCTGCTTTAGATCCTCTGTCTTTCTCTCTCTGCCCCTCCTGCACTCATGCTTTCTTTGTTAAAAATGAATAAACATTAAAAAAAAAAACTCTTAAAGAAACTTACTAGAAATATAAGAGAAACAACTGTGTATATAAGGAAAGTAGATGTGTTTTTGGTAAGAAAAGGTAATAGGAATGGGGATACATTTTTGTTCAGAGAAAAGAAAGTAATTTTGTCCTAAAGTAGAATGACTATTTCAGAATGAGAAAGAGGAGAATAAAGGACAAACTAAATAGATATAGAAATTTGGGAATTGACAGAGAGAGAATCTTGTGAAGTCAAATTTTCTTGGACTATTGGTCTGCTTTTGGTAAGAGATTGCTAAGGGTTTTTCTTTACCTTTTAGGTAACCTGCCTAGAAAGCAAAATAATTTCCTGTACTTCATGATGCCTTTATCTTTGGGTCTTTGATTACTTAAGAAAACTGAGTCTTCTTAATACTCAACGAACTAAGTTTTTTTTTCAAAAGTATGTAACCTTCTATTTTGCCTTTGAAATTGTTTTATTGTTACTTTGGCTCAGTAGATAACTAAGCATTGTTTCATAATGATCTGTGATCCTTTTTAGTCAAGTGACCTAGCCTTTCGATGTTTTGGACAAATTTCCCCAAATCAAATTCTAAGTGAAGTGTTTTGACCTTGACTTTGGGATTTTCCAGAGGGTTCCTGGGATATGGCAAAAGAATTTGTGCTCCTGCTTTATAAAAAGGGGGATATTAAACTAATTATGCTTATTTGTTAAGTTACATAAAAAGCATTATGATGTTCTTAATGTAGTTGTTTCTAGAAATTGTATGAAATTCCTAAAAATCTAGTGAGTCCCTGTATCATGTCATGTTGCATTTCTAGGTATTTTTTTTTTAAGTTTTTTAATTTATTTTGAAAGAGAGAGAGAGAAATGCAGAGAGAATCCCAAGCAGGCTCCGCACTGTCAGCAGAGAGCCCGAATGTGGGGCTCGAACTCCCAAACCATGAGCCGAAATCAAGAGTTGGATGCTTAACTGACTGAGCCACCCAGGCGCCCCACAATTCTAGCTAGTATCTTAAAATGTTGTATGTTAGAGAAAAGACCAAACTTTCTTGTCAGACTCTGATGCTTCTGTAAAAGTGCTTCATCTTCAAAGAGATTCCTTGGAAAGAACTCTGCCAAGTACAGGTTTCTGATAACTTTCAGATCACACTGTTGACCTAGGTGAGAACTCACAGGACTCTGATGGAAACACTGATGGACTCAGAAAATTGCTGAGATCAACAGGAATCAATTATACGGAGCTGAGTGAACAGATGGGGATGATTATAATTTTTATGACTTTTTGTTTGTACCACTGCTCATTATTTGAGGTTTTGTTTGTCCAGATTTGAGGAAACCTCTCTTAAGCTACCTATAACTTGCAGCAACTTGGTAAGTTAGGACTTTGTAAACAGAACTGACATATTTATCTTTTTCTCCCTGCCTCACTCCTCCCGAATTATGAAATTCTTATCGAGTATTCTTAGTTTCATGACAACATACTCCTTTGCATAAGTTCAATAAGAACATGTTCTCCTTGTAACAGGACACAATCGGAAACACGGGTGACATTACCACGACTGTGACTTGAATGCTGTATTTGAGAATGATGTGCAGAGACTCAGATATGAGCAGACAGCTTTAAGGCACTAACGCTTTTTGCCAAAGGTTTTCTTTTTAGGTGATCTCCACACCCAACGTGGGACTCAAACTCACAACGCCAAGATCAAGAGTCTCAGGCTCTCCTGACTGAGCCAGCCAGGCACACCCCTAAGGTTGATTTTAGAAAGCCAATAAACTTTTTTGGAAAAACAGCCTGGGGGCACCTGGGTGGCTCAGTCGGTTGAGCGTCTGTCTTTGGGTCAAGTCACGATCTTGCCTGAGCCGCCCAGGCGCCCCGAAATGCTGCTTATTAAGTACCTCCTGAAACAACTCTTTGACTTATCGTCAGGACTAGGAGACTGGATCACTGAGATACGGAATGATGTATGAACTCAGCTTCTGGACTGTGAGACTTCATGGAGAAGTTTCAAAGACGGGAACGAAGAGGAGGAGAATAGGCTCCCCCAAAATATCCCACTTGGCACACAGATTCTTTTGAGCTGATTATTTTTGAGGGGGTGTACACACAGGAGAATCTCTGAAAATAGAGTGGATTTTACCCTTTTTTTTCCTTTTAAGTTTATTGATTTATTTTGAGAGAGGCAGAGAGAGGGGTGGAGGGGGAGAGAGAGAGAGAGAGAGAGAATCCCAAGCGGGGTCCGCATTGTCAGCACAGAGCCAGATGCGGGGCTTGAACTCATGAACCACGAGATCATGACCTGAGCCGAAATCTGAGTCGAAAGCCTAACCGACTGAGCCACCCAGGTGCCCCAGGATTTTACCCTTTTTTAAGGGAAATTCACATGTATAAAGGAAATCTCCATTCGTAAGGGGTGTCTCCCTCTCTGTACCGGGAAGAAAAGGATGACTAAATCACAACAAGCTCAATGGAAAAGGCAGGGACTTAAATCTGCGTAACAACCTTACCTTTGTTTACTGGGGTTTTCCGGGTAACCTCCTTTACTGGACGGCCCCACTCCCTAGCATCTTTATTTTGTTTATTTGGTATTTAAGGCAATGGTTTGGGCCATTTGGGGTAGTACTCCTGTTTTCCTGGGACTCTCCCATGTATACAGGAGGTGTCCATCTTATTAAACTTCTGTTTGTTTTTCTCCTGTTCATCTGTCTTTTATTACAGGGAGTCTCAGCCAGGAACTTAGAAGGACAGAGAGAAAATGATTTTTGCTACCCTACAGTTTCATATGTATTCTTCCGGTGTCTCTGTATACAGGTACAAGCCACAAGCAAATGTACGTATGTACGTAACCGAAGGTTGTCACACACGAGGCAGCATTCTGAGCAGGGGCTAGAACAGAAGCTGCTACACCAAGGTTCAAGGCAGCATCGCAAAAGGTGGAAACAACCCAGGTATCCAATGAAATATCATTTAGCCGCACAGAGATATGGAGCTCTGAGGGGCGCCTGGGTGGTAAAGTCGCTTCAGTGTCCGACTCTTGCTTTTGGCTCACGTCATGCTCTCACGGTTGTGAGATCGAGCCCCGCGTCAGGCTCTGTCAAGAGTAGGGGGAGGAGCAGAGAGAGAGGGAGACACAGAATTGGAAGCAGGCTCCAGGCTCTGAGCTGTCAGCGCAGAGCCCAACTCGGGGCTCGAACCCACGAACTGTGAGATCGTGACCCGAGCCGAAGTCAGACACTTAAACGACTGAGTCACCCAGGAGCCCCTGACTGTGCTTATTTTTTATGTGTAAGTTTTCATCTTTATGGAGTCAAATTTATGAATCTTCGGAGTCATTCACAAAAGGCTGCCATTTGGAGTTCATCCAGTACATGTTGTAAGGTATGTATCCAGCTGTATCTTTTTCCACATGTCAGATACCAGCCTTGGTTGTTGCAGCAATAGTGGTTTTTTGTTTGTTTGTTTTTTTTTTTAATTTTTTTTTTCAACGTTTATTTATTTTTGGGACAGAGAGAGACAGAGCATGAACGGGGGAGGGGCAGAGAGAGAGGGAGACACAGAATCGGAAACAGGCTCCAGGCTCTGAGCCATCAGCCCAGAGCCTGACGCGGGGCTCGAACTCACAGACCGCGAGATCGTGACCTGGCTGAAGTCGGACGCTTAACCGACTGCGCCACCCAGGCGCCCCTGTTGTTGTTTTTTTTAAGTAGGCTCTACACCCAGCGTGGAGCCCAACGCAGGGCGTGAACTCACGACCCTGACATCGATGACCTGAGCTGAGATCAAGACTTGGTCGCTTAACCGACTGAGCTACCCAGGTGCCCCGCAACAACAGTTTTTTAAATAAAGGTCATATTTACCTGATTTGGGAGGCCACCTTTATCATATTCTCAATCTGGTATGTATTGTTTTTATTTGTGGACTTTCTATTCTGGTCCCTTTGTCTGTTCATACACCAGTCTCACAACTGTTTTAATTGGTACCTTTTTAAAAAAATTGTATTTGCATATGTGATCAGGCTCGTCCTGTCTCACTGCTCTTCCTTTTTAGAGTTTTCCTGGCTATCTTTGCTTATTTTTTCCGCCCAGTACCACTGCCTTATAAACTAGTTCAGCCTAACAGGGATAAACGCCAAAGGGCCAGAATCGAGTCTGTAATGTAATCCATTCTGGTTTATCAAGTCTATGCATTTTTAGCAGAAATTGAATAAATCACTTGCAATAAAGGCATAAATACAATTTGGCATGCAATTTTTTCTTCACTGAAGCACTTTCCTGTTATTACAGTCTTTTTAAACATAACATTCCTTAATTTCCATAACTATTCATTGACTGTTGGACGCTTTCCATTTTCCTCTATTGTTTCTATTCCTTTTCACTATGCAAACAAAACAAAACAAAGCGACAGCCATGTAATGAATATCTTTAAGCATACGAGCTCTTTATGCAGTCCTTGGCACTGATTTTTGGATGATTAAGCGGGATTATTGAGGCAAAGGACATGAGCATCTTTAAGACTGAACACACGTTGCTAAAATTTGTACCTGTTCACCCTCTGACACGCTTGTGTGTGCAATATCCACTTCAGCATCCTTCGCTCATGAGCAACTGGTTATCAGGCCTCTGAAACGTCACGCGACAGCATTTTAAGTCCCGCCAATGTGGGGTGAGTGGGTTCCATTGTGTTGGGATCGAGGCAAAACGATACCACTTACAGAATAAATTTTGCACAAGTTGTCTCCCTCTTGGAATGCTGATCGAATCTCCGGAGGATTAGATGTATTTGCATCATGGCCCAGGCGTCTTCTGGGTGTTAAGGACTACAAGTGTCCGACCCACCCTGCAAAAAACACTTCTGGAGAATTCAAATGATGGACATCTATAGGGTTGGATATAGGGTGAGGGTGATACCGATCAAGGCCTAGTGGCTTAAAACAAACAGTAATAGCCTTGAAGTCAAATTAGCAGAAAGGTTAGGAGACACTATAGTTGGCACTTGAACAACGTGTGGGTTAGGGCCACCGACTCCCCCCTCCCCGCACACAGTCGAAAATCTGTGTATAACTTGACTCCCCCCAAACTTAACTACTGATAGCCTACTGTTGACCAGAAGCCTTACTGATAACATACACGGTTGATTAACACAGATGTTATATGCTGTGCGTACCACATAATGTATTTTTTTTTATGTTTATTTATTTTTGAGAGAGAGAGAGAGAAAGAGAGAGAGCACGAGTAGGGGAGGGGCGGGGGGGGGGGACAGAGGATCCGAAGCGGGCTCTGCGCTGACAGCAGACAGCCCGACGTGGGGCTCAAACTCAGGAACCGTGAGATCATGACCTGAGCCCAAGTTGGACGCTTAACCGACTGAGCCACCCAGGCGCCCCTGGGCTGTATTCTTACCATTAAGCAAGCTGGAGAAAAGAAAATATTAGTAAGAAAAGCACAAGGAAGAGAAAATACATTCCCACTACTGTACTGTATGTATCAGAAGAAATATCCGTGTGTAAGTGGACCCACATCGTTCAAACCTGTGTTGTTCAAGGGTCACTTGTAATGGGTTAGCCTTGCCGTTGAACAGGAAGAAGAGCTGAGAAAGCTCCGGGAGAGAGAGCTGCAAAGCTCTTCAATTGAGTTGCACACGGGAAGGCTGCTTCACCGACCAATACCGCTTGGACTTCAAGGTTAAATTTCAAAGCTAGGGGCTGAAGTGCTGGCTTCTGAGTCCTCTCCACTTGGGTCTCGATTTCAAGGCCAAACCAGTCTGAATGGGACTTCTGTCACTCGAACTTCTGGTAAGTTCTTTGGGATCCCAAGACCCACGGAGTGGGTAGTGGCTGAGGAACGGTATTAGTCTGCCCAGCCTGCCATAAGAAAATGCCAGAGACCGGGTGACGTACACGATGGACATTTATTTTCTCACGGTTCTAGAGGCTGGAAGTCCAAGATCAAGGTGGTGTCAGGCGTGGCTTCTGGTGAAAGCTCTTTTCCTGACTTGGGAGATGAGTGTCTTTCCCTTCTTATAAGGACACCAGTCCTATCGAATGAGGACCCTGCCCTCAGGATCTCATTTAACCCAGTTGCATCCTTAAAAGCCCGATCTCCAAATATAGTCACATTGGGGGTTAGGATTTCAACCTATGAATTTGAGGGCCCAATTCAGTCCCCAACAGAACATTAGGAACGTACCTTGTAGCGCTAAAAGTCTCGCTAATATGGATAGTTTGGGTAGGAATGTGGAGAAAACCAGAATTGTCTATGGGCTATTACGTATACCGTTGTGAGTCGGAAGAAAGTTTAGAGACCTAATACTTACTTTGTAGTTAAGGAAAGACCAAAAAGCGTAGAAGACATGTCTAAGTTAAATGTGGGATTTAATTCGTTATCCTCCCAGTAGATGGTTGATTATATAATGTCAGGCTTGGTGCCCTTTGTATTTCTTTGCTTACACTGATTACAATTTGTGTGCAGCTGTTTCACCTTCTTGTTGTTAAGTCCACGAAGACCAAAATCTTACCCATCTTGTTGATTGAACTATCACTGACAATGCCTAGCACATCACCTAGCCCTTTGTAAGTCCCGAATAAATATTTAGTGAATGATAAATGACTGATTAATAAAAGCTAACCTTTAATGAACATTCAACGTAGAGTGTACCTGGGTCGCTCAGTCGGTCAAACGTCCGACTCTTGATTTTGGCGCAGGTCATGATCTCGCGGTTTGTGGGTTCGAGCCCTGCTTTGGGCTCTGTGCTAACAGTTCGGAGCCTGGAGCCTGCCTCGGATTCTGTGTCTCCCTCTCTCTCTGCTCCTTCCCCGCTCCCACTCTGTCTCTCTCTCTCTCAAAAATAAATATTAAAAAAAAATTCTCTCTCTCCCTCTGTCTCTCTGCCCCTCCTCCACTCACTCTCTTTCTCTTTTTCTCTCTCTCTCTCAAAAAAAAAAAAAAAAAAAAAAAAATATATATATATATATATATATATATATATATATATATATATAAATGTTCTCTTAAAAAAAAAAATGAGGAGCGCCTGGGTGGCTCAGTCGGTTAAGCATCTGACTCTTGACTTTAACTCAGGTCATGATCTCGCAGTTCGTGGGATCGAGCCCCAAGTCTGGCTCTGTCCTGACAGCAGGGGAGCCAATGCTTGGGATTCTCTCTCTCCCTCTCTCTCTCTGCCCTTCCCTGCTCTCTCTCCCTCTCTCTCAAAATAAATACATAAACTTTAATATTTTTTAATGTTTATTTATTTTTGAGAGAGAGAGAGAGACAGAGAGCACAAGCAGGGGAGGGGCAGAGAGGGAGAGAGAGAGGGAGACACAGAATCTGAAGCAGGCTCCCGGCTCTGAGCTGTCAGCACAGAGCCTGACACAGGGCTTGAACTCACGGACGGTGAGATCATGACCTGAGCTGAAGTCAGACACCAAACCGACTGAGCCACCCAGGCGTCCCCTCCATATATAAACTTTAAAAAAATAAATATTCATTCTGTGCCACGCATCAAGCTCTCTACACGCTTGATTTTATCATCTTATTTTCATAATAATTTCATAATAAATAATCTCTCTCATTTTTTTTAGAGGAGGAACCTGAAGCTCAGGAAGGCTGAAAACGTTTGCCAAAGATGAAGTTAGGAAGGACAGAGAGGACATCTGACCCCGGATCTTGCTGACCTCAAAGTTCATTCAAAATGTATAATCAAGGGGCGCCTGGGTGGCTCAGTCAGTTAAGCGTCCGACTTCAGCTCAGGTCACGATCTCGCGGTCCGTGGGTTCGAGCCCCGCGTCGGGCTCTGGGCTGATGGCTCAGAGCCTGGAGCCTGCTTCCGATTCTGTGTCTCCCTCTCTCTCTGCGCCTCCCCCGTTCATGCTCTGTCTCTCTCTGTCCCAAAAATAAATAAACGTTGAAAAAAAAAAATAAAAAAAAAATTTTTTTTTAATGTTTATCCATTTTTGAGAGGGAGAGAGAGACAGAGGTTAAGCAGGGGAGGAGCAGAGAGAGAGGGAGACACAGAATCCGAAGCAGGCTCCAGGCTCTGAGCCCGACGCGGGGCTCGAACCCACGAACCGTGAGAAGTCAAACCTGAGCCGAAGTCAGACGCTTAACTGACTGAGCCAATCCAGGTGCCCTAAGTTTTACATTTTAATTTTACTTTACCTTTTTTTTAAAGGAAGCTCTAGGTCCAACATGGGGCTCAAACTCACGACCCTGAGATCAAGAGTCACATTCCGTAAGGACTGAGCCAGTCAGGTGCCGGATTTTTAGATTTTTATTTTATTTTATTTCATTTTTCAAGTTTACTTACTTATTTTGAGAGAGAGAATGAGCAGGAGAGGGGCAAAGAGACAGGAAGAGAGAGAATCCCAAGCAGCCTCCACGCTGGCAGTGCAGAGCCAGACGCGGGGCGCGGGGCTCGAACTCATAAACTGTGAGATCATAACCTGAGCCAAAACCAAGAGTCTGATGCGTAACTGACTGAGTCACCCTGGCGCCCTGAGTTTTACATTTTTAAAGGATTGTTTACAAAGTAACAAGAGTATATGTAACAAAGATGACACATGACTTAGCAAAGCCTAAAATATTCACTATCTGGCCATCTGCAGAAAAAGTTTGCCCACACCCGCAGTATGCCTTGAGAAGTTTAGACTTTATCTTGTTATGGGCAATTGTTGCTCAGGTCATGATCTCACGGTCCGTGGGTTCGAGCCCCGCGTGGGGCTCTCTGCTGACAGCTCAGAGCCTGGAGCCTGCTTTGGATTCTGTGTCTCCCTGTCTCTCTTTGCCCCTCCGCTGCTCGTGCTCTGTCTCTCTCAAAAGTAAATATTAAGAAAATGTAATTAAAGGAATGCAGCTATCGAGTAGCGAGTGACCATTGCAGCCAATGGGGGAGATTAGATTGCCCAGGGAATGCTAACTATTTTTCTGTTGGTTGTTTCGTCTGCTTTTTGTTTTTCTCAATTCTGACTACATTGTTTTTAATAAATGAGGTTTCCAAAGGCAATGAAGAAATGCGGAGATCAGGAAGGAATGGTTTCATCATGGCTTCATTATGGATTAAATAGAAAATGTTCTCGGGGCGCCTGGATAGCTCGGTTCGTTAAGCGTCTGACTCTTGATTTCAGCTCCGGTCATGATCTCACGATTCATGGGTTTGAGGACCACATGGGGAGCTTGCTAGGGATTCTCTGTCTCCCCCTCTCTATGCCCCTTGCCTGCTCGCTCTCTCTCTCTCAAAATAAGTAAATACATTTTTTCAAAAAAGAAAATGTTCTCAATTTCAAATAAATTGCTAATGCACTTTTGGAACACACTCCATTGAAAGGCTGGGAACTACCCGAACTATGTTTTGGTATAGTTGTAGATAGGATATCAGTGTCCACGATGAAAATGTTTATTAGGGCAGACTAAAATAATAATAATAATAATAATAATACACTCTTTAAAACGGGAATAAAAAAGGAAAAAACCACCCCCTTGAGCCCATCAAGAGGATCATAGTGCCTTTAAAAAGTCTGTGTATACAACTCACACATTAAGCCATTTGTCATTGACCAACAAAATGACAGCTTTTTTGCTAGGGGCAAGGAAAAAACTCCCACTAGAAAAATATCTTCTACAAGCAAGAAGGAAGGGAAACACATTAAAAAGTTCCTTCTCAGCCCTCAAGGCCTTTGGAGAAATGATAGCCTTTTAATTTACCTGCAGATATATTTTAGATATTTTGGATACAAAGGTCGACTCTTTGGCATCTTTTTTTAAAGTTTGTTTATTTGGGGGCGGGGGCGGGGGAGGGGCAGGGAGAGAGGGAGATGGAAATTCCAAACTTGATGCGAGGCTTGAACCCACTAACTGTGAGATCAGGATCTGAGCCGGAAGTCAAGAGTCAGACGTTCAACCCACTGAACCACCCAGGCACCCCTACTGTTTGGCATTTTAAGGGCAGTGTTTTGTTTCCGTTTTCTCCTTAATTTCTCCATAACCATTTGATTCTACTTTTTTTAATGTTTATTTAGTTTTGAGAGACGGAGAGAGAGCAGAGGAGAGTCAGAGACACAGAATCTGAAGCAGGCTCCAAGCTGTCAGGGCAGAGCCCGACGCAGGGCTTGAACTCACAAACCGTGAGATCATGACCTGAGTGAAAGTCAGACCCTTGACCGACTGAGCCGCGCAGGCGCCCCAGAAACATCTGATTCTAAATGCCGCAGTGCCTTAACAGGAAAATGGCTTCTTTCTGTAGTTGGCAGATGTTGCTAGAACTATGTGAAAGTGTCCCTTGGCCATCACTGGCCCAGTCAACCTTCCATTTTGCTCTTCCAATTTTTAATTTTCCTTTCTCTTCTCTCCATTCTCTTCTTCCAGGGGCCTCTCATTTGCTATATCTCCATTTGTTAGCACCTCATTAGGAGAGATTGGGCTACAGAAAGGGAGCAAGGAAGGAAAGGAGGTATGAACTCAGATGTGTTAACTTTTGGAAAAATATTTCAGAGAGGACCTCTGAAGAAAGCAAGCCTTAAAGCTGTTTTGGTTCGGAAAAGTGGAATCTTCCACAAAGTAACTGTCTTTGAAGGCTAACGTCTTCAGCCAGTCTTACAATTGAATTTGGGGGGCCACAGGCTGAGGAACTTTAGAGAACCAACCTTTGCATTTAAAGCACCAGGATTTGGGGACACCTGGGTGGCTCAGTCGGTTAGGCATCTTCATTTTAAGATCTTATGGTTTGTGAGTTCGAGCCCCTGTCAGTGCGGAGCCTGCTTGGGATTCTCTCTCTGCCCTTCCTGCCCTCCTCTCTCTCTCTCTTTCTCAAAATAAATAAATAAACTTTAAAAAAAAAAAAAAAAAAAGGGCTCATTTTCCTTTAAAGAAAAAATAAAGCACCAGGGTTTGAAAAGCTAAGTGCAATTATGCAAGTCAATATTTTAAGTAATGCAACCGTATGGGAGGGAGAAATTTCCTTCTTTCCCCCTAGGCTGCTTCCAGCTGGTTTAAGAATTAAATTCCTATGAGACAGGTGAACAGGAGGGGAAAAAACCCAAACAAACAGTTTTATTACGTGTGCACAGAGGTCCAATAATGAAATTGAGACCCTCAAGAAATGACCAAGGTAGGCAGTTTTGATACATTTTAGACAAAGACAATAATTTCATGAGGAATTGACAGGATAAGGAAAATAGATGTTTGGGAGCTTTAGTTAGTAACGAATTCTAGGCAGAATTCAGGCTGAGCTAGTAGGTTAGGGGGGAAAAAATAAGGTTTGTTTCCACAGCTTTCTCGGTTTTAAAGTTCCTATCTCTGGTGATAAGGATGTCTTTTTAGTTCTCAGTACAGGGAAGGTAGTTTTCACATGGGAGATTTGTTTCCTGTTTTCAGGGGGACAGTGGAGGGTCTGAGCACCCTTTCATCGTTGTTATCCGGGGAGCTTCAATTCAAAATAGTCAATATGCCATTGCAGTATATTTGGGGGCAGCTGGCCCCGGGCTCCTACACGACCTATACCAGAATTCCTTGCTTTCCCATTAAAGCGAATAAGAGGAGGGCTTTTTTTTTTTTTTTTTTTTTTTTTAATTGTACAGCAGGTGCAATGCAAATTCAAAACAAGTTTAGGGACTGGGTTATGTGAACCTGAGTTAGCTGCTTGGTAATCAACACGGTTTTTCATTCTACTGAATCCGGTGGGGCTCCTGGGGGAAGAGCTTGACCTCATTCCTCTCTCAGATTTAAGTAATAAAAATGATGCTATAAAACTATGTCCTCTTGAATATCGTGTCGGGTCAATCCCTAGGCCCTTCCTCTACTTCCCTTGGGTTCCTGGCAGGAAACATGTGGACAGGGAGCGGATAAACAGGTTCCAGTTCCCAGCAGCAGCACGTTAGAAAAATTTTCCATCTGTTGATGTGCCCTTGCCTCCTCACAAAAGTGGGGTTTGAAACAGGGTTTCTCTTATCTCCTTTTAAAAGCCTTTTTTTTTTCTCAGGCGCTCGCATTCTCGTGCAGTGTTGAGAACGCCAAGCTGGACGGCGCTTTAAGCCGTCCGGCGAGGCCGCCTCTCCTCCAGCCCTGGGGCTCTTTAAAACAAGATCACGGAATTCAGTTACTGAAATTCTAGGAGGGGTGGGGGTGGGGTGGGAAGCCAGGGTTGCGACGGGCAACGCACTACAACTCCCACAAGCCCTCGCGCGGCGGCTAGCCTCCCTCCCTCAACCCACCCACCGCTGAGCCTTGCGCTTGCGCGGAAGACCCAGCGCTGAGAAGAGGGGCGGGGACCGGACAACGCGCCCGGAGGGGGAGGAGGAAAAAAGGGACCATAGACTTTCACCTGGGCCTAGAACGTCTCTTAAAGTAGTGGGGAGAGGCAGGCGGGCGGGTGGGGACCACCTTCAGAGCTGGCCGCCGGCGGTATCATGGCGACCCGGAACCCCCCTCCCCAAGGTGAGCGGCCGGGGCCCGGAGTAGTAGCTTAAGACGCGGCTCACAGCTCTCGACCTTGCTCCCGGGGGCGCCTCTTCTTGCCCCTGCCCCAGGGCTCCTGGGGCTCTGGTTTTTGGAGGCACCCCTGTTGAACTAGACTCCCTCCCCTCACTGCGGAGAGCGACCCCTGTCCCTAACACAGCCCCGCCTCCTGCCCTACCTTCACCTCTGGTCCTTCATGTCCATCTTCAAACGTGCTGCTTTGGCCTTGACTGAAGTGATTTCATCCTGCCGGGCCCCTAACCGGTTCGGCCGGCCAGGGGAGGACCCCCCCCACACCCTCCACCCCCACCCCCATTCCTCCCACTGATGAAACTGGATCTAGCTCTGGTCCTGACCCTACTGAGATTTGGGGGTGACCCTTCATGCTGTGAAACTCTGACTTGACCTTACTGCCATTGGTGGGGGCGGGAGGGGGGCGACCCCTCACTTCTGTGTAACTCCGACGTGGCTCCGGTTCGGGCCCCTAGGCCGGTCCCTGGGCCTTTGGAAAGGAGATGCCAGGCTCTTTGGAAAGGGATGGGATGTAACAAACTAATGTTTCCATCTGGGCATTTTTAGCTGCTGGCCAAACCTGGCACTGAGTTATAACAGCTAAAAAAAAAAAAAAAAAAAAAAGCTACGGGACGTTTCTGACTTTTGGTCGCCTCTAAATTTCTTTCTTTCCATTTTGTATTTTGAAGAGTATGAAAGCGATGACGAGTCTTACGAGGTGTTGGATTTAACTGACTATGCAAGAAGACACCATTGGTGGAATCGAGTGTTTGGCCACAGTTCCGGACCTATGGTTGAAAAGTACTCAGTGGCCACCCAGATTGTAATGGGTGGGGTGACTGGCTGGTGAGAACAACATCTTTTTCATTAAGTTTCGTGGGCAGCCGCACTGCTGCTGCCCTTTTGTAAACAGGCCAGTTACTGTGCACGTTCAGTGGCTTTACACTGCTAATCCCGGAAGAGCACTGCCTTGAGGCTTTTCTCTGTGATGTGATGGGTGTGATGGACACACTCAGGAGCCTCAGTGTGTGGTTTTGGTGATCTGCTCCCCCATGCCCACCACTTGTGCCGCTGTTCCCTCCTGTCCCGCCCTTTGATCCTTTATGTACTTTCCCACCTCCTCAGATTTAACAGATGTAGAGTGCATTGGATTCAGTGACAGTGGCTAAAAAGGAAGAAACATAGGAGGGTTAATTACATGTAAATAATTTTGACTTGTTCAAGGCTAACAACTGGAAAAACCTGTGAGGACTCCCTCAGTGGGACTGGTCTCCAGGACTGTCAGCCCTGTAGAGAGCCGTGGAAAATTCTCAGTGCAAATTATTAAGATACCGATGGTTCTGTGGATGTTCACTGGGCTAATTTGGATTATTATAATACTTTGAAGAAGAGTTGCAATTGAACCTGGTCTTTGCTGGAATTACAGGACTGATTGCTTACTCAGTAATAATATTGTGGAATGCATTAAGGAGGAGCAGTTAATAAGCATTAACCTAACTACCCAGTGAATGTTCTAGACTTCATGCTTACATAATTGCTACTAAAGATCAAGTTTATTCGTCTTGGAATAAAAGATTAGCCAGATGACAAGGGTCAAACAAGTATGACCCTTTATTTTGAAAATGTTCACGACCGTAGACAATTTTTGTAGTTGGCGGGGGTGCTTAGTTTGTGAGTAATCGTTGTTTTCTTCGATTCTAAGTTAAGTTTATCTTACATTAAAAATTTCCCTATTTAAACTTGATAAGTATTACATTTTTTTGATTTGTGATGTACATGTACCTTGAAACAATGGTTCACTCCTTTATGCCGTTTTGTAAATGCCGTTTCATGGTAGAAACCTGCATGGTGAAGATTCCATGGTGCAGAGTTGCAGTGTTTATTCATGTGTACTTATTAATGCTGCTAACGAAAAGACCTGCAATTAGAAGAGAGATGCCTGGTCAGGGCCCTGGTTATTCAGTTGATTCTCCGCAGATGGTTTGGACCTCGACCCCTGATAATGGAGAGTCTGGTCCTCTGCTCAGCTAAGCTCACCGTGTGGTGCCCTTGGGTGATTGGTTCATGTGAGTATGGGCCTAAAGCCCCGTCTTAAAGGAGACTAAAAAATAATGGAGCGATAGAATTATCACATCATTGTGTGCTTTCTCCTCGTAGGCCAGACTCGGTGAGAAGCCCCATAATTGGCAGAAGTTTGCTTGGATATCCTAGAGACAGAGCAGGGGGAGTTAGTAGCTTTATTTTAGCGGCTCATGCCATCTAGCAAAGGGTAGACGTGCTTGTGGGACACGGTCCCTGGGACGCAGTTGTGACTTGGCTGCTGCTTGCCTCCTCTGCTCCTTTATCAGAGCCTGTGTTGCTAACTCCCCTACTGAGGGACACGGTCTTCGTAGTAATACATATGTCTGGATTATAGGCAGTGTTGGCCCAGGAGCTGTTTCGTAGGACTCTAATGTTACACAGGTGGTTTGTTGCAATGACTTTGGATCCAGCATAGTACATTTTGGCAGTTCTTCTTAAGGTGTAGAACTGCCGTACTATTGTGGCATGCATGAAGGAGGAATGGTTAATAAGCATTAATCTAAGCAGTTCACGTTTCAGACCAGTTCAGGACGTGGCCTGGGAGGCTAAGGAGATTACATGCAGGTGTAGGCAGGTAGAGGTTTTGGATGATGAGAAGAAATACCAGGGTGGGTGTCTGCCAGGAGAGATGGGAGGTGTGAAAACTAGCCAGAGGGCCCGCCCTTAGTGTGGTCTGGAAGCAAGGCAGTGATGTCCTTGAGAATGGAAAGAAGACAGTCAAATGATCTGGAGATAGAGTATATAGAAATGGCAATCAGCTGGCCCCCCCGAAGGTGATGAAGAAGCCAGAGTCTGAGATGACCACGAGGGGGGAATCCTAGAGAACGGCGCTGTCGCTTACCGATGGGGGACCTTAGCAACAGTGGATTTGGTTGGAGAGAGGATTTTTGCCTTGGGACGTTCGAATATGTGGTTCTGTGTGCTAGAGAAGCCCCCGGAAATGTAAAATGCCCATTTATGACGGCATGTTAGTTTCCTAGAGCTATTGTATCAAAGTACCGCGACTAGGTGGCTTAGAAATCCAAGAAATGTATTCTTTCACAGGTCTGGAGGCTGGAAGTCTGAAAGGTGTGAGCTGAGTCGGTTCCTTCTTGGAGGCTCAGAGGGAAAAATCTCCTAGCTTCTCTCCTAGCTGTTGCTGGTTGCCAGCCGCCCCGGCATTCCTGGGCTTGTAGACATAGCACTCCGATCTCTGGCTGCACCATCACATGGCTGTGTTCCCTCTGCGTGTCTCTGTGACATGTTGGATCAAGTCATACTGGATTTTGGACCCACTGTATTGCAGCGCGGCCCCGTCCTAACGAATTACATCCTCAGTGACCCTTAATCCAAAGGTCACGTTCTGAGATTCTGGGAAGGACGTGAATTCAGGCTTGGGGGGAGAGGGGCACTCTTCAACCCAGTTCAGAAGGCTAGAGTTAGAAATCTGGGCTTCTTTTACAACAGTATGGATCTGGAATACTGAGGGAATATGAATATGCTCACCACAGGGGAGAATTAATCAGAAAAGAAGTATGGACTGACATTCTTACAGGATAGATGGGACAAAATAGGTTTAATCTAGAGATGGATAGACATCGGTATAGATGGAGGTAAAGAAGCCATGAGAGGGGCGCCTGGGTGGCTCAGTCGGTTAAGCGTCCGACTTCGGCTCAGGTCATGATCTCATGGTTTGTGAGTTCACGCCCCACATGGGGCTCTGTGCTGGCAGCTCAGAGCCTGGCGCCTGCTTTGGATTCTGTGTCTCCCTCTCTGCTCCTCCCCTTCTCGCCCTCTGTCTCTCTTTCTCTCTCTCTCTCTCTAAAAAATAAGTAAGCATTTTAAAAAAAAGTTAAGCAGCTGTGAGAAATATGGGCTTAACTGTAGTCCTGAAGGTGGAACTTAAGTGGGACCTTAAAGGGTGGAAAAGCTTTAGATGAGCAGAGCTAGGCAGAAACCCCTAGAAGCAGGGAGATGAATAGCTTGAGCACTGGTGATAACCTGTTTGGAAACTAATGGTATTGGCGCAGAAGGGTTGGGTAGAGTGGGGGTTGGCCAAGTGTATGGAACGTCTTGACTGCATTGTAACAAACAAACAAACAAAATCACTTTTCTTACGGGGAATTTCAAATTCTACAAATATAGAAGGGAGAGCACAATGAGGCCCTTGGGCACTCAACATTGTTTCAGTAGCCGATCTTTTTTCCTCTAAATTCCCCTCCTCTTCTCTCCATCCCTGATTTTGAAGCCTATCACAATTTAGATCGTACACTTTTTTCTTTTTAAGTAAGCTCTAGGCCCAACGTGGGGCTCGAACTCACGACCCTGAGATAAGGGGTCGCGTGCTCTACCGTCTGAGCCAGCCAGGCGTGCTAGATTGTGCACTATTGACTTGCCTATATAACGAGGGAAACACTGAGGCGTTCTGAGCCGGTAAGGGATATGATCAAAAGAAATGGAAAGACATTAAGATTTTATTAGGAAAGCAATGAAAAAGAGAAGAGGGAGAGAGTTTAGTACCTCACTGGTTGGTCTCATCTTTTGTCATTTCTTTCATTCAAGGTGTGCGGGATTTTTGTTCCAGAAGGTCGGAAAGCTTGCAGCCACCGCTGTAGGCGGTGGCTTTCTTCTTCTTCAGGTATGTCTAAGCCTCAGTCTTTGCCTCTGCTTACATATGTAGCCCTCGGGGACTGCGAAAGTCAAGGTCAGCCATTTCATTCCTGTCCATTTTAATAGAGGGTGGAGGGGTTTTTCTTTTAGGTACCAGTTTATGGAAGAACTAAAATGAGTTTTGAAAGCCGACATCTGTCATGAAAAACACCAGTTTAAATACGTCTGCATTCCGTAACCATGGTTTGATCCCAGCTAAAGAGATCCCAGTTAAAAAGACAACTATCAAAGTTTGAGGTGCCTCATTTTTTTTTATGACGTACCCAGATTTCCCTTGAAGCAAAATAAACATTTCATCCATAATATAACCTCATCTTGACCGTTTTAAACGTATATTTAAAAATCAGACAGATAAAATTCAGAAGGTCTCTTTCTTTTCCCCATTTTCTAGCCATGCAATTTTCCTTCCCAGAGGAAATTGCTGTTAGCAATTTCTATCTTGTTTTTTAAAACTGGGAAACCATAATAATCTAGAAAGTGGAAAATAGGGTTTAAAAAATCATCTGTAATCCTATTTCTGAGGCAGGGGGATTTGAAATTTTAGTTTTTGTTCATGTTCCTCTAAGCATAAGGTTTAAAAATGCTTTGCAGTTAGAGGATGTTTATCAGGATATTGTCTGGCATTCATGTCTGTTTGGCATATATTTTTCCAAAAATACCATTCCCTGAAGATCAAATATAGTAAATCCCAAAACTGAAAATCTCTGGGAATGAATGTTAGCAATAATTTTAAAGATATAGAGGACCGTCGTACCAGATTTTTAAAATGATAGATGTTCATGGCAACCAACATCTGACTTCAGTACCAAAGCCATTGATCATGTAATAACCAGTGTCATTGCCTGAAGTGCAAAGGGACTGAATTCGTATGTGTTAAGCATAGATTTTGAGTTGTTTACTAAACAGCTATGTATGTGTGTGTGTGTGTATGTTATTTTTCTAAACAGCTTTAAAAAAATATATTTTCTTTCTATCAGTGGCATTATTAGGAGTAATTGCCTATTGTGGTAAGAGGTAAAAAGGAATATGGTTAATATCGAAACTTAGGCCTTTGGATGAATATGCCAGCCTTGGTACAGAAGACAATTGTACTTAAGCTGATTTTGACTTGTGTTTATATAGAATCAAGACACATTTAACTCGACAGCTATTTTGAAAACTCAGTTGTCTTTTCTGTGTAAGGGAAAAGGGTACCGAATTGAAGCAGAGTTTTCCTAAAATGTTCACAGAATAAAGAGAATTAATACATGTCAGTCCACTCTGGCAGTTTTTCAGAAGTCTGTTTCAGTCCCCTCAATAGACTCCCTTCAGGCTCACATGTTGCCATTGCTGCCTTCTCCGGCTCTGTGCCTAATCTACATAGTCTTTGAAGTCACTAAGCAGAAGACTGTGGGACCTGTCTGCATCAAACCAGCTTTTCCCACAAATATGACTCACCTTGAAAGCTCAGTAGGAAGAAACTGAAAGAGGAAATCAGAGTAACACATGACTTTTAGCCTAATTGCCCATTGTTCTTCAGGCCTGCTTCCATATTTTCATTACCTTTACTTATATTTAGGGGCACCTGAGTGGCTCAGTCAGTTGAGCGTCCGACTTGGGCTCAGGTCATGATCTCATGGTTCATGAGTTCGAGCCCCACGTCGGGCTGGCTGCTCTCAGCATGGAGCACACTTTAGCTCCTCGGCACCCCACCCCACCCCACCCCTCCCTCGTGCACACACAAGCGCTCTCTCAAAAAGAAAGAAACCTTAAGAAAAAGAAATTTGTTAAGTTAGAACTTAAAGCTTTTCTAGTAACTCAGTGTTCAGTGTTCTCCAGTTATTTATCACAGTGCCATCTTAAAATAGACAGTGGTATGCAGATCTTTTAAACTTAGTTTTTATTTTTTTGTAGTTGTTTGTGTGCCCCTAATTGAAAGGGTCAAATACACGTACAAGACTCGTTATAGGTTAGAGTAATTCCCTATCTCCCTCACTACCTACCCTCCCCATTTTTCCCTCCCTTGAGGCAACTCCTTGAACTCTTAGCCGATGCTCAAGGTACTTATTTCCTCTTTCCTAAACAAGTTAATTGAATATTTCTTGATCTTTCAGTTTGAGGTATTGACTAGTGGCTTCCTGTTATGGAATACGAGAATTTATCATTTATTGAACTTTCCTTGCCCACCGTTCCCCTCCCCCCAGTCTCACACACTTGCCTGCTTTATGTTCCTCTGTGCCCCCCCTCCAACCCATGCATCATCTGAGTATTGTTATTTCATAATTGTGTTAGATCATTACCTGGAGGTCACTGAGCCTGAATCTGTAAATTTATGTGTTTAACCATGTTTGGGAAGGTTTTAACCTTTTCTTTTCTTTTCTTTTCTTTTCTTTTCTTTTCTTTTCTCTTCTTTTCTTTATTTTTTAAATGTTTATTTACTTTTGAGAGGGGGGAGGGAGAGAGAGTAGAGCAGGGAGGGGCAGAGAGAGATAGGGAGAGATTATGACCGTGATTATGTGCATATTAGGCTTTTTGATAATGTCCTAGGGTTTGTTCATTTCCTTATTCAGTCTTTCAAATTGTGGAATTTCTAGTGATCTAGCTTCACGTACACTGACTCTTTGTTTTGTCATCTACTTTTCCGCCATCAAGCCTCGCCAATAAATTTAGTTCAGATATTGTATTTTCCAATTCTAGAATTTCCATTTGGCTCTTTTTAGATTTTCTGTATCTCTGGTGAGATTCCTTATCTTTTCATTGATTACAAGCACAGTTTCCTTTACCTCATTGAGCATTGTTCTAATAGCTGGTTTAAAGTCCTGATAACTCAAGTATCTGGTTCATCTTAAGGTTGGCATCTGTTAATTTTCTTTTGAGACTAGGCCATATTTTCTTATTTTATCCTATATCAAGAAAGTTTGGAGTTTATCCTGGGTATTGGGAATGTTATGCTCTGGAAACTCTGGATTCTGTTTTATTCCTCCGAAGAGTATTGATATTTCACTTTTGGCAGAAAGTTGACTTGGTTGGACTCAAATGGCAGACTGTTTCACCTGAGGTGGGTAGCAGCTCAAATCTCCATTCAGTCCTGTTAGCCTTGGCCAGATTGCACGGCTCTGCCTTATGAATGTGTGGTTCGGGACTTGGGTAGAGTGTACACGTCAAATTTGGGACTCCCCTTATCTAGCGCTCTCGTTTCTGGCAGTTGTTATTGTCGTAGACTCTGTCATCTGGTTCTTTGGGCCAGAAAGGTGGCATGTTTTCTGTTAAAGGTTTAGCCACCCTGCACGTGCAACCTGCCCTCAGGATAAAACCCGAAAAATGGGCAACTGACCTTACGTTGTTGCTTTCCTGCAAGTTTCAACTCCCTTTGAGGTCTGCTTGCTTTTGCTAATTCTGGAGCGCTTGTATTTTAACCAGGGTTTATAGTTGCTATGTACGGGAGGGTCCCTAAGGCTCACCATCACCTCCTCGCCTGTGACCCAAATTGCTGTGTCAGGTGCTGCCAGGAAAAGCTCGCACTTGCCATTTGATTTGATCACCACTCTTTTGCTGAGGCTGGAGTTTGAAGTGATAATAGGTGAATCGATACAGGAAGAAATGCAGATGAAGAAATTCTTCTATGGAGTCATTCACAGTGAAAATGGAACTTAAGATTCCCATGCGATCTACTTATATAAAATCACATACTTTTGTTATTTGAAATATTTTATTTATGGTTCAAAGTCAAGTGATGCCTTACAAGATTACAAAGAAAGCATAAGCTTGATAGAAGTGATTTATAATGGTATACCTGGCTTAATTGTTTACTGCTCTTGTGATTCTTTATATCTTGATTTTATTATTTGAAGAGACTAATTTCTGGTACTGGCTTACACACTATGTTATGGTTCAGATTATTTGTAGTGTCTCCGTAGTACCACATTCGGGGTTTTCTTATAGTTAATATGCATTTAGCTATGGTTTTATTAAAAGGAATTATGGCATGAAACCTGTATAGAGCATATTTCTTTTGTATTCCGCTTTCAAAAGCAATTACCAGAAAGTATTCTTAGTCAGAGTTAGTAAAGACCCTTTATCAAGCTACTTTAGATTTCTTTAGTGACCTAATAACTGATTGGCTTCTGATCCCTTGTAACTAAACATCTATTTAATTAAAAGGTACTGTTTTATTAGCTGTATAATTTAGATAGTTTCTGTGTCTTTTTAGCTAATTCTCAAATTCTAAAAGTTATGATAGAATTATAGTACAGTTATAATATAGTTTATTCCACAATAAAAAGATTGTGGAATCTTTTCCCATCATGTGGTATATGTTTCTTAACGTAGTGTTCATCACATCTAAATAATTAATTATGCTCAATATCTTTTTTCCCTTGTGGACCCAGAGCTCTTTGAGCGTGGGGACTTATTTATGTCTCTCTTCTTCTTGGCTATAGTTACAATGCTTGGCACAGGGTAGGCACTCAGTGTTTATTAAATGAATAAATTGTGATATCTTACCTCTAAGCCTCATAGATTTCTTGAAATCTAAATGTCCATATATTCCTGGGTAAGAGATTTGTCAACAGCCTGGTTGGTTTACAATTAACCATTTTGATTATATTTTTGCAGATTGCCAGTCACAGTGGCTATGTGCAGATTGACTGGAAGAGAGTTGAAAAAGATGTAAACAAAGCGAAAAGACAGATTAAGAAACGAGCAAATAAGGCAGCACCTGAAATCAACAATATAATCGAGGAAGTAAGACGATATACATTTTTGGCTCCTTTTTTTTTTTTTCTTCATGGGTTTCGCTTAGCAGAAAATGCGACTGGTGATTGCCTTTTAAAAAGTTGGTGTTTTTGGTCATGTCTGGAGTGTTAAGTAAAACTGTTGGGATCAAGCCACCATTTCAGTCAGTCATCATTAGGGCGCCTGGCTGGTTCAGTTGGAGGAGCACGTGACTCTTGATCGTCCGGGTTATGAGTTCCAGCCCCACGTTGGATGTAGAGGTGACTGGAAAAAAAAAAAAAAAAAAAAATCAGTCTTTTTTTGTTTTTGTTTTTGTAGTAGTTAACATAGTTTTTCCTGCCCATCTCCTACCTACTTTGATCTGCATATAAAAACTGATAACATGACTCTTCCAGAAGTTTTCCTCCGGTTTTACAAATGTGTACATGTGTAGGCAAGGTGTGGTACCACTAAAACTACCTGGTTTTTTTTTCAGGAGGTGGGATGTTTTGAAAGTGTGTGTATTTTAGTAATAGTTTTATTAATGTTTTTATGTGTATTTTGTCGTCTTCTAGTCTGTTTAGAATTGAATTGAATACTCCTTGCCTTCGTTTTTGTTCTGGTCTCTTAATACCTCCAACTTTTTATTTTGAAAACTTTCAGACCAGTTGAAGAGTTGAAGGACTTTTCAAATACCCCTTGTTGAAGGACACATACCCTTCACCTATTTACCAAATCGTTTTACGACATTTGCTTTAGCTCTGAGTGTGTATGTGTGATTTACACTTTTTTTTTTTTGCATAATCATTTACTACATGATTACTTTTCACTCAAATCTTCAGCATATATCTTCTAAGAGATAGATGTTCTCTTCTACAATTACCCTATTTAACAGGATGAAGTAATATTTCCTAGTATGCAGTCCGTGTTAAAATTTTTCCACAAAAATCTCTTTTATACATTTTTCCGCCAGTCAAGAATTGCATATTGCGTTTGGTTGTCGTGTCTCTGAAGTCTCCTTTGGTCTTCAACGGTCCCCTTATCTGTGGGGGTTCCCCCCCTCCCCCGTCCTTCATGACACTGACATTTTTGAAGCATCTAGGCAGAATATCCCACAGTCTGGCTTTGTCTATTTTGCTCTTTCCTGGTTTTATTTGGGTTAAACATTTTATCAGGGTGATATTTTTTTGATCCTTGTACCTTTTTCCTTGCTGGCTAAGTGGACTGTTAATAAAAATCTTTGTGCCTGCTGTGGGCATTTATTAAATCTGTGCTAATAACTTGCATTCATTTATGTCTGCCCTATAGCTTCATGTTCCCTGTGAGATTTTTGCTGCTGATACACCTATTATCTCAGTAGCCAAGAAGCTTACTGTGTCTGGCCAGGACTCTGTGCTCCTTCAGATTGTAATGGACAGTCCTGGCATCTTGTGTGGTGGTTGGCACCCGCAGCAGTAGGTGTAGAAGCGTTTTTGCCAAATATTTATTGGATTGGGGAAAACAGCCGTGAAAACGTTACTTGGCACCAAATTCAGTGGTTAAGAGTGGCTTTTTAAATTTTTAATTTGCGTCATGTTTTTTTCTTTTTCTTATCGTGGCAAAAGATACGTAATATAAAATTGACCGTTTTAATATACCTATATATATATAGGCCACGAGTTCAAGTCCCGCTTTGGTTTCCACGCTCGGCACGGAGCCTACTTAAAGAAATATATATATACGTATATGTATTCTAGTAGCATTAAGTACATTCACACTTCTGTGCAAATATTACCACAATCCACGTGTAGAACTTTTTCATCGTCCCAAACAGAAACTCTAAGCATCAAGCAATAATTGCCACAATGAACCCCTCTCCCCAGCCCTTGGTAGCCTCTGTCCTACTTCCTGTCATGATGAGTTTCAGTATTCACGTTAAGCGGAATCACGCAACGTTTTGCCTTTTCCGTCTGTTGCACTTAGCGTAGCGTTTTCAAGGTTCGTCCACGTCGTAGCACAATTAAGAGTCTTTTTTTGTTTAAACTTCTGTTTCAGGCAACAGAATTTATCAAACAGAACATTGTGATATCCAGCGGATTTGTGGGAGGCTTTTTGCTAGGCCTTGCATCCTAAGGAGATGAATGTTCTAGCACAGCGGAGTCACCTTTAAGAAGAGAACGGTGGCCACAAGGTGGTCTGTCAGCACGAGACCCCAGCAGATTGTCCAGGGCAGCAAGAAACAACTGGGTGCATACTGCCAGACTCAAGACTTAGTGTTTGGCCATTGATGTTTGGCAGACCAGCATCGGCTGTGAAAACAACCCCTATGGCATGTGTACGGTAGTATTCCTGAGCAAAACATGGCTTTCGTTTATTTTTTGAAAATTTGCATTTGTTTTTAAATTAGCCTATAAAATACCGGCTTTGGATGCGGACCGCTCGAGAAAAAACAACACCATCCTCATTTCGTTTCAGTAAGATGGTACTCGTTTTGCTTTGTGGTGTAGTTGCCAGTAATTAAACCTGTGTATCGTAGCCTCAACATCAAGCTTGGCTTTTTTCTTTTTAAAGGTACGTTTGCAGTAAACGGAAAAAACTGTAAAGCCCTTTCGTGGAAGGATGTAGAAGTGATAGAATTATTAAAGATATTAAACAGATTTAATACCAATTTTTAGGTGGTGGTTTTCTGCGATTCTTACTTTGCTTCTATAGTAGTTATAATAAACAGTTTCAAGGAAGGCTCTTCTAAGGAAATAGTCATGTCTGAAGCTCTTTCTCCTTTTTTTTTTTTTTTTGATGTCTGTAGTTATAAAAATGTCTTGTATATAAGCTTTTTCAATTAATTTATTTATCCTGGTGGCCCAGGCAGAGCTAATTATTTTGAGGGAGCCTGTAGTTGGGTCCCTGATTCATTTTATTAACCTTGAGTGAACCTCCTTTCTCATTTCTAAAAATCCTAATTATTATTTTGGCCCCTTCTTCCACCAAGAGGTACAAATCACTTTAAATTACTTATTTTAAATAAGTAAATTTACTATTTGAAGAACATTGATTTTCTGCGTCACTATGAAATCGGAACTTAAAGAGAAGTTTCTCTCTGATCTAATCTGAGACGTGAGTGCTAAGACTTTCAGGTTTTGGTAGCATCGTGTTGAGCACTAGACGAGTTGACTTGTTTCTCCGAGCCCGATCACACTCCGTCAGAGGCTCCTTTGCCCAGAACAGCTTTCTGTATTAATTCTTTTGTTCATAGAACCCTATGTTGGAATTGGAAAAACAGCAGAGCCGCCTGCATTGGGGGCTTCAGATTGGAAAGTTTATGTATTTCTTTCAAGAGAGATAACGTGCGTGCACACGCACACGCACGCACAGGTAGGGGAGAGTCAGAGAGAGAGAGGGAGGGAGAGAATCCCAAGCAGGCTCCATGCTGTCAGCACAGGGCCCGTAGCCGGGCTCGATCTCACGAACCGTGAGATCCTGTGACCTGAGCCGAGATCAAGAGTCCAACGTTTGTTCGTGAGTTCGAGCCTCACGTCGTGGGGCTCTGTCCTGACAGCTCAGAGCCTGGAACCTGCTTTGGCTTCTGTGTCTCCCTCTCTCTCTGCCCCTCCCCCTGCTTATGTTCTCTCTCTCTCTCTCTCTCTCTCTCTCAAACATTAAAAAAAATTTTTTTTAAAGCCTGATGCTTAACTGCACCACCCGGGCACCCCAGCCTTTCTTAATATGAAGTGATTTCGCTTATAAATACCTGTTTTGTCCTTGAGCTTTTCTCTCTTTTGGCCTTGCCAAGCCTTCCACTGCTGTGGAATTCAAGGGGAAAATCTGCTACATCAGGTAGAATATTGGCTATACTTCTGTGTGCCATATCCGTGTGATGTTTTCATCTGATGCAATGGGGCAGCCTACTGTGGGGAGCTCTGAGAGTTGGCTCAGTTTGTTCATTTTGGAAAATTTGCCGTGTCTGCTCTGTGCATGCTACACTAGGAAAGTGGGGGCACAAAAATGTCTGCCTTCAAATAGAGACTGAGATATTCCCCTATAGAAGTTCTATAATAATATTGGAGAACGTGGCATAAGATTAGTGGCCAATAAGGATAGGGCTATCTACTTAGGGATAGGTAGGGATAACTACTTTCAGAGTCCAACCATGAATGAAACCTGAAAAAAGATGGCCCTTCATTTTCTCCCCTACCTTTCCAAGTATCTGTTGATGTGTTTGAAAATATTTACAGACCAAAGTGAAATCCCATCTGGGCTCTCCATACTGTCTTTTCTGTGTTAGTGCCCCTTACTCTCTGCCTCATATCTGCACCGTCTCCCCATAAGGCTGTAGGCTACTTGAGGCAGGCCTCTGTGTTCATCTCTAACTTGTTGACGCGCGCTGTGTAATGCTTTGCTCAAGGGAGGTATTCATTTAATGTTGGGAATGGGCGACTTAGTGTGTGGAAAGCCCGTTACTGTCCCAGAGGGTTGGCGTTAACCCATAGGAACCTTTTTCTGGGTGGCAGTCCAGTAAATCAGAGGCTCCATCACAAATGACTTGGTGGGGCTTAGCTAGAATGAAAAGCCTATAGCCTGCCTTTGTGTAAAATGGGGATTTTTTTTTTTTAATGTTTGAGGGCATAAAGACTATTTGCAAAATTTGTTTAAACTCCGTGTGGGATATAGGTATTTTGTGGCCTAGGCTTTGGAAGATATTTAAGGACATTTCGACTGGTTTTTAGTTTATGTTCTTCCAGTGCTCCCCACCCCCGTCACACACAAAAAGACGACTTTGAATGTGTTTTCTTATTTCAAATACAATATAAATGAAATATGCTCATGAGAGAAAATTACATCAGCATAAAGAATATATAGAGGGGCACCTGGGTGGCTCAGTCAGTTAAGTGTCCGACTCTTGATCTCAGCTCAGGTTGTGAGTTCAAGCCCAGCATTGGGCTCTGCACTGGGCATGAAGCCTACTTAAAAATATATATATATATATTATATATATATAATATATATATATATTATATATATATTATATATATATACACATGTATATATATATGTATGTGTGTATATATATATACACGCACACACATATGTATATGTATATATACATGCACATATATACATGTGCATATATATATATATATATAGAATGTTTATAATATCATGTACTTAGACATAACTATTGTCCATATTCTGGTACATGGCCTTTGGAGTCTTTTCTACCTGTGCATGAACACATTGTATGTATTTTGTATAAATGTTGAGTGTAGTTTATGTACTGTTTTATAAATAGCTATTTTCCGTTCCATATCATGAATATCTTTTTAAAACAGCGGGTACATTTATGGTGACAGATATAAGTGCCCAACCTCATCCCCTTTTATGAGACAACCGTTATTAAAAGTCCTTTTGATATACTTTTTACTATATTTATACTTATTTTTATTGTCCAAGTTTGGCTAGTATATATTGAATGCCCACTCTGAAACTTAAGGAATTTTGTGTATATGCACTTTGGTTTTTTTGATGGCTAATATATTTTGTCCTTCCAGTAGATGCCTTTATTACTTTAAATATCATACTTTTTCTACCCTTATTTACCAACTTGAATAATATTAGCTAACTCCTTGTCACTAAAGATGAGGAAAATGAACTTATCTCTTCCCTCCTACTGTCTGGCCTCCTGAGTTTTGTTAAATTGTCATTACTTTTAATGGTACATTCAAATGACAGAATTCTGTGCAATTACTAAGAGGAATGTAGAGCTGTATCAATTGACCTGGCAAGATCCGTATGTTAGTGATATAATCAGGTCACAAACAGTGTGATCCCAACTTTTTTGAAAAACTACCTGGGAGGGGCGCCTGGGTGGCGCAATCGGTTGAGCGTCCGACTTCAGCCAGGTCACGATCTCGCAGTCCGTGAGTTCGAGCCCCGCGTCGGGCTCTGGGCTGATGGCTCAGAGCCTGGAGCCTGTTTCCGATTCTGTGTCTCCCTCTCTCTCTGCCCCTCCCCCGTTCATGCTCTGTCTCTCTCTGTCCCAAAAATAAATAAACATTGGGGAAAAAAAAAAATTAAAAAAACAAAACAAAACAAAAAAAACTACCTGGGAGCATAAATATGCACATGGATGTTCATAGAGGCGATCTCTGAGAGTGGTGGTGTATGTATAGGATTTTCACGTTGTATTTTCAACATTTCTACGTCACCTTAAGTCCTTACGGTGAGTACGTGTTAATTTATAGTTAGCAAAAGGTTTTTTTAGAACTAGGAATAGGAATGTAATAGGTTACTTCTTTTCTTTCTCTTTCCTCTTTTTTTTTTTTTTTTTTTAGGTTCTTGCTAGTTTAAGGAACTCTCTTGAACTTCTTTGCCTCACTTACTGAGTTAATTTTTTAAGTTGTTTCGTCAAAACATTGCATAGTTTAAGAGTCAGACAGTGTTTGTCTACAAGTCAGCCTTCTAAAACAAGGAGCACTTCTCTGATCTACCTTTTTCCAATTTGGTGCTTCTTTCCGCAGAGAAGGTGTCCACTCTATTGGTTGTTCATCTTGGTTTTTACTACAACCACATTTCTTAGACTTTGTATTATGATGAATGACTTGACTTGAACTTCCTAGAATGGTAGATGTGGATTTAGTTCTGTAACACCTTCCTTTTTACATCCTTGTGGTAGCGACTTGTCAGATTTCTATAAAGTTTTCTATGTTGTTACGACAAATAGTGTTGACTGTTGAATAAGGACACAGCCTCCTATAAGTCCCTTTGTATGGCTCCAGCTGGAATCTAGCCTTAGCCTGGACCTGCGAATAGCTCTGGAGCTCGAAGGATGCTGTGGCTGGCAGAATAATGGCCTCCCAAAGACGTTCGCGTCCTAATCCTCTGAACCTGTGAGTACATTGGGTTATGTGGCAAAGGGGAATGAAGGTTGCAGATGTGATCAGAGTTGCTAATCAACCAGTCTCAAAGAGATTATTCTGGTGTATCCTGGGCCCAATGTAATCACAAGAGTCCTTAAGATAGGAGGAGGGAGGCAAAGAAAGAGAGAAAGAGATGTGACTGTGAACGAATGATCAGACTGGCGCTGTGCTGTGGTTTTGAAGAGGGAGGAAGGGGGCCATGAGCCAAAGAATACTGGCGGCCTCTTGAAGCTGGACAAGGCAAGAACACACATTCTCCCCTACTGCCTCTAACAAGGAATACACGGCCCTGCTGACACCTTGATTTTAGTTCAGTGAGACCCATGTTAGACTTTTTACTTTCACACCTGTAAGGGAATAAATTTGTGTTGCTCCAGACACTATGTGTGTGATCGTTTGTTATAGCAGCAATAGAAAACTAATACGGGTACCACAGACTTGTCCTCTGTTGTGGCAAGGGAGCTGGCTTTTTTTTTTTTTTTTTTTTTAATTTTTGGTTATTTTCTGTTTATCTATTTACAATGCAGGGGAAGGGCAGAGGGAGAGGGAGAGAGAGAGAATCCCAAGCAGGCCCTGTGCTGTCTGTGCGGAGCCCGATGTGGGGCTCGATCTCATGCACCGTGAGATCCTGACCTGAGCCGAAATCGAGAGTCGGATGTTTAACCGACTGAGCCTCCCAGGTGCTCCAAGAGCACCTTTTTGTATCCCCATATAGGCCAGGTACTGGTTACAGCCTGTCCTTAGGGGTTGGGATGGTAACCCCCCAGCCTGGGATGCACTGTCTTCCTCAGAACAATCCTCCCAAGAATGGTGCAGCCATCAGCAGTTAATACGCCAGCTGGGCAATACGTATACTGCCTCAATTAAAGGGGTCTAGGTGAGGGGCGCCTGGGCGGCTCAGTCGGTTGAGCGTCCGACTTCTGCTCAGGTCACGATCTCGCGGTTGGTGGGTTTGAGCCCCGCGTCGGGCCCTGTGCTGACGGCTCAGAGCCTGGAGCCTGCTTCGGATTCGGTGTCTCCCTCTCTCTCTGCCCCTCTCCCACTCTCTCTCTCTCTCTCTCTCTCTCTCTCTCTCAAAAATAAATAAACATCAAAAGAATTTTTTTTTGAAAAGGGGTCTAGGCGAGACACTGACAATCTTCACTACAGTAGGTAAATCTAAGCAAGCATTGCACGTGTAAAACAACAGTCAATGTCTGCTTGGGGGTGGACAGGCAATAATGTCAAGTTCTTGTCTTGCTCCAGAACCTATTGATGGACCTCACATGTTGAGTGGGCAGGCATATTGAAATTTTAAGAGCAATCCCTAAACGCATGGCTGTGAGTCGTGAACAAATCGCATTTCAAGCACACCAATCAGCAATGCAGTCCGAAGGCAGGAGAGGAAGAAGAAAGAAGCCCAGAAGAAACAAAGTAAACAGGAAGCATAAAACAAGATGGTAAAAGTCAACCCGAATATATCAGTAATCACACTTCAAAAGGAAAAATGAACAGAATTCACAATGCGATTTTATAGAAATATCATGCCACGTAGATTCAAGCAGAGGGATTAGAGCCACCGAAAAGGAAAGAAATGTTTCTAAAATGTCACCGTTCAGTAGAGAAGTCTCCAAGCCTCAAGATGTAATAAATCCCCTTTTCATTTTCCTTCAAATCCTCCCACCCCCACCCCAATCTGAGACTCAGCATCTGGTGTTTCTTTTTTAAAAAAAAAATTTTTAACGTTTATTTTTGGGAGAGAGAGAGAGGGAGGCACAGAATCCAAAGCAGGCTCCAGGCTCTGAGCTGTCCGCACAGAGCCCGACGTGGGGCTCGAACTCATGAACCGTAAGATCATGACCTGAGCCAAAGTCACACGCTCAACCGACTGAGCCATCCAGGTGCCCCAGCACCTACTGTTTCTTTTTTTTTTTTTTTTTTTTTTTTTTTTTTAATTTTTTTTTTCAACGTTCATTCATTTTGGGGACAGAGAGAGACAGAGCATGAACGGGGGAGGGGCAGAGAGAGAGGGAGACACAGAATCGGAAACAGGCTCCAGGCTCTGAGCCATCAGCCCAGAGCCTGATGCGGGGCTCGAACTCATGGACCGCGAGATCGTGACCTGGCTGAAGTCGGACGCCTAACCGACTGCGCCACCCAGGCGCCCCCCTACTGTTTCTTATATCTCCTGCATTCTTTCCTGGATTACTTATATTTTTGGCTGAACTATTCTCTTGAGTAATTCCTACAGGTGTGGGAGGCAAACTTTCCGAGCTCTTGTACGCTTAAAATATCTTTTGTTCTCATATAATTTAAGATTGACAATACTTTTAGAATTTTGAAGACACTGCTCCATTGTATTCTATGTGATGTTGCATGATGTTAGTCGGCTTTGGAACCTTTCTGAGTCACCTTTTCTTTTTCTTTTCTTTGAAAGCTTTGTAGGTTTTTTTTTTCTTTTGCCTCAGAATTTGGAAATTTCATAAATGTGTCTCTAAATGTGAGTTTAAAAAAGCTGAATTAGCTGTAAAAATCCATGTCCGTGTCCTTTTGCTGTGTGTTGTCATTACAGAGATGATACACATGGAACATTTAAAAACCAAGGCCAGGAGGAGGGGTTTAAACTCACTCTCTAGACTGTGAGATTGAGAGCCCCCAAATAAGTACTCAGTAAATAAGACAGGGAGGGATTCAGAATCATGAAAAGGGAACAATGTTTATCTCTCCTTACACCAGCATTCTCTAGGTCCTTTCATTCGGAAGATTCATGTCTTTTGTTTAAGCAAATTGTACTTTTTAAATAGACTTGACTTGGGGCGCCTGGGTGGCTCAGTCGGTTGGGCATCTGACTTCGGCTCAGGTCATGATCTCACGGTCCGTGAGTTCAAGCCCCGTGTCGGGCTCTGTGCTGATGGCTCAGAGCCTGGAGCCTGTTTCGGAAGCTGTGTCTCCCTCTCTCTCTGACCTTCCCCTGTTCATGCTCTGTCTCTCTCTGTCTCAAATAAATGTTAAAAAATAAATAAATAAAATAAATAGACTTGACTTTTTAGAATAGTTTTAGATTCACCGAAAAATTGAGCAGCTAGTACCTTGTTCCCATGTATCTCCCCCAGACCACCACCGTCTTCCCCACAACTGTGGTACGTTCGTTACAATTAATGTACCGACGTTGACACCTTATTATTCACTGCAGTCTATGCTTTATTCCCATTTCATTTGTACCTAATATCCCTTTTTAGTTATGTATTTTTTTTTCCAGGATCTGATCCAGGATATAGCACATGACATTTAGTTTTGTCATGTCTCCTTAAGCTCCTCTTGGTGTGACAGCTTTTCAGACTCATCTTGTTTTTGATGACAGTTTTTGAAGGGTAGTGGTCAGGTATATTGTCGAGTGCTCCTGTATCGAACTTCTTCTGATGTGTGTTCACGATTGGACTGGAGTTCTGGGCTTTGAGGAAGGAGATGATAGAGGTGAAGTGCCATTTCCATCCCATCACATCAAGGTTTCATACTATCAGCATGACTTCGGGGCGCCTGGGTGGCTCCGTCGGTTAAGTGTCCCGCTCTTGATCTCGGCTCGGGTCGCGATCTCATGGTTCGTGAGATGGAGACCCGCATCGGGCTCTACGCTGACAGCGTGGAGCCTGCTTGGGTTCCTTTCCCTCTCTCTCTGCCCCTCCCCAGCTGGCACTGTCTCTCTCTCTCTCTCTCTCTCTCTCTCTCTCTCTCTCTCTCAAAAAATAAATAAACTTAAAAAAAGAAAAAGAAAAAACTGACATGACTTACCACTGCTGATGTCGGCCCTGATCACCTGGCTGTTGGTTGGGTGTCTCCACTGTCTTAAGTTTATTTATTTTGAGAGAGAGAGAGAGAGAGAGAGAGCACGAGAGGGGGAGGGCAGTGAGAGGGAGAGAGAGAACCCTAAGCAGGCTCCACCCAGGCGCCCCCACTGCAGCACTGTGCGAAAGGCAGCCCCGCACTTACAGAGTGAGGAATGATGATACCCCTCTTTGGTGTGGCATAGCTACATAAATTATTTAATATTCTGCACAGGAGGTGAGGGTTTTCTCCCCCATTTATTAATGTACTCAGATCATTTATATCAGTAAGGACTCAAGGAGGTTTATTTTAGGCTTTGGGCTGTAATCCAACACTATTTTGTTCTGATTGTTCCCGTTTTGACCATTGGGAGCTTTTTCTGTTGGCTCCTTGTGTCCCCTTTGACATACCCCGATCAGTGTGTTTAGCAAATCGTATTTTAATAATAATTTCGATTATTTCTTCCCTGACATGCTGTCCATCCTCCACTTCTGAACCCGGATTAGACACTGGAGCTTCTAGATTTTTCCTTGGTAACTTTTTAATACTTTCTGTTTATTTTTTGCTTTGTATTCTAGGGCGGTTCCTTCATTTTACTTCCAGCCCACCAATGTGGTCTTTCAGGCTTGATTTATCATTCAGCCTGTTCATTAAAAGATTCAGGTTAGTCATTAATGTTCATTCGCTTATTTTCTAAGCCTCCTTTTTGTATCCCTGGTAGCTTCTTTTTCATTGCAATCTGTTGGTATTTCACTTTGTTTTTTTAATTTATTTTTTAAATTTACATCCAGGTTAGTTGGCATAGAGTGCCACAATGATTCCAGGAGGAGATTCCTTCATGCCCCTTCCCCATTTAGCCCCTCCGCCCTCCCACAGCCCCTCCAGCAACCCTCTGTGTGTTCTCCATATTTAAGAGCCTCTTACGTTTTGCCCCCCTCCCTGTTTTCATATTCTTTTTGCTTCCCTCCGTATTTCACTTTTTGTATTCTACTTTCCCATTGAGGGGTTGGTTTTTCCTCAAGGATCTGGCAACTCTTGGCTTTCAGTTTGTATTTATGAATACAAGGATTGCTCTGATCGATATCGATAGCTGGAGGGGATTTACTTTGTAGCTCTTCAAGAGGCCAGGTCGCAGCTGCCGGAGGCCTTCCTTGTAGGTAGGTGGGGGGCAGAGAATAGTAGGCAAGTGCACTTTCTAGTGCCTGTCCTTGTCATAGTGCCAATTTTACTTTGTCAGCTTTTCCTGACCTCATTAGGGCCAGTTTCTTTATTTATTTAAAAAAAAATTTTTTTTTTAATGTTCATTTCATTTTTGAGACAGAGAGAGACAGAGCATGAACGGGGGAGGGTCAGAGAGAGGGAGACACAGAATCTGAAATAGGCTCCAGGCTCTGAGCTGTCAGCACAGAGCCCGACGCGGGGCTTGAACTCACGGACTGCGTGATCATGACCTGAGCCAAAGTCGGCCTCTTAACCGACTGAGCCACCCAGGTGCCCCTAGGGCTAGTTTCTTTAGAGAACATTCTTGGACTTCTCCTACCAGCAGTTCTATTCAGGTGCGAGGGCCAGGGAAGGGTCAAATGGAGAGACAGCATCCTAATTGTTCCAACTCATGCCAATAAGTTTTGAAACTATATAACTCTCGGAGGGCATACTTCCCCACCCCCTTTTCTCGAGGCTGCTTTGGCAAGAACCCTTCTGATGACTTAATCTGTGGTTTCCTGTCTTCTGACTTCTCTTCTGATCCCATCTGCTTTCAAATGTTTCACAGTTCACATTTTTGGTCTGTGAATGGCACCTTTGTTTTCCTGTACTGTGAGGGTTTTTAAAAACTTTCTTATGGACATTTCTAAATACATATAAAAGTAGAGGGAATAATATAACAAAATCCCATATACCCATCACTCAGCTTCCACATTTATCAACACGTGGCCAGTCTTACTTCAGCTACACTCTCCCACTACCTTTAATCACCCTTTCCCCCGCAGTTATTTTGAAATACATCCCAGATATATCATTTCACCAGTAAATACTTCTTACACATCTCTAAAAGATAAAGACCCTTAAAACAAAACCATTATTACTGTTATCGCACCAAAAAACTTAACCACGATTCCATAATAGTATGAAATATCCTCTCAGTATTCAAGTTTCCCCAATGAGCTTAAGGCTTTTTTTCTTTTTATTACGATTGGTTTCTCTTTCTTTCTTTCTTTCTTTCTTTCTTTCTTTCTTTCTTTCTTTCTTTCAAGTTTTTATTTGAGACAGAGATAGAGAGCAAGCAGGGAAGGGACGGAGAGGGAGGGAGAGAGAATCCCAAGCAGGCTCCGCAGTGTGAGCACAGAGCCCGACCTGGGGCTGGAACCCACGAACCGGGGGATCATGACCTAAGGCGAAGTCCAGAGTGGGACGCTCAACCGACTGAGCCACCCAGGCGCCCCACGGTTGGTTTTTTCAAATCCGTAAACGAGGTCCAAACGTTGTGCCTGGTTCCTGTCAAATGTGTTAATTCTGTCCATGTATCCACCCCAGCTCCTTTTTTTTTTTTTTTCTTATAGTTTATTTGTTACAGAAACCAGGGCATTTTCCTAGAACTTCCTATATTTTTATTGTTGCTGGTTGCCTCCTTGTGGTGTCACTGCGCTTTGTTCTTTTGGCCCCTGTGTTACTTGTCCACCGATAGCTAAATAAAGACGTAATCAGATTCGAGTTTGTTTTGGCTTAGGGGGAGGGCCAAGAACACTTTATAGGTGGTGGTGTGTATTTTGTGTTCCATCACAAGAGGCAACACATAATTTCCGGTTATTTCTCTTTGGGGAGCACTAGAATTGATCTCTGGGTTCAAGTGGGGTCAGCCTAAATCAACCATTATATACCTTCCCATCAGCTTATCACTTAATACTTTGAGCAGCCATTAATAATGACTGCCTAGATCCATGATTTCATTTGGGGTTACAAAATAGTGACATGCTTGTGGCTCAGTCAGTTGAGCAGCCAACTCTTGATCGCAGCGCGGGTCTTGATCTTACGTGAGTTTGAACCCCGCGTTGGGCTCTGTGCCAGGCACGAAGCCTACTTAAAAAAAGAGTAAAAAAAAATAGTGACGGTCTACATTAACTGTTGATTTTTGAACAAATAATTTACAAACTGGAATTCTTTCTAAAACAGAGAACATTCAGGGGTGCCTGGGTGGCTCAGTCCGTGGAGCGTCCGACTTCGGCTCAGGTCACGATCTCAGGTCTCTTGAGTTCAAGCCCCACGTCGGGCTCTGTGCCGACAGCTCGGGAGCCTGGAGCCTGCTTCGGATTCTGTGTCTCCCTTTCTCTGCCTCTCCCCCGCTCACGTTCTGTCTCTCTTTCAAAAATCAATAAACATTAAAAAAAAAAAAGAATTAAAAAAACAAAACATTTCCTCATCGGCTGTTTGGTTACGCTCAGTCACAGTTAGTTACAGGAAAGGCAGTATGTGAAAATTTGCATGAAATGAATGAAGCTTTCAAAAAACACAATTTACCAAAATTTATGCAAGAAGGTATAAAGAATCTGAATAAAAGCTGAAGATTGTTGTATCTGTTAAAGAAACTGAATCTGCAGTTTAAAGCTGCCCATAATGGAAACTCCAGGCCCAGATGGCTTTGATGGTGAGTTCTTTCAAACATTTAAAGAAATGCCACCATTTAATAAATTTGAAAAGGACGGGGGACCTGATTGGCTCAGTCGGTGGAGCTCTTGATCTTAGGGCTGGGAGTTCGAGCCTGACGTTGGGTATAGAGATTAGCTAAATAAATAAATAAATAAATAAATAAATAAATAACACTGTCTTACTCAAACTTTTCCAAAGAATAGAAGCAGCAGAAACACCACCAAACTTATTTTATGAGGGCATCATAACTTAAATACCAAAAGGTGACAAGGACATTACAAGAGGAAAATTAAAAGCTGATATTCCCAGGATTATAAACTTTTTTTTTTAATGTTTATTTATTTCTGAGACAGAGACAGAGCATGAGCAGGGGAGGAGCAGAGAGAGAGGGAGACACAGAATCCGAAGCAGGATCCAGGCTCCGAGCTGTCAGCCCAGAGCCCGACGCGGGGCTCAAACTCATGAACCCTGAGATCATGGCCTGAGCTGGAGTCGGACGCTTAACTGACAGAGCCACCCAGGCACTCCGGATATTCCCAGGATTATAAACTCCAAACCCCTAGGAAAAAATATTGCAGATCACATCCAGCGATGTGTAAGAAAAGACAGTATATCATGACCAAGTGGGATACATTTCAGGAATGCAAGATAGGGTTAACATTTGAAAATCAACGTATTTTGCCTCCTTAACAGAACAAAGGGGCGGGGGGGGGGGGGGACACGTTTCATCAGATGCAGAAAAAGCATTTCATGAAATTAAACAATTATTTATCATAAAAAAACGTAGACTCTCAACAAACTAAGAGGGGAACTTTCTCAATCTGATTAAGATTGAGAAACTAAGAGGGGAACTTTCTACAAAAAGTATACATCATACTTAATGGTGAAGTATGGGGATTAGGAATGAGAGCGGAAGTTGATTTTAACAGCTTCTGTTCAACTTTGCGCCAGAGGCCCTGGCCAGTCTGTCGTTCTGCTGGGTGAGAAATGGTATCCTTGTGAAACTTAATTTGCATCTTTTTCTTATCAAGCAGGTTGAACGTTGCTTCATACTTAAGGACCATTTGCATTTCTTTTTCGGGAAACGTGTGTTCCTTTCTCTTTCTCATTTTCCTAGGGGGCACGTGGCCTGTTATTCTTCTATTTTTAAACACATACTCAAAGCAAATTAAACCTTTATCTGCAATACGAGTTGCAAGTATTTTTTCCCGATTTGCCATTTGTCTTTTTCCATGGTTTATGGTGTTTTGGGGGCACGGAGTTTTCTTTGTTATTGTTTTTTGTTTTGTTTTCTGGTTTTTCAAATTTTACGGGGTCAGATTTAGCGATATATTTCCCCAGTTTCTGGATTTGGATTCCTAGATAGGAAGGTGTTTTGCACTGAGTATAGAAGAATTTACCTATGATTTCTTCTGGGCATGTATGGTTTACATTTTTCTACCTTTAAATCTCCACTGTATTTGGAATTTATCACACTCTGTTTTATCTTTTTCTACATACCTAAGAAGTTATCCCAATACCATTTTTATTATTTTTTAATGTTTATTTAGTATTTTTGAGAGAGAGAGAGAGAGAGCAAACAGGGGAGGGGCAGAGAGAGGGAGACAGATCCAAAGAGGGTTCCATGCTGACAACAGTGAGCCCGATGCGGGGCTCAAACTTCCATGATCTGAGCTGAAGTCAGATGCTTAACCGACTGAGCCACCCAGGCGCCCCCCCACCCCACAACATTTTTAATTTTTAAAAAAATGCTTATTTATTTTTCTTTGAAAGAGAGAGAGAGAGAGACAAGGCATGAGCAGGGAGGGGCAGAGAGAGGGAGACACAGAATCCAAAGCAGGCTCCAGGCTCTGAGCTGTCAGCACAGAGCCCGACGCGGGGCTCGAACTCACAAACCTTGAGATCATAACCTGAGCCAGACACTTAACTGACTGAGCCACCCAGACGCCCCCCACCCCATACCATTTTTCCCTCATTGTACTGAGATGCCACCTTTATCATATGCTATCTTTTCATATGCAGGTGGACCTATTTCTGGATATTCTGCTCACCTGCCAATGCCCCACTTTAAGTTTCTGAAGCTTTTTAATAAGTTAAAAAAAAAACAAAACTGGAGTCATTGGGGCAGTTGGCTGGCTCAGCTGGTAGAACGTGTGATTCTTGATCTCGGGGTTGTGAGTTCAAGCCCCACGTTGGGTGTAGACATTACCTGAAAAATAAGATAAAGTCTTAAAAAAAAAGACAAGCATTTTTTTTTCAGATGGAAATAGAGGAGAACGCTTTGTTATTTCAATAGGCTGAATTTTTCAAAGCAGCAATGGAATGTATATACCGTAAGGGAAAAAAATATGATAAATTTGACTATATTTAAAAGTAGTGTCATTAAAAAGTTTGGTGGCATAAAAGACATCACAAATGTTTAAAATCAAGGATGCGAAAACACATTTGACATATATAGAACATCCAAATAGTCTACAATATACAAAGAACTACAAATTAAAATGTAAACTAGGCAACTCAGTATGTAGGAACCGGGTCGACATAAAAGGACATGAATCATGTCCACATCACGTTCCTGCCCAGGAAATTTTCAGAAAATTAAGGAAGAGTCTGAAAATAATAAAAATCGTTGAGGGTGCATGTATTCCTGGGAAAGGAGGGTGGAATTCGATTTTTCATACCGTGATAGTGGAGGTGAAAATTGGTATGAGCGTCTCAAGGTCAATTTGATATCTAGTAATACTGCATTCTGTGACCCAGCAATGCCACTTGTAGGTATATTCTCCAGTTCACCTACGGCAAAGGCCACAAGGTGACATCTACAAAAGCGTTTCAGGCAGCCTTCTTTTTAGTAGACTATTTTCTTTAAAAAAAAAAAAAAAAAATTCCCTGAGCCATCAGCACAGAGCCCGATGCGGGGCTCGAACCCACAAACTGTGAGATCACAACCTGAGCCGAAGCCGGACGCTCAACCGACCTGAGCCACCCAGGCGCCCCTTTAGTAGACTATTTTCAAGGACAGCTTTAGATGTACAAAAAACAAATCTGAGAAGATTGTAGAGTTCTGACATCCCCTACACCCTTTCCCCTGTTATTAACATCCTACGTTAGCATGGCACATTTATTAAAATGAATGAACCAGTGCTGATACATTATTGGTAACTAACGTGCATACTTCCTTCAGATCTTAGTTTTGCCCTAATGTCATTTGTCCTTGTTTTCCATATTGCCCTCTTTGGAAGGAAGTCACTATGTGCAGCCCACATAGGAAGAGTGGGGACTTAAGCTCTTCTTCTTGGAGGTCAAGGAAGTACATAAATGAGATGAAATAATGCACAAGACACTTGTCTCTTCCCCATTCCCTTATCTCTATCAGTATGAACGCTTAGATATTTACTTTCAACGTTTATTTATTTTTGGGACAGAGAGAGACAGAGCATGAACGGGGGAGGGGCAGAGAGAGAGGGAGACACAGAATCGGAAACAGGCTCCAGGCTCTGAGCCATCAGCCCAGAGCCCGACGCGGGGCTCGAACTCACGGACCGCGAGATCGTGACCTGGCTGAAGTCGGACGCTTCACCGACTGCGCCACCCAGGCGCCCCTAGATATTTACTTTCTACGTTGGGTTATATAACGTTTTAGTATCTGATAGGGCAAGCCCTCATGATTGTCTATCTTTTTCAGGTGTTTCCTGGCTATTGTTGGTTGTTTGTCCTCCCTCAAAGCTTTATAATCAACCCCAGAGAACAAAAATTGGATGATCGTATTGTGATTGTATTAACTATACATACTGACCTGAAATGAATGGATGTCCTTTATGATGTTAGGTCTGCCTCTCCCAAGCTAAGGTATTTTTCCATCATGTCAAGTCTCCTTTTGGTCTTTGAGTTTGGTAATTTCCCTCACATAAGTGTTGAGCCCTTCTTGTTACGTTTATGTCTAGAATTGTTATTTCTTTTTTTTTTTTTTTTTTGAAAAAAAGCATGATTTGGGGACACCTGGGTGGCTCAGCCGGTTGAACAGAACATCTGGCTCTTGATTTCAGCTCAGGTCATGATCTCAGGTCATGATCTCACAGCGCGGAGCCTGCTTGAGATTCTCTCTCTCTCTCTCTGCCCCTCCCCTGCTGGCTCTCTTTCTTTCTCTCAGAATAAATAAACAAACATTAAAACAAACATAAAAACAGTAACAACAACAAAAGTATGATTTGTGTCATACCAGTGGAATTTGGGCATTATGGGATGGAGTATTACATGTGTGTTCAGTCTTTCCCATGGGACCAGAAGTCCCGATCCATTTTTTTTCTGCCTTGCCCACTTCCTTTAAATTCATTTTTTTTCTCTCGTGGTAAAAATACACCTGACCTAATATTTATCATCCTAACCATTGGTAGCCGTACAGTTCAGAGGCATTAAATACGTCCACAGTCTTGTGGACGCATCACCCCTGTCTCTGCCCCAAACCTTTTCATCATCCCCGACATAAACTCTGTACCCAGTAAATAATAACTGCCCCTTCGCCACTTCCCCAGCCCCTGGCAACCTTTGTTCTCCTTTCCATCTCTATGAATTTGCTTCTTCTAAGTACCTCAGATAAGTGGAACCACACAACATTTGTCTTTCTATTTCTGCCTTGTGTTATTAAGCAAAATTTTTTCAAGGTCTAGCCCCGTTGTAACGGGTATCAGAATTTCACTCCTTTTCATGGCTGAGTAGTACTCTCTGATCCATTTTTCATGCCCTTTTATAGCTGAGTAGTATTCTCTGATCCACTTTTATCATAAAACATGTGTCTCATTCCTCTACTTGGTGAAGAGTCGTTCTAGTTTCATCCAAATCTTTACCTGAACTTTTCTCTTTTAAGAATGCCATCTAACAGGGGCGCCTGGGTGGCTCAGTCGGCTAAGCCTCCGACTTCGGCTCAGGTCATGATCTCAACGGTCCGTGAGTTCGAGCCCCGCGTCGGGCTCTGTGCTGACGGCTCAGAGCCTGGAGCCTGTTTCAGATTCTGTGTCTCCCTCTCTCTCTGCCTCTCCCCTGCTCACACTCTGTCTCTGTCCCTGTCTCGCTCTCAAAGATAAATAAACATTAGAAATTAAAAAGAAAAAGGATGCCATCTAACCCTGTTGGTTTTCAGTAAATATTGAGTGGGTCAGTATTTCAGTGTAACTAAAAATCATTTCAACATAAAACAAGTGAAAAGTTAAAGATGTGGAAGCATCCAAGAAAAAGAGCCTTCTCGAATTAGGAATTTTCAAAGAGGTATAATTCAGAAATGAAACAACATTGTCTCTGTTTCTTTTGGTTGTTAAGCCCGGGAAAACTTTGCCATGTTTTCTGTAAGTGAAACTTGACTGCAGGAAAATGAAGTCCTATTACTGGGTCACAATCCATTAACATCTGCATATTGGAAAACAAAAGGTAATTATGAAGTATAAAGTCATATTTAAAAACAGAACCATGGGGCGCCTGGGTGGCTCAGTTGGTAGAGCGTCTGACTTTAGCTCAGGTCATGATCTCATGGTTCATGAGTTCGAGCCCCACATCAGGCTCTGTGCTGACAGCTCAGAACCTGGAGCCTGCCTCAGATTTTGTGACTTCTTCTCTCTCTGCCCCTCCTGCTCACATTGTGTGTGTGTCTCTCTCTCTCTCAAAAAATAAACATTTAAAAATAAAAATAAAAACAGAACCAAAAGAAATGATTTCGCAATGTCAATGTCTGCTTTGGAATGACAGGCGTATGTTGGTTTTGTTCATCCCCAGTGCTGCTTTTGGTTTGTTTCGCCTACTTCTAGAAACAAGTGAACAGGAAAAAAAAAAAAAAAGGAAGAGCCAGTGATGAGCCTAAGTATACTGTTTTTTGGGAGGGAGAAAGGAGGGTGTTAACTAGCTTGAGGATGATTTTGTGTCATGGGCAAGCAGAAAGGATACTAAGGTTAGGGGAGATCATAAGCACCACGAAATGTCATGAGGTGACATGAGATCAAGGCAAACCATTTTGCAGTTTCCTTTGTCCTGCGTTGTCGATAGTGGTCTCTCGTTGTGCTTAGTGGTGGTACTTATTTTGGGATTTTGCGGGGAAAAGCTATGGCTGTAGGGATGTGCTGTTTGAGACGTAGCGAACGCCCGTAAAACCACTTTTAGATCGACTGGATCCACTGTTTTAAATTTGCTGTACACACCAGGATATGCCATAGGCTGCCAACTTTCAGCATCTCTAAGAAGTCTAGCTACAGGGGCGCCTGGGTGGCTCAGTCGGTTGAGCGTCCGACTTCGGCTCGGGTCATGATCTCACGGTCCGTGAGTTCGAGCCCCGCGACGAGCTCTGTGCTGACAGCTCAGAGCCTGGAGCCTGCTTCCGATTCTGTGTCTCCCTCTCTCTCTGACCCTCCCCCATTCATGCTCCGTCTGTCTCAAAAATAAATAAACATTAAAAAAAATTAAAAAAAAGAAGTCTAGCTACAAACTTTTGTTTGCAAAAAGAGTTAGATGCTTCAAAATACGTCCTATAAAAATAAGAGCATTTCTTATTTTTCCTGATGAAAATAATATGTGTCAGTCGTAAATGTAGAAATGGAGAAGAGGAGAATGAAAACAAACTCGTAATATTATTTCCCAGAGACGAGATAATCACCATTAAATTTTCTTGACGTATGTATCAAGTTATTTATCACAGCATTGTTTATAACAGCAGAAGCATGGAAACAACCCACGTGTCCATTAATTAGTGACCAAATTTAATAAATCATGATATAGACAGTCCCCGACTTAGGATGGTGCGACATACGAGTTTTCCACTTAAAGATGTGGCAAAAGCGGTATGCGTTTAGTAGAAACTGTACTTTGAATTTTGAATTTTGATCTCCTCCTGGACTGGCGATATAAAATAGGCTTTGTGTTAGATGATTTTGCTCAACTGGAGGCTGATGTCAGTGTTCTGAGCATGTTAAAGGTAGGCTAGGCTAAGCTATGATGTTCAGTAGGTTAGATGTATTAAATGCATTTTTCTTCTTTAAGGTTTATTTATTGAGAAAGGGGCGGGGAGGGGCAGAGAGAAAGGGAGAGAGAGACTCCCAAGCAGGCTCCGTGCTGTCAGTGCAGAGCCTGATGCGGGGCTTGATCTCAGGAACCGTGCGATCATGACCTGAGCCGAAGTGGGATGCTTAACTGTCGGAGCCACCCAGGTGCCCCTAGCTGCATTTTTGACTTGCCGTATTTTCAACTTACAATGTTTATTGGGATGTAACCCCATCGTAAGCTGAGGAAGATCTGTATGTTCACATGGTGGAATACTATTTAGCTACAAAAATGCTTTATGTACTGAAATACACAATCAAGAGGCTTTATTATTCAATGAGAAAGGCAGGGGAGAGTAGTGAATGCTATCTTTTCTGAAAGCAAGAGGTGGGGCTATATGAAGTATATGCATGTGGGTTTGGGTGTATTTCCTTAGGAAAAGGGGAAGATAGATATGAAATAAGTCAAAGTGGTTATCTACATGGGGTGGAGGAGGAAGTGGGGTTAAAGGAATCTCATTGGGAGTGTGGCTTCTCAATATCCAGACTTTTATTTTGGTTTTTGAATCATGCATGTCTACTATATTCTTTGTTTTTTTTTTACTCTTTTTAACGTTTTTTAATTTTTGAGAGACAGAGAGAGACAGAGCATGAGCAGGGAAGGGGCAGAGAGAGGGAGACACAGAATCCGAAGCAGGCTCCAGGCTCCGAGCTGTCAGCACAGGGCCTGACGCGGGGCTCGAACTCACAGACTGCGAGATCATGACCTGAGCCGAAGTCCGACGCTCAACCGACTGAGCCACCCAGGCGCCCCTACTATATTCTTACAAAATTAAACCAATGCAAGGTATAAAGCTGACCTAGAGCCTCCCGTTTGCTGTTTAAATTGAGGAAGTGCGATAATGTATTACAGCCAACAATGGGAAAACTATTCATCTTTTCCAATGAATGCCTTTATTTTTAACAAAGACTGGTGACTGGGTTCGGCACACACTGCCCTAAAATGTGACGCCTTAGTGTCTTGAATATTCTGAGTTGAAGGAGTTTGAGAAAACAGCAGAAGCAGGAAGGTTACTCTGACCCCCACCCCTCCCCCAAGTAGGTCATAAGACCCCCATGTGAGAGGTACCCACTCTATACCCAGAGGTAAGGAGCAGCCTTATCTCCAAAGACAAAGGGAACTGAGAAGAATGCTAACTGGCCTTGCTAAGTTTCCAGTTTGCTACACTTACCTCATACCCTCTGACCCTATGGTGTATCTCCGTGACTGCCCGCCCTTTGTCGATCCCCGTATACAAATACTCAGGTCTGTTTCTTTGGGTCTTCATTGCCTTATGAAGGCTCCTTGTCATGTAAAACTTACGTTAAGTAAATTTGTATGCTTTTCTCCTGTTAATCTATCTTCGTCGGTTTAATTTTCAGACCTAGCCAGGCACCTTAAAAGGGTCAAGGAAAACTTGTTCCTCTCCTACACTGGAGAGTCTCTGGTTTATGGTAACCAGAGAAACAGATTATTACCTGCTCATTTTTATTATGAGTTCTTTATTCTTAATTAAAAATTCGTTTAATGTTTAGTTTTGAGAGAGAGAGAGAGGGGAGGGAAAGGGGAGAGAGAGAGAGGGAGACACAGAATCCTAAGCAAGCTCCAGGCTCTGAGCTGTCAGCACAGAGCCCGACGCGGGGCTCGAACTCACGGACCGCGAGATCATGACACGAGCCGAAGTCACATGTTTAACCAGCTGAGCCACCCAGGTGCCCACCTGTTCATTTTTAGATTGAGAGGAGTAAGGGTGCCTGGGTGGCTCAGTCATTAAGTGTCTGACTCTTGCTTTGGGCTCAGGTCATGATCTCACAGTTCGTGAGATCAAGCCCCACACTGGGCTGTGTGCTGACAGCACAGAGCCTGCTTGGGATTCTCCCTCTCCCTCTCTCTCTCTGCCCCTCCCTCCCATCGTGCTCTCAAAATAAATAAACAAACATTTAGATTGAGAGGAGTAGAGGCACTTTTGTTTTCTATAAAGCAACAGTGGATTGGGAGTTTGGATGAAGCTGAGATAGATTCACTCTGATAATAGATTCTTTTTTAAAGAGAAATTGACCAAACATGAATGAATGAGATCAGCTGGCTAGTAAAGTCAGTGCTAAGCTGCCTGAGGATAGTAATTTAATTTGTAATCTCTTATCCTGAGTCAGGGTTGCTTGAAAACATATTTTGTGTGGGAATATTAAATAAATATTCAGTAAAATATCAGGAAAATGGCACATGAATGGCAAGGTTTCTGGCGAGTCTGAAAAGATTGAGAAGAATCCAGGCATATAAGACTGTAGAAACAGAATTTTTATAGCTGGAGACACATATCAAAACAAAACAGAAAACAACCAAACAAGCAAAACCCTGTCAGTATCAGTCATTTATTGACTGAGAAGTGGAAAAAAAAAAAAAAAAAAAAAAGACGAAGAAAATGCTCTTAATTTGAGATTAATTTGAGAATAAACTGACCAAATGGTGAGGTGTGTGGGGGGAAACCAAGTCTTAAAGAACTGCTAGAGGTGGGAAGCTCAGGAGTAGAAATCAAAGGCAACCACAAATATTCAGGTAAATCTGCAAATCCGCTGTCTACATGGGTCATGCTATAAAATAAAAATTGGTATTTGGGATAAACAACTGGAAGAACTGCAAATCAATGAAAATTCCGTGTTTTGGAACTTTCTGGGTTTCACAGGGAAGAGAGCAGAACTCTGGTGCACGTTAGGGAAATTTCTGAAAAGGCTTGGGAAGTGGTCGTGGCTGACCTCAAAGCTTCCTTACAGTTCTAAACCTAATTCTGCAGTTGTAGTGCTTATAGAGTTATCTCTTAGACCATCCATGCTCGTAGTAAAACGGAGTGTTACTTCTGTTGCATCAGTGAGTAAATATATCATGAGAACTGAGTAGCTAGATGGGACTGAACAACTTATAAGTGCCAGGGTAAAGTTCTCAAAAGTGTGGCTCCTCTCAGCGTCATCATTTTGAGGTGAATCAACGTCGTGCGTTTAGTAGTTTGCTCGAGTAGTATTCCACTGTATGAAAATACCCACCATTTATCTGTTTGCCTGCTAACAGATATGGAATATTTCAGGTTTTCGGCTGATGTGTGAAGGCTGCCATGAACATTTATGTACAGTGCTTTGGTTAGACAGAGTCTCATTTATCTCGAATAGATATCTAGGAGTGAAATTTCTGAGTCATATGGTAGGTTACATGCGTGACTCTGTAAGCAACTGCCACACCGTTTTCCAAAGTAGCTGCACGACTGTCCATTCCTATCAGCGATGCATGAGCGTTCCAGTCGTGCTTCACCCTTGCTAGCACCTCAAATCATCAGGTGTTTGAACTTGAGACATCCTAGTGGCGGGTATGGTCGTACCGTACTGTGGTTTTAACTTGCCTTTCTCTGACGAGTTATGATTTGGAGCATTCTTCAATCTGGGTCTGCTATTTATTTGTTTGTTTATTTATTTTTGAAAGAGAGGGGGAGCGTGAGCAGGGGAGGGGCAGAAAGAGAGGGAGAGAGAATCCCAAGCAGGCTCCACGCCCAGCACAGAGCCCGACAGGCGGCTAGATCCTGTGACCGTGAGATCATGACCTGAGCCAAAATCAACGGTCTCCACCAACTGAGCCACCTAGGCACCCCCGTGTCTGCTGTTTAAAACACAGTACTAAACTCAAAACCCCTGGGCTGTGCTGTGGAGTCATCTGATTCCCAAAGCGTTAAGACGACTCACCAACCGCACAGCCGTTTCACACCGTGTAAATCTCTACAATCCACAGTGCTGTGAGGGTCAGCACCATACGCGCGTTTTCTGACAGACGATGGTTTCAATAAACATTGTCTGAATTATGGTCCAATGAAATGCTTAAAGGTAACAGTTACCATAAGTAAGGGTGGGAAGGGTGTTTCAAAAGGAGATACGTCTGATTTAACTTGAATATTTTCAGTGTCACCCCTTTTATTAGGTGGTGAAACTCCAAGGGGGAAACTAGCGTTTAAGAGTATTTTTAAATAAATGTTCATAATAATGACAGAATCCTTGAAACTTAAAGATTCAAAAAAGACTCCCATGTCAAGCAGTTCTTGGGAAACACAGGGCTCGCTGTCCCCTGGACTTGTTTTCTTCAGTTACAAAGTGGGACCACGAGGGGCGCCTGGGTGGCTCAGTCAGTTGAGCGTCCGACTTCGGCTCAGGTCAGGATCTCACGGTCCGTGGGTTTGAGCCCCGCGTTGGGCTCTGTGCTGACAGCTCGGAGCCTGGAGCCTGCTTTGGATTCTGTGTCTCCCTCTCTCTCTCTGCCCACACTTGGTATCTCTCTCTCAAAAATAAACATGAAAATAATTTTTTATATTAAAAAAATGGGACATTAGCGAGTCTGAGTCATCTTTTAGCTATAGTCAGTGCTCACTTTTTGGAACTTCCCATGACTACAAAGTAGGTTTTTCATGTGATTAAATTACTTAGCTTTAACAACAGGGTTTTGAAGGAAAAAAGAATATTCCTGTTAGTACTGACAGTGAGATATGTTCCTCTTATCTTTATTTAAGATAATAAAGCGTAACGGACCTCCTGATTTTCTAGCTGTGACAGTCAAATATGCATGAAATCTTTCCCCCCAACATGTTAGGATAATTTTTCAAAGATGCAGATAAGTTAAAGGATGTTATGATGCACACTTGTATACCTACCGCCTAGATTCTATAATTAACATTTTATTATGTTTATTTTATCACGTCTATCCATCTGCCGCTTGATCCCACATATTTTTAAAAATATTTCAGCATAAATGAGAGATACCAGTACACCTCCCCTGAAAACCTTATAAAATTATTTTGTTAATTTTTTCATGTTTCTTTATTTATCGTTTTGAAACAGAGAGAGAGAGAGAGAAAGTGGGGGAGACAGAGAGAGAGAGAGGGAGAGACAGAATCCCAAGCAGGCTCCACGCCGCCAGTGCAGAGTCCGATGTGGGGCTCGAACTCACAAACCGCGAGACCATGACCTGAGCTGAGAGCAAGAGGCGAAGGTTTAACCGACTAAGCCACCAGGCGCCCCCGAAAATTATCTTCTAAGGACGGAGTCTCTGGGTGTACATATGCCTGTTTTCTGGAAATAAGAGATGCCAGTGTCATTTCCTGGAATAAATATCTCCATGTATCAGCCTTTAGGACAGTGGCTCTTGAGCTGAAGTCGGATGCTTAACTGACTGAGCCACCCAGGCGCCCTAATCAAACTGAGTGCTATGGACTGCTTGTGTCCCCGCCAAATTCGTCTGTTGAAACCCTAACCCCCAGTGTGATGGTATTAGGAACTGGGTCCTTTGAGAAGTGATTAGGTCATGATGGGATTAGTGCCCTTATAAAAAGACAGCCTCCCCCACACCCTGGGGGCACCTGGGTGGCTCAATCGGTTAAGCCCCGGACTCTTGATTTCTGCTCAGGTCATGATCCTACGGTTCATGAGTTCGGGCCCCCCATCTCGGTGCAGACAGCGTGGAGCCTGCTTGGGATTCTCTCTCTCTCTCTCTCTCTCTCTCTCTCTCTCTCTCTCAAAATAAATACTTAAACATTTAAAAAATAAGTACATAAAATCAAAAGGCTCTGGAGAACTCCCTCTCTCTGCTCTCTGCCATGTGAGCATACAATGAGAAGATAGCTGTCTGCAAACAAGGAGGCCGGCTCTCACCAGACCCTGAATCAGCCTGCACCTTATCTTGGACTTCCCAGCCTCCAGATCTGTTGGAAATAAATGTTGTCCACGCCACCCAGGCTATGGTACTTTGTTTAGCAGCCCGAACTAAGACACTGACTTCCAAGTTTCGTAGAAATGTCTGACTTCCTGAACCCATGGCAGGGGACTCCTATCCGGAACCTTGGAAGATTGTCCTGCAATGGGGGCCCTGAAGTTTCACAGTGAAACCATGCCTGCCAGGTCAGGGGAGCCTCATCGGCGACAATCCTGTCACGCTCCTCCCACAGGTGGCCTTTTGCCTTTCCATGTGGATTTTGCCAGTTCTCTCTCGAGGTCAATCATATTTTCCAGGCTCCCTACCTGAGTGTTACAGAAGAAGCCCAATGCGTTGGCTAAATAATGGATATTTTCAATCCATACTTTATTTATTTTTTTTTTTTTTAATTTTTTTTTTTTTCAACGTTTTATTTTTATTTTTGGGACAGAGAGAGACAGAGCATGAACGGGGGAGGGGCAGAGAGAGAGGGAGACACAGAATCGGAAACAGGCTCCAGGCTCTGAGCCATCCGCCCAGAGCCCGACGCGGGGCTCGAACTCACGGACCGCGAGATCGTGACCTGGCTGAAGTCGGACGCTTAACCGACTGCGCCACCCAGGCGCCCCATTCAATCCATACTTTAACCAGTCCAATGACCATTTAGTCTTTCTCTGTCTTTTCTTTTTTAAATTTTTTTTTCAACGTTTATTTATTTTTGGGACAGAGAGAGACAGAGCATGAACGGGGGAGGGGCAGAGAGAGAGGGAGACACAGAGTCGGAAACAGGCTCCAGGCTCTGAGCCATCAGCCCAGAGCCTGACGCGGGGCTCGAACTCACGGACCGCGAGATCGTGACCTGGCTGAAGTCAGACGCTTAACCGACTGCGCCACCCAGGCGCCCCTTTCTCTGTCTTTTCTGTGTGTGTGTGTGTGTGTGTGTGTGTGTGTGTGTGTTGTCATCGTCGTCGTCGTCGTGTTTATATTTGCTCTTCCTGGTGGAAGTGTTGCAGGGAAGGAAAGAGCGTGGGGATACAGGCTGTCTGAAAGACGCATAATAGATTACGGATGCCATGCTAAGACATCACCGCCTCTGTGAAAATGCCTGTGGCTTTAAGGAGCTGCCCGAGGGGACAGGCCACCTATAGCCAAGTGAACCTTAATTATCTGCGGCAGACTGTGAATCATCGTCCAGAGGTGGGGAACATTACAGGGAGTGACAAGCTCCCTGTCCATTCTCTCTGTGGAAGAGAGGCCGAAAGGAAAAGGTTTTTAAGTAGCAGCAAGAAATCGGGGTTAGATAGCAGGCACAATTTTATTTTGAGAATATGGACTATTAAGGCAATTATGGATCTCTCTTTCTTGTAGTTCTTAGGTAATCCTCAGAGTCTCGTCTTCCTGAGGAAATTTAGACACAGGTTTATTTCACGTTAGGAGACGGAGCAAAATCACCGCTCAAGACTCTTTCCAGTGGAAATGACACTCAGCATGGGCTTACCTTGCTCAAAGCAAATCTAATCATCTAGATTCAATTTAGATTTTTAAAAAAAGTGTTGGGGGTAGTGGACGGGGGGAGAAAGGACTTCTTAATATAACACCTCCTTACAAGTTTGATTTACCCAATAAGGTGTCCTTCTAGTATGTTTAAACCCGCAGTCAGTGAACTACAGTCTACGGGCCAAATCTGGCCCACTCTCTGATTTTGTGTGTCTGTGTTTTAAACAATAAAAATTCATTTTCTCGGCTCTGGAGGCTAGAAATCCAAGATCAAGTGTCAGGAGGTCTTCTTTCTGTCCTGCTGTCTGGTTTTGTAAATAAAGTTTTATTGAACCACAGCCACACCACCCATTTGTTGACAACAACAGCAGAGCTGATGATCGTCTGGCCCACGAAACCCACAACATTTGCCGTCTGGCCCTTTACAAGTAAAGCTTGCTGGCTCTTGGTTTGTGTTATGATTGGATTTACAAAAAATGCAATTCTACACCAAATGTTTGATACGGGATCCAGTTTGGTTTCGCTAAGTTGCACGCTCCACGAAGAATTGAATCGGGGTACGTTTTATCGGTTGAAGATTAAATCTTCACGTTAGTGAAGAGCCTAAATAAATAGTCCTCTTACAACATCTGTCCGCTTGTGGTTGTGGCAGCTAAATGTAGTGCTAAACTACACAATGTATTTGAGGTTGAATCGGATTGCGTGGACTTATCACAATGTTAGGATTCTGTGACTGGCTCCAGGAAGGGCTCGGATGCCGTTCTCACCATAATGAATTCAATGGTCTGATTGCGGCATTGCTGACGTGGTCCGCTGCTTTAAACCCAACAATGATTTGACACTAGACGAAACCACGGATCGCTTCATTTTCTCTCTTGCTAATGTACCACCTTTAACTCGTGGTGACATTTCGTCCGCTTTTTCATCCGCATGCTCCCTGCCATCCACCTGAATGGAATATTCAAGTTGCCTTGGAATTATTTCTTTAAAAAAAATTTTTTTTGAAACCCTTATTTATTTGTGAGAAAGAAAGAGAGAGAGAGGAAGAAAGGAGACAGAGGATCCAAGGCAGGCTCCACGCTGTGAGCACAGAGCCTGATGCAAGGCTTGAAGCCACAAACCGTGAGATCATGACCTGAGCCGAAATCAAGAGCTGGCCGCTTAACCGACTAAGCCACCCAGGCGCCCCGCCTTTGAATTATTTCTATAAAAACTGTTTAAAGATTTTTGGATCTTACGATGGTTTATAATATTTTGAATTTTGGTTTCTCCTTCCAGGTAGGGAAATATATTTTGGATCCTATGTGCAATTCCTGGCATGAGTCGATGTTCTCCAATAGTGTTATAGCTTGAATTGCGCCCCCCACCCGTCACCCCAAAAAGGAAAAAAAAAAACTATTTAGGAAGTCTGAACCCCCAGTACCTCAGAATATGACCTCATTTAGAAATAGCGTTGTTGAGGATATAATTAATTCAGACGAGGTAGATGAGGTCATACTGGAGTGGGGCACACCCCCAATCCAATATGACTTGTGTTCTCATAAGAAGACTGTCATGTGAAGACGGGGAGACACAAGGAGGATGCCATGCGGTGACAGGGCAGAGAGCACCAGAGATTGCTGGAAAACCACCAGAAACCAGGAAGAGGCAAGGAAGGATTCACTATAGGTTCCACAGGGAGCATGGCCCTAGGAGGGGCAGAGAGAGGGAGACAGAGAATCCCGAGCAAGTTCTGCACTGTCAGCACGGAGCCTGATGAGGGGCTCGAACCTACGAACCATGAGATCATGACCTGAGCTGAAGTTGGATGCTTAACTGACTGAGCCACCCAGGCGCCCCAAGTATCCGCTACTTTAAGCCACCCAGTCCATGGTACTTGTTATGGCAGCCCTAGGAAACTAACACAATAAGTGAAGACCAGATTTTGTGGGATTCCCTACTGCCAGTGCAGTGGGAATATAAAAAGATAACGGTGAAAACGTTACATAATGCAAGTGCTTAACGTCATCCAGTGGTTCGAAATTCACTTTCACTGAGCCCACATGTCCATCGACTGATGGATGGATGAAGAAGACAAATGGAATATTACTGGGCGATCAGGAAGAATGCAGTGTTGCCATTTGCAACAACGTGGATGGAACTGGAGGGTATTACGCTCAGCAAAATAAGTCAGTCAGAGAAAGACAAATATATGATTTCACTCGTATGTGGAATTTGAGAAACTTAACAGAAGACCATGGGGGAAGGGAAGGGGAAAAAATAGTTTCAAACTGAGAGGGAGGCAAACCCTAAGAGACTCTGAAATACAGAGAACAAACTGAGGGTTGCTGGAGGGGGGGTGTCGGGCCGGGGGATGGGCTAAATGGGGGATGGGCATTAAGGAGGGCCCTTGTGGGGATGAGCCTTGGGTGTTATACGTACGTGATGAGCCACTGAATTCTACCCCTGAACCATTATTACACTAAATATTAACTAACTTGGATTTAAATAAAATTAAATCAATAAACAAACAAATAAGAAAAAAAAAAAAAAAGAAAGAAATTCACCTGCACTGGTGGCCTCACAAGTTCATTGTTATTGAGGTTTCCTGCCTTCTTCTGCCCCTTCTCCTGCTTTGTCCTCCCTGAGAGAGGAATCTTATCCAGAGATGAGGACAATGGCAAACGCCTTGACTCAGACTATCCACCCTAACTAGCGTCTGATACGTAGGGAACTATGTTTAACTCTCCGGGGTGGACAGGCACAGTCTTGGAAGCTCACCTAGAGGCCTGGCCTCTATCTTGGAAAAGTATTAGGGAAAGAAGGGCCTTCATACTCCCGTTCTTTTTTTTTTTTTTAATTTTTTTTCAACGTTTATTTATTTTTGGGACAGAGAGAGACAGAGCATGAACGGGGGAGGGGCAGAGAGAGAGGGAGACACAGAATCGGAAACAGGCTCCAGGCTCTGAGCCATCAGCCCAGAGCCCGACGCGGGGCTCGAACTCACGGACCGCGAGATCGTGACCTGGCTGAAGTCGGACGCCTAACCGACTGCGCCACCCAGGCGCCCCCATACTCCCGTTCTTGATAAGGAGCTCTAGCTCTCACAGGGGCTGAAGGCTGCTCTCCTCAAAATCTGACTGCATTTCCAAAGCTGCGCCTCAGAACAGAGTCAGCTGCAGCCAAACCACTAACAGATGTATTTTTTTTTTCCTGGGTCGGGCTCTGCGCTGACAGCATGGAGCCTGCTTGGGCTTCTCTCTCTCTCTCTGTCTCTCTCTCTGTCTCTCTGTCTCTCTCTCTGTCCCTTCCCCGCTTCTACTCTCTCTCTCCCTTTCGAAATAATTAAGTAAACTCAAAAAAAAAAAATCCTTGGTAACAATGTAAGACATCATTTGAATGGCCAGTGGTTTACAGTTGACATAGCTCAGCAAAATCGAATCACAACATGAATAATATTGAATAGCGAATGATTTATTTTGTTTTTGTTTCCTTAGGAGGGTTTCATGTTCCCGGAAGTGGTAACCTGTGAAAAAGGTCACATCTTACATTTGTGTGGCGTGAGGTAGGGGGTCAGGGTTAAAGGTCAGGTCAGTCGCCCCGTCACCATTTACCGACGACTTTTTTTTTTCCCCCGTTGAATTGCTTTTGGGCCTTTGTTGAAAATCATGGGCCCATATGTGTCCTACAGCTTACAGTTGTATAACACTTTATAGTTTTCAACGCTCTTTTTTTTTTTTTTTTTTTTTTTTTAATTTTTTTTTTCAACGTTTATTTATTTTTGGGACAGAGAGAGACACAGCATGAATGGGGGAGGGGCAGAGAGAGAGGGAGACACAGAATCGGAAGCAGGTTCCAGGCTCTGAGCCATCAGCCCAGAGCCCGACGCGGGGCTCGAACTCACGGACCGCGAGATCGTGACCTGGCTGAAGTCGGACGCTTAGCCGACTGCGCCACCCAGGCGCCCCTTCAACGCTCTTTGACGTTTGTTTTGTTCATACAACTTTGTGAGGTAGGTAGGGCAAGTGTTACTAGCCATATTTCACATACATGGAAACAGATTCACAGAGGTTAAGTGGCTTGTTTAAACTCACACGGCTCTAAGTGGCAGACAGGATAACATAGAGCCTCCGAGGAATCATCCTGCCCTCGTCGTTGTGTATTGTGCTTCCCATCTAGTGGCCACAGTGTATGGCTTTCTCGAAAATTTTTTTTAGTGTTTATTTATTTGGGGAGAGAGAGAGTGAGTGGAGGAGGGGCAGATGGAGAGAGGGAGAGAGAGAATCCTAAGCAGGCTCTATGCTGTCAGCACAGAGCCCAATGTGGAGTTCAATCCCACGATTCATTCTTTCTTTCTTCCTTTTTCTCTTTTTTTATTTCTTTCTTTATTTTTTCTTTCTTTTCTCTCTCCCTTTCTATTTTCTTTCTTTCTTTCCTTCCTTCCTTCTGAGATATAATTCATACAGCATAAAATCCACCCTTTAAGGTGTACAACAGTGTTTTTTTTATTTTTGTTTTGTGTTTTTTGTTTCAAATATAATTTATTGTCAGGTTAGCTAACATACAGTGTAGACAGTGTGCTCTTGGCTTTGGGAGTAGACTCCCATGATTCATCGCTTACATACAACACCCAGTGCTCATCCCAGCAAGTGCCCTCCTCAATGCCCATCACCCATTTTCCCCTTCCCCCTGCCCCCCATCACCCCTCATTTTGTTCTCTGTATTTAAGAGTCTCTTATGGTTTGCCTCCCTCTCAGTTTGAAACTATTTTTTCCCCTTCCCTTCCCCCATGGTCTTCTGTTAAGTTTCTCAAATTCCACATATGAGTGAAAACATATGATATCTGTCTTTCTCTGACTGACTTATTTCACTTAGCATAATACTCTCCAGTTTCATCCACGTTGTTGCAAATGGCAACATTTCATTCTTTCTCATTGCCAAGTAGTACTCCATTGTGTGTGTGTGTATATATATATATATATATATATATATATATATATATACCACATCTTCTTTATCCATTCATCTGTCAATGGAAATTTGGGCTCTTTCCATAATTTGGCTATTGTTGAAAGTGCTGCTATAAACATTGGGGTACATGTGCCCCTATGAATCAGCACTCTTGTATCCTTTGGATAAATACCTAGTAGTGCTATTGCTGGGTCATAGGGTAATTCTATTTTTAATTTTCTGAGGAAGCTCCACGCTGCTTTCCAGAGTGGCTGCACCAGTTTGCATTCCCACCAACAATGTAAGAGGATTCCCATTTCTCCACATCCTCACCAGCATCCACTGTTTCCTGAGTTGTTCATTTTAGCCACTCTGACCAGTGTGAGGTGGTATCTCAATGTGCTTTTGATTTATATTTCCCTGATGATGAGTGATGTTGAGCATCTTTTCATGTGTTTGTTGGCCATCTGGATGTCTTCTTTAGAAAAGTGCCTATTCATGTCTTCTGCCCACTTCTTCACTGGATAATTTGTTTTTCAGGTGTTGAGTTTGGTAAGTTCTTTACAGATTTTGGATACTAACCCTTTATCTGATATGTCGTTTGCAAATATCTTTCCCCATTCCATCGGTTGCCTTTTAATTTTGTTGATTGTTTCCTTTGCCGTGCAGAAGCTTTTTATCTTGATGAGGTCCCAATAGTTCATTTTTGCTTTTATTTCCCTTGCCTTCGGAGATGTGTCGAGTAAGAAGTTGCTGTGGCTGAGGTCAAAGAGGTTGTTGCCTGTTTTCTCCTCTAGGGTTTTGATTCTTTCCTATCTCACATTTAGGTCTTTCATCCATTTTGAGACTTTTTTTGTATATGGTGTAAGAAAGTGGTCCAGTTTAATTCTTCTGCATGTTGCTGTCCAGTTCTCCCAGCACCATCTGCTAAAAGAGACTGTCTTTTATCCATTGGATACTCTTTCCTGCTTTGTCAAAGATTAGTTTGCCATACATTTGTGGGTCCAATTCTGGGTTTTCTATTCTATTCCATTGGTCTATGTGTCTGTTTTTGTGCCAATACCATACTGTCTTGATGATTACAGCTTTGTAGGAGAGGCTAAAGTCCGGGATTGTGATGCCTCCTGCTTTGGTCTTCTTTTTCAACGTTACTTTGGCTATTCAGGGTCTTTTGTGGTTCCATACAAATTTTAGGCTTGCTTGTTCTAGCTTTGACAAGAATGCCGGTGCAATTTTGATTGAGATTGTATTGAACGTGTAGATCCCTTTGGGTAGTATTGGCATTTTAATAATATTTGTTCTTCTAATCCATGAACATGGAATGTTTTTCCATTTCTTTGTGTCTTCTTCAATTTTTTTCATAAGTTTTCTATAGTTTTCGGCATACAGATCTTTTACATCTCTGGTTAGGTTTATTCCTAGGGATTTTATGGTTCTTGGTGCAATTGTAAATGGGATTGATTTTCTTGATTTCTCTTGCTGTTGCTTCATTTTTGGTGTATAGAAATGCAACCGATTTCTGTACATTGATTTTGTATCCTGCGACTTTGCTGAATTCATGTATCATTTCTAGCAGCTTTTTGGTGGAGTCTTTTGGGTTTTCCATGTAGAGTATCATGTCATCTGTGAAAAGTGAAAGTTTAACTTCTTTGCCAATCTGGATGCCTTTTATTTCATTTTTTTGTCTGATTGCTGATGCTAGGACTTTCAACACTATGTTAAACAACAGTGGTGAGAGTGGACATCCCTGTCGTGTTCCTGATCTCAGAGGAAAAGCTCTCAGTTTTTCCCCTTTGAGATGATATTAGCTATGGGTTTTTCATATATGGCTTTTGTGATGTTAAGGTATGTTCCTCCTATCCCGACCTTCTTGAGGGTTTTATTAAGAAAGGGTGCTGTATTTTGTCAAATGCTTTTTCTGCATCTATTGACAGGATTATATGGTTCTTAACCTTTCTTCTATTAATGTGATATATCACATTGATTGATTTGCAAATATTGGACCAGCCCTGCAGCCCAGGAAAGAATCCCACTTGATCATGGTGAGTAATTCTTTTAATGTACTCTTGAATTCAATTTGCTAGTATCTTGTTGAAAATTTTTACATCTATGTCCATCAGGGATACTGACCCATAATCCTCCTTTTTTTAGTGGGATCTCTGTCTGGTTTGGGAATCAAGGTAATGCTGGCTTCATAAAATGAGTCTAGAAGCTTTCCTTCCGTTTCCATTTTTTGGAATAGCTTGAGAAGGATAGGTATTAACTCTGCTTTAAATGTCTGGTAGAATTCCCCCGGGAAGCCATCTGGCCCAGAACTCTTATTTCTTGGGAGATTTTTGATTCAATTTCTTTGCTGGTTATGGGTCTGTTGAAATTTTCTATTTCTCCCTGTTTGAGTTCTGGTAGTGTGTGGGTGTCTAGGAATTTATCCATTTCTTCCAGGTTGTCAGGTTTGTTGGCATATAATTTTTCATAATATTCTCTAATAATTGTTTGTATTTCTGTGGTGTTGGTTGTGATCTCTCCTCTTTCAATCATGATTTTGTCTATTTGGGTTCTCTCTCTTTTCTTTTTGAGAAGTCTGGCTAAGAGCTTATCAATTTTGTTTATTTTTTCAAACAAAAACAGCTCTTAGATTCACTGATCTGTTCTACTGTTTTTGTTTGGGGTTATTTTTAGATTCTATATTGTTTATTTCTGCTCTAATCTTTATTATTTCTCTTCTTCTGCTGGCCTTGGAGTTTCTTTGCTGTTCTGCTTCTAGTTCCATTAGGTGTGTGGTTAGGCTTTGTATTTGGGACTTTTCTTGTTTCTTGAGATAGGACTGGATGTATTTTTCCTCTTATGACTGCCTTTACTGCATCCCACAGGGTTTGGACTGTCATGTTTTCATTTTCATTTGCTTCCATATGTTTTTAAATTTCTTCTTTAATTGTCTCATTGACGCATTCGTTCTTAGTAGGATGTTCTTTAATCTCCTTGCATTTGGAGGCTTTCCAAATTTTTTCTTGTGATTGATTTTAAGTTTCATAGCATTGTGATCTGAAAATATGCATGGTATGATCTCAACTCTTTTATATTTATTGAGGGCTGTTTTGTGACCCAGTATGTGATCTATCTTGGAGAATATTTCATGTGAACTTGAGAAGACTGTGTATTCTTCTGCTTTTGGATGAAAAATTCTGAATATATCTGTCAAGTCCATCTGGTCCAGTGTATCATTCAAGGCCATTGTTTCTTTATTGATTTTTCTACCCAGAGATCTGTCCATTGTTGTAAGTGGAGTATTAAAGTCCCCTGCAATTACTGTTTTCTTAGTAAGATTGCTTATGTTTGCAATTAACTGATTTATATATTTAGATGCTCCAAGCTGGGGCCATAAACGTTTACAATTGTTAGCTCCTCTTGATGGATAGATCCCATAATTATGATATAAAGCCCTTCCGCATCTCTCGTTACAACCTTTAGTTTAAAATCTAGTTTGTCTGATATAAGTATGGCTACTCCAGCTTTCTTTTGACTTCCAGTTGCATGATAGATGGTTCTCCATCCCCTGTTTCAATCTGAAGGTGTCCTCGGGTCTAAAATGAGTCTCTTGTAGACACCGTATAGATGGATCTTGTTTTTTTTTATCCATTCTGATACCTTATGTCTTTTGATTGGAGCATTTAGTCCATTTTTATTCAGAGCTATTGAAAGATATGGATTTACTGTCATTGTGTCATCTGTAGGTTTCATGCTTGTGGTGATGTCTCTGGTCCTTTGTAATCTTTGTAGCATTCCACTCACAGAGTCCCCATTAGGATCTCTTGCAGGGCTGATTTAGTGCTCATGAACTTCTTCAGTTTTTGTTTGTCTGGGAAAGCCTTTATCTCTCCTATTCTGAATGACAGCCTTGCTGTATAATGGATTCTTGGCTGCATATTTTTCCTATTCAGTACATTGAATATTTCCTGCCACTCCCTTCTGGCCTGCCAAGTTTCACTGGACAGGTCTGCTACTACCCTTATGTGTCTACCCTTGCAATTTAAGGCCCATTTGTCCCTAGCTGCTTTCAGAATCCTCTCTTTCCCTTTGTATTTTTCCAGGTTCGTTCTGATATGCCATGGTGAAGGTCTATTCTTGTTGAATCTGAAGGGAGTTCTCTGTGCTTCCTGGATTTATATGTCTGCTTCCTTCCCTAGATTACAAAAGTTCTCTGCTTTTATTTGTTCAAGTAAACCTTCTGTCCCTTTCTCTCTCTTCTTCTTCTTCTTCTGGAACTCCTATCATATGGTTATTGTTATGTTTTGTTGAATCACTTAGTTCTCTAATTCTCCCCTGCCGTGGTCTAGTATTTTCTTATCTCTCTTTTTCTCAGCTTCATCATTTTCTATAATTTTATCTTCTATTTCATTTATTCTCCCCTCTGCTTCCTCCATCCTTGCTGTCACTGCATCTAGTTTAGTTTGCACCCATTTACAACATTTCTTAATTCGTCGTAACTATTTCTTAGGTACTTGATCTCTGCAGCAATTGTTTCTCTACTGTCTTCTATGCTTTTTTCAAGCCCAGCTATTAATCTTATGAATATTATTCAAAATTCTTGATCATATATATTGTTTATATCTGCTTTGAGCAATTCTCTAGCTGTCATTTCTTTCTGGAATTTCTTTTGAGGAGAATTCTTCTGTTTCATCATTTTGGCTAGTTTTCTGTCGTTTATGTGTTTTAATAGCTTGCTATGTGTCCTGCACCTGCGAACACTTCTATATTAAAAAAGGGTCATACACTGTCCAGGGCCTGGCCGTTCAAGAGGTGTTTTTGGAGTGTGTTGCATGCTCTCTGTTGTTGTGACTCTGGTTGCTTTATCTCCCTACTCGCAGTGGTGGTTTGTAACTTCCACCAGGTGTGCTTTGATTTGTTTGTGGAAGTAACCCTGGAAAAAATTTAAAAAAGGAGGAGGTGGAAGAAGCCTTATTCTCTACAAAGAGAGAAATGACAGGGGAGGGGGGGAAAGGAAAAGAAAAAAAAATTACCAGGCAGAGAATCAGAGAAACTATACAGCTTAATCCAGAGAGAGAGAGAGAGAGAGAGGAAAATAAAGAAGAAGGGGATACATAAGAAGTGTAAAAAGAATAGATTAAAATGTCTGCTTAAACAAACCAACAACCAGAATAACCAGAATAAAGAAGGGAGGAAATAAGAGGAAGAAAAGGAAGAAAAAAATATATAGTATATATTTATAGTATATATACTATATATACTATATATATATACTATACTATATAGTATATATATATATTTATATATTATAAATACTATATATTTATATATATATACTATATATAGTATATATACCGTGTATATATACACTATAGTATATATAGTGTAGAGTATATATACTATATATAGTATACTATATATAGTATATATAGTGTAGTATATATAGTATATATATATATATAGTGTATATATATATAGTATATATATATTATACATTATGTATGTATATATATACATACATATATATGTATATATAATACATATATATGTATATATATTATGTATATATATGTATATATATGTATATATATAATGTGTATATATGTATATATATGTATGTAATATACATACATATATATGTATATATATAATATACATACATATTATATACACTATATTTATAGTATATACAGTCTATATATAGTATACTATATATAGTATATATAGTGTAGTATATATATAGTATATACTATATATAGTATAGTATATATATAGTATATACTATATATAGTATAGTATATATAGTATATACTATATATATATATATAGTATATACATAGTAGTATACTATGGTATAGTAATATACATAGTATATATATATACATAGTATATATATAAGGTATATATATAGTATATATATATATATATACTCTATATATAGTATATATATAGTATATATATATATATATACTCTATATATAGTATATATATATACTATATATATAGTATATAGTATGTATATAGTATATATAGAGTATATATATAATATATAGTGTAGTATATATATAGTATATACTATATATATAGTATATATATAATGTGTATATATGTATATACATATATATATACTATACTATATATACTATATATATATAGTAAGAACTGACCAAAAATCAAATCAGAGAATACAAAACTGATATCTGATGGTGCCTTGGAACCGGTGCCTGCGTTGGTCTGCATAAGGGACTGTCCGGTTCCATCAGTGTCAATGTCTTTCCAGTAGATCCGGAGTTACCAGGCATGGAGGGGTGTGGTTTGGTGTAGGCCCGTCCCACCTCCACTGTGGGCCGCTGTCCATTTCCCAAAACCCCGCCTTGTTGGTGATGGGGAGAAAAATGGCAACACCCCAGTCTCCTCCCTGGACCAGATGTCCCAGACCACTCTGTTCAGGCCATCCTCACGGTGCCATGGGTACGAGCAAGCCACTTTGTCCTGCTCCACAGTCTCCAGTGCCTCCCAGGCACTCAGCTGGGATTCAAACCCTGGTGTCTTAAAGGATGCACTCCAAGTGCCCCCGGTTCAGGGGTAGAGCCACTCTGCCCAGCCGACAAAGGGCCTCTGGCTGACAAGCACCTGCAGGGTCTTTTGACCTTGGAGCAGCTACTAGCCTTCTTCCCACAGCACTCAAGGGAGGGGAATGGTCTCTCAGACTGCACCTCTGAGCTCGCTACCGGGGGGCAGGCTCCCCTCCTCTCCAGGCATGCCCACAGGGCGGCCGGCCCCAGCCGGAGAAAGCCCCACCACCCTGAATCGAGTTAGAAATGGACTCTTTCTCCATTTTTTCTGTTCCCCAGTCCGTGGTTTTTCTCTTGTCCAAATTCAATCCTACCCTTCCACAGCCTCTCTTTCTCTTCCTTTCGTCTCTCCGCAGAAAGGGGATCCCTCCCCTCCGTGCCTATGCTGCCCATTTTATCTCTCCCAGTTTGCAATCCCGAATCTATGGCCTGCCAAGTTGTCCCCGTGGGCCCCCGGAGATGTTTCTGTCGCTCTGTAGCCCAGATTCCCGGAAGTCTCGGTCTTCTGGCCTCAATACTGCTGTGTTTGAGGGACAAAGGAACTTCAGGTCCCCCTACTTCTCCGCCATGTTGACTCCTCTCCCACAGTGGTTTTTAGCATATTCACAAAGTTGTCCAACCATCACCACTATCTAATTCCAGAATATTTTCATCACCCCCCAAAGAAATCCCATACCTGTTTGAGGGACAAAGGAACTTCGGATCCCCCACTTGTCCGCCATGTTGACTCCTCCCCCACAGTGGTTTTTAGCATATTCACAAAGTTGTCCAACCATCACCGCTACCTAATTCCAGAATATTTTCATCACCCCCCCCCCCCCAGAGAAATCCCACACCTGTTAACAGTCATCCTTCTGGGGAGCTTTGAAAAAAATAGCAGTGCCAGGGGCCACACTCCCAGAGATTTAGATTTAAATAGTCAGTGGTGTGTCTGGGGCATCAGTATTTTTAAAAAGCTCCCTGAGTGATTCTAACGTGCAGTGAGGGTGGAGAAGCACTGTGTCTGGGCCATGTCCACTCTGGTCTATCCCCTGTGTGTCTGTCGGTACAGCTTCCTAACAAATTGCTTGTATTGAGTCATTCCCAGCTCAGAAACTGTCACTGGTTGTGTTTGTTCAGAGCAAAATCCGTTCTGGTGTTTAAGGCCTCCTGGGACTGGCTCCCCATTTTATAGCTGTCTGTGTAATCACCGTATTTCTCCTTCCATGGCTGGTCTGCCTCAGCCAAACTGGTTTAATTCTTGTCTTTTAAGGAAAGGGGCAGAGAGAGGGAGACAGAGAATCCCGAGCAGGCCCTGCGCTCCTAGCACAGAGCCCAATGCGGGGCTCGAACCCACGAACCGTGAGATCGCCACCTGAGCCGAAACCAAGAGTTGGACGCTTAACCGATCGAGCCACCCAGGCGCCCCCGGATCAGGGTGTTTTTATGGAAAGATAGAAGATGCTGGGATGTTTCCCTCACAGCAACCCAGAACGATTATATTTACCAAACGTAAGACTACGTTGTAAGGATGTCAGATTAAAAAAAAGACACCGACACAGCCAGGAGCAAACACGTCTCGGAGAAAAGACAGCCACTTGCCCTTAATATCTCATTTGTTTCATTGACTTCTAGCAGATAAGCAGTAACAAGCACCAAGGAGAGAGCAACTTATAAGGAATTGTATCTGTTAGCCTGTTCTTCCATGTGTGTGCTTGTGTGAGAGATAGACAGACAGACAGTGAGAAAGAGAGGGAGAAAAAAGAAGCGAGGAAAGACCATCCCTGTTGGAGTTGGTTAGAGGTGAGAAGTGACCCTGGACCCCCTGACCCGTTCCATCTGCACTTGTCGGGGATGTGGAGGGCAAGTTCTGTCTCCCCAGTTGTAAGTCCTTCCCGGGCAGAGTTGTACCTTTCAGGTGTTTGTATCTTCTGTGTGTGACAGTGAGTCCTTGACTGTTACCTGCTCTACGTCTATAAGGATGTGGCCCGGGCTCATACAGACCTTGCCTCGTAAACTCCTAGACAAGTTAGCTTCTGAGCCTCACTCTTCCTCATGTGAAGAATGCGGGAAACAATGCCTATTTCAGCTTAACGGGACTCACAGTGTCGGGAGACAATTCCCCATGGGTCTCTTATTTAAAAAAAAAATGGTTTTTTAATGTTTATTTTTGAGAGAGACAGAGACAGAGCACAAGCAGGGGAGAGGCAGACAGAGAGAGAGAGAGAGAGAGAGATACAGAATCCGAAGCAGGCTCCAGGCTCTGAGCTGTCAGCACAGAGCCCCACGCGGGGCTCGAATTCACGAACTGCGAGATCATGACCTGAGCTGAAGTCGGACCCTGAACCCACTGAGCCACCCAGGCGCCCCACCCCCACCCCACCGCATGGGTCTCTTGTATAGCTGCACATCTTATGAGCAGAAGTGCTGCTCACAAAAACGGAAAGCTTTTGTTCCAGACTATGTTTCCATGGGTGTTGGGATAGCAAACCACTTCCAACGGGAGATCGGGTCTCCCTCCAAAGCGGAGGGCAGATTTGTCCTGTGTCATAAAGGTAATGTCTCTTCCTGGAGCAAAGGTCAGGCAGACTTCCTGCCTATTATAAGAGACTTGGGTTCCTTGAGGCTGGAGTTCCTCTCCTGGAATACAACCCCCTGTGTTGTACAGGCTTCGCCTGGTTTTCACGGCATCGCCTTTGGAGAATTGGAGTTCAAGAAACCGGGCTAAATGCTCATCCTCTGGCTACTGCTACCGTTGTGATAATGAAGTGTCCTTTGCCAGCACCCGTGGAACCGTTAATCTGACACTTCGCAGTTTTTGAGAAATACAGTAAGACCTTGGATGGCGAGCGACTTGTTCTGCGAGTGTTCCACGAGATGAACAAACATTTCTAATAAAATTTCAGTTGATAAACGAGCGATGTCTTGCAACGCGAGTAGCACGTGACGCTGAACATCACACGATCACGATTCAGCCAACGGTTGTTGAAATTCGCTTGGATATACGAGGGCTTCAGGTCACAAGCACGTTTCTAGAACGAATTCTGCGCACAAGGTTTTACGGTCACTGAATGCATTTCTTGACATGTACGTAGCAGGCTTTCAATAAGTGGTAACTAAGTGTACAGTGATGACGAATGATGAAATGGCAGAGAGATGCCATCAACGGGTGACTTTCTTTTTTAAAAGCAGGCTCCACATGCAGCTTGGAGCCCAACGCGGGGCTTGAACTCACAACCCTGAGATCGAGACCTGAGCTGAGATCGAGAGCCGGATGCTGAACCGACTGAGCCACCCAGGTGCCCCTCAACTGGTAACTTTCTACTCCACCCTCCCAAAACATAAACCATAGAGAAACCTAGGGGTGGCTAGTGGAGAGAAAATAAAAAGGGACGGCCAGGTCGAGGGGCTCTGGCCAACTGGGAAGAGGAAGCAATTTTACCAAAGGCCAGAAACTCAGCTTCTCAGGCTCCAGGCCACAGCTTCTCCCTCTGACCCTGTTTGTTTTCTGACGTCCAGGACGTGGGAAGGAGAGAAGGGAATGTGTGAGACACAGGACCTTCAGTGCCAGAGGGATTTCTAGAAGTTCAATGTGGTAGGAAAGATACATGGGAAGGATGGGCCAGAGTCCCAGGCTCCAACATCAACCGTGTCTAGGCTGAAGCTATAATGGACCAGCCAGTGTGGTCCTCTCCGGAAGAGAAGTCACCCCAGCTTCCATCAAGAGAAGTGCTCAGCCATCATCTCATTAAGTTCTTCCCATAGTCCACAGAAGATTATGGAGCCCGTTTAATGTCCAGAACTCACGGAGGAGTTTCTTGTGAACATCAGGCAAGGGACCTGCTCTCCCGGCCACCACTCTACACCACTCCAGACTCTTCTCTGTGTTTGCTAATTCCTATTAGAAAGAAAAATGTGTGTGACAATATAAAGAGCTGCCCCCTCAAGGTCACATCTTTCCTCCTGAGGAGGGCTGCCTTTATTTCCCCTTTCAGAATCTTCTTGTCTTGTAGGCTTGCTAAATATTTTTTTTTCAACGTTTTTTTATTTATTTTTGGGACAGAGACAGAGCATGAACGGGGGAGGGGCAGAGAGAGAGGGAGACACAGAATCGGAAACAGGCTCCAGGCTCTGAGCCATCAGCCCAGAGCCTGACGCGGGGCTCGAACTCTCGGACCATGAGATCGTGACCTGGCTGAAGTCGGACGCTTAACCGACTGCGCCACCCAGGCGCCCCTCTTGCTAAATATTTTATGTATTTGTTTAGTATGTCTCTTCCTCATTAGAATGGAGAGTCCACAAGGGCGTGGGTTTTTCCTTCCTTCCTTCCTTCCTTTCATCCTTTCCTTCTATTTTTCTTTCTTCCTTCCTCCTTCCTTCCTTCCTTCTCTCCCTTTCTTTCTTTCTTTCTTTCTTTTCTTTCCACAAACTGAAATTTTACTTTTCCCCCAGTTTTATTGAGACATAATTGATATATACCATCGTATTCATTTCGGGTATATAACACAATGATCTGATATCTGTATACATTGTGAAATGATGACCACAATGAATTCGGTTTAACACCCATCGCCTCACATAGTTACAAATTTTTTTTGTTATGATGAGAGCTTTTAAGATTTACTCTCTCAGTAACTTTTAAATATACAATATTGTTGACTATCGTCACCATGCTGTATATTACATCCCCAGAACTTATTTATCTTATAATTGGAAGTTCGTACCTTTTGACCACTTTCACCCATTTCCCCCACCCCTGACTCCTATGCCTCTGGCAACCATCCATCTGTTCTCTTTCTGTATGAGTCTGTTTTTTTTAAGATGTCACACATACGTGAGACCATACAGTTTTTGCCTTTCTGTAGCTAATTTCACTTCGCATAACGCACTCAAGTTTCATCCATGTTGTTACAAATGAAAGGACTTCTTTCTTAATGGCTTGTTTGTTTGTTTGTTCTCGAGTATATTGTATGTATTTTTGGATAGCGACCCTCTAGGAGATACGTGATTTGCAAATATTTTCTCCCATTCTGTAGGTTGCCTTTCATTTTGTGCAGAAACTGTTTAGTTTGATGTAGTCCCACTCGTCTATTTTGGGTGTTTTTCTGTATTTTGTGAGCTGCTATATAAACAGTACACAGTGGCACTGGGAGCACTGGGCAAGGAGTCTCTACTTGTGGTCTAGCCCACCTCTTCCTCTACCTGTGTGATAGCCCACTGTTTCTTAACTTCCTCCAACCCCCCCCCCCGGGTCAACTCTCTCTCCTAACTTCATATCTCCTGCTTTTCTTTATCTCCTGCTCTGCAAAGAGATTTTAGGCAACCCGCAGAGGTCTTGGAAAACCCTTCCCCCAGATTCTCAAACATTCTCCAGTTCTTTTTTTTTTTCCTGCCAAGAAAGACAGATTTAAGATTTTTTTTTAATGCTTTTTATTTATTTTGGGAGATACAGAGAGTGAGAGAGTGGGGGAGGAGCGGAGAGGGAGAGAGAGTCAGATGTTTAACCGACTGAGCCACCCAGGCGTCCCCCAAAAGCCAGCTTTAAAAGCAGGTGTCCCAGTGAAAGCAGAAGGGGTTCCCCAGTTTCCCACCAGGACCTACTGACATGACACCCTCATCCTGAACCCTCTTTGGGTGGGTGGTGTTGGAGGGAGAAGGTAGCTGGAGTGATGGGAAAGTAGAAGTCATTCCTCAGCTCAACCCCCTCCACTAGCCTGCCCCGTCATTCAGATTAACAGCCCCGCAGCTTACTGTGGCCTGTAAGGGCCTCCACGACGATATTCCTGTCCTCTCTCTGCCCTCCTCTGCTCATCTTCCCCTCGTTCATTCTGTTCTCCCCACTCTGGCCCCTGGCTGCTCCTTGAACGCGCCGGACCTGCTTCCCACGAAGGGCCTTTTTACTGGCTGGTCTTTCTGCCAGGAATGTTCTTCTCCCAGTAATCATTTGACACTTCAACTCTTTTAGGTCTTTGCTCCAATGTCACCCCCCTCGGGAAAGACTTCTCTGATCCTCCTATTTAAAATTTCTAACGAACTGTGGCCTTTTGTAGCAACCTGGATGGAACTGGAGAGTGTGATGCTAAAGTGACATAAGTCATACAGAGAAAGACAGATACCATATGTTTTCACTCTTATGTGGATCCTGAGAAACTTAACAGACGACATTGGGGGAGGGGAAGGGGAAAAAAAAGTTAGGGAGAGAGCCAAACGATAAGAGACTCTTAAAAACTGAGAACAAACTGAGGGTTGATGGGGGGTGGGAGGGAGGGGAGGGTGGGTGATGGGTATTGAGGAGGGCACCTTTTGGGATGAGCACTGGGTGTTGTATGGAAACCAATTTGACAATAAATTTCACATTTTAAAAAATAAAAAAAAAAATAAGTAAAATTTCTAACTTCTCCCTATCCCCCGTGACACTCCCTACGCCCCTTCCCTGGTTTATGTCTCAACAGAGCGTTTTCCACCACCCTCCGTGTTAAGATATTTTATGTGTTTGTTTAATCACATCTTCTCCCCACGGGAATGCAAAGTTCACGAGGGCCTGGGTTACCCATCTCTTTTGTTCACTGCTCTATCCTCAGAGTTTAGAGCAGTGCCTGGAGCCTGGTAGGTAGCTAATAAATATCTGTTGAATAAATGAATTAGTAAAAGAGTAAATAGTGCCTTCTGTTCCATTCCTTCAACCGTGAGATCTGTGTGAATGGTCACATGGCCGCTCAGAGCCTGGAACCTGCTTCGGATTCTGTGTCCCCTTCTCTCCCTGCCCCTCCCCTGCTCGCACGCTGCTTCTCTCTCTCTCTCTCTCTCTCTCTCTCTCTCTCTCCTTCAAAATAAATAAACATTAAAAAAAAATTTTTTTTAATCAATCTTTACCACTAACTGTTGGGGCAAATTACTTAATGTCTCTGGGCTTCAGTTGTACCATCTGTAAAATGGGCACATTAGAATAAATAATCACTGAAAAAAGTCGGTAGCACTGTAAGGTTAAATAACTCGAACTCCTGAAACATGAGATCGTGACTTGAGCCAAAGGCGGACGCTCAACTGACGGAGCCACCCAGGCGCCCCTGTCCCCGGCTTTTTATTGGGACCTTATCAGAAAGTTAGTGAGACTCCGCACATGGCACCTAGCCCGGGCGAGTCCAGAACACTTCTATCCCTTTTTTTCCCCCTTCAAACCCTGCTGCTTCCTCAGCCTCCCACCTGTAGCTGCAGCCTGCCTCCCTGAAGGCCCCTTACCTCCCCCTGCCTAATGTGACCCTTTCCCTACTCATTCCTCCCCCTGGAATAGGGTCCCTAACTGCCCTTAGGGAACAGGGACATGACCGTTCTGGCTTCTTCAAGCTGACAAGGGAGAGTGTGGGGGTACAGCAGTCAGAGTCTACCCAAGGGTCGGTCGGGGGGCCCACAGGATGGCTCACGGAAGGCTGGCAGGCACGAGGCGGCATAAACATCGGCAGACGCGAAGAGATAAAACACAAATTAAAGATTACATTGACCACCAAGATCGCGTCTCTAAGATGATGCCCCCAGTTCCCAAACCGGTCAAACAATCCCAGAGAGACCCTGACTTTGTCCAGTTGCGCCCAAATGCCATCTATCAGTTGTGAGACTCTATGGGAATCGTCGGTCAGAAGGAAACAACACACGTCAGGGAATCTCTCCCAACCCAGGTGATGGAGGAACAGAAAATAATCAGTGGTGGCTCGGTTCTCCAAGAGTCTGGCCCTCACTTGACCTAATTTGTTTTAATGTTCATTTTGATTTTTATTTTTGAGAGAGAGAAAGACAGAGCATGAGCGGGGCAGGGGCCGAGAGAGAGGGAGACACAGAATCCGAAGCGGGCGCCAGGCTCCGAGCTGTCGGCCCGGAGCCGGACGTGGGGCTCGAACCCACGAACGGCGAGATCATGACCTGAGCCGAAGTCGGACGCGTAACCGACGGAGCCACCCAGGCGCCCCTATTCAATTTTTGATTTAAGGCATCTAATACTTGTGAGGGTTCATTGAGAGTTCTGCTGAATCAGCAGTTTGCTTTATTCCACGGTGTAAAAGTTTTTCAAGAGTCGAGAAAGAGTCAAGACAGCCGTTTACCATTATTACTTCGTAAACTGTTAGGTAAGCCGGACCTGGGCATTATTTTGCAAAATAGAGCTTTTATTACCTCTTGTGCTTTTTCCATTTTTCAGGGGAAGGCCTCTACCCAACTATTCAAAGTATCAACCCATACCAACAGGTGTTGGAACCCCTTTGACCTTGGCATACGAGTGAAATCTGTCAGCCTTCCCTGGATAGCCTCCAGGTCCTTGATTGTCTGGGAGAGCGAGTCTGTGGTTGAGAAGATTGTGTCTAGGGCAGCCTTCATAGGCTGATACGACTCGTTGACCTGTCCTTGGCAGATTTTTCCCAGTAAACATCTTTTGGGCCCTTTGATAAGTTTTATCCCTCCCTAAATGAAAGGCCTGATGCAGTGCTTTAATGCTTTTTTAGCTCTGTGAGCTCGGCAACAGTAATCGCCCCTGCTCTGTTTGTACCCATCCGAGTGCTGGAGACGGTGTCCATCAGTCAGACCGCAGTTTATTTCCCTGGGAGGGTAGGTGGGATTGAGTCTTCTTTAGCAACTGATAGAGCAGGCGGGCTATTTTCTGAACCCTGGTATCCACAGCCTACCATAGCCAGTAATTCCCCAAAACTCACACAATGGTGGATCTCTTCTGGAGTTAGTATCACCACCGTCTCTAAATGAGTTGCAATGTCCCTTCCTAGCAAGGGAGTAAGGCTCTCTCTGGCATTATCAAGAAACAATGAGAAAAAACTAGGTGTTCCCCGTATGCATCCCAGGACCCGAGAGAAAAATTTAATCATAAGTTTTCTGGAGACGCCTCTAATTGTTAATGCTTGGTTTGGATAGTTGGCCAGAAGTGGAAAGGACAGAAAAGGTGGCTTCGGTAGCCAGAAGGAAATCAACTGGCTTTTCAGTTACCTGAGTTTTCCAGAGTTACCCCGGGGCTCTGGGCTTCCAATAGACAGGTGGTTCCGGGAAGCCATCGCAAAGAGTCCCAGGCCCTATCAGTCCCTTTCAGGGACACTGGTTATCTGTGGAGGTCCCCAAAGGCATTCAGACTTCCAGTGACTGTCTCCACACGAGGGGCGTGGCTTGCCGGGCTTTGACCTCTGTTGTCCCTTCTGAGGGCAGTCTCGTTTCCAGTGCCCTGAATGGCCACAGAAGTGGCATTTGGTGCCAGGACCTCAGGAAGTCTGGTCTGATATAGTGCGTGAGGCCTCAGCTGAGGCCTCAGATTTTTCCTTAAGCCTCCTTTCCTGTTCTTTCCTCTTGATCTCGGTTGTAATATACAAGCTTGGAAGTGGCGGCCATATCCTTCCTCAACGGGATGGTCATAGTCCCAATTGGGATCTTGGGATGGATCTACCTGGGCCCCAGTAGGGAACGGGAAATTCCCTACAGGAACTCCAGCCCCGTGATAATTCATGAGTGACCCGTGCCCGTGTCTTTCAGCCGTTGCCAGAACCCCATGCTTCTCCGTCTCTTTAAGCGTCTGTTTCAACAAAGACATCATATCTTTCCAGGTCAGCTCCGAAACATATGTAATATTTTGAAAATCCTCTGTATACTTATCTGGATCGTCAGAAAATTTACCTGATCTCTTTTTGTCTGTCTTAAATCTTGTAATGAAAAAGGTACTTGTAATCTTATGGTGGTGCCTCCCTGTGTCCCTCGTCCCGGCGTTCCGGCTTCTTGTGGGGGAAACTCGCCTGTCACATTGTGGGGGAGGGCCTGGATAAGGTGGGCCGCAGGGAGCAGAAGTTCACGTTTTTAAGTCTGGATATATAGATCAAGCACACGAAGAGTTCCCTTCCTCCTCCTGTAGGTCTGCTTTGGGCACAGGCAAGGGGCCCTTAGTTATTTCCCCTCCCAATTGCCGGACTTTGGAAAGGGTTGCCATTAAGTCAGGATCAACCTTACGTCGCTTACACATATCTTGATTTTTTTCTTAAGGTCCCCAAACACTGAACATAGGAGACGTCTCCCCATTTTCCGTCACGTTTGCAAAACAAGTCCAGTTGCAGGATCGTGTTAGAATTGATATTTCCCTCTGGCAGCCAGGTTGCCTCCTCCAATTTGTACTGGAGCCAAGGCTCGGCGCAAAAGACAAGGAGTTGCTTTTTCTTCAGGGTTTGTGGATCAAAATCATCCCACGTGTTCAGAATGCAACCCAAAGGAACATTGGCCTTGTTTGGGGGAATTGCCTAGGTGTAGGAAAAAAGGAGGAAAAGCCGTCCCTTATCTCAATTTCCTATAGCTGCCCAGAAGAAGCCTTATCTCTTGGCCCCGTGTTGTGGCTGGCTACGTGACAAAGCTTTGTCAGTCTCAGGAGGTGCTGGGAGTCGTCGCTCGGACCCAGGCTTGACCCTACCTCCAACAGGTGACCTTTCTTCCCCGATCTCTCCTACCCCTCCGTTTCCCACCTGTAGGACTTTGGGGGTATCGATTATGACCAAGCAAGACTTCCTGGTCACAGAAGGATGCACTAATTTGATTTTGGCCCAACAGTACTCCTCTTCACAAATATATTTCAAAAGGGTGGCGGAAACCATTTCTCGTAAGGATAAAATCAGCCATTGAAGAGGGGTAAAGGGCCAAAGTTAAGGTTTATTCCCCTGCCTTTTTCATGAATGCCCACATTAATATGTGCCAGCCATGTGGATATCCATTTTAGACTATCTAGGCTGTTGCAAATCGGAATACACTGGGCTCAGTGTAGCAAAATGGCTTCCATGTATCCCGGTAAAAGCCCTTCATACATCATAGTCATCCAGCCTTCATATGGGACGGGCACCCATTCTTCTTCCCTGAAGAAACAACAGAAGCGCGAAGCACGTGGAGGCCAGCAGCAAGGACATTGCCACTGCCTCCCCAGCCTTTGGATCAAAGGAGGGGCAATTTCCGCCAAGGTATGAGCAAAACAACTCAAAAGGGCGTGCCGTCCTGCCCTTTTGGTTAAAATTACGGTTCTTGCCATCTTTTGGGGGCAGACAGAAGAGAGAAAAAAAAAACCCGTGTTTACGTTTTCTTTTAAATCCGAAGCAGACCAACAATCCAAGAAAACTTTGCCTTTTTAACAGAGAGTAAAGCCGAATTTTGATCTGAGACCAGTGTACTTTTAAAATCCGTTCATTTTAACCTTAGTCCATCCTGGCCACATATAAAATTCCTTTCCAAAGATTTCCCTTCACACATCCAGATGGCCACCAGACACATGAAAAAATGCTCCACGTCACTCATCAGCAGGGAGATACAAATCAAAACCACAATGAGATACCACCCCACACCTGTCAGAATGGCTAACGTGAACAACTCAGGCAACGACAGATGTCGGCGAGGATGCGGAGAAAAGAGGATCTCTTTGGCACTGTTGGTGGGAATGCAAGCTGGTGCAGCCACTCTGGAAAACAGGATGGAGCTTCCTCAAAAAGTTAAAAATAGAACGACCCTACGACCCAGCAATGGCACTACTAAGGATTTATCCAAGGGATACGGGGGATGCTGTTTCGAAGGGGCACGTGCGCGCCCATGTTTATAGCAGCCCTATCGACAATAGCCAAAGTATGGAAAGAGCCCAAATGTCCATCGATGGATGAATGGATAAGGAAGATGTGGTATAGCTATACAGTGGAGTATTACTCGGCAATCAAAAAGGATGAAATCTTGCCATTTGAACCAATGTGGATGGAACTAGAGGGTACTTTGCTAAGCAAAATTAGTTAGAGAAAGATGAATATCAGATGACTTCACTCATACGTAGAATTTAAGATACAAAACAGATGAACATAAGGGGAGAGAGGCAAAAATAATACAAAAACAGGGAGGAGGGGGACAAAACATAAGAGACTCTTAAATACAGAGAACCAACTGAGGGCTGCTGGTGGGGTGTCAGGTGGGGGGATGGGCTAACTGCATGAGGGGCATTAAGGAGGACACGTGGGATGATCACTGGGGGTTATATGTAGGGAATAAATTACCGGATTCTACTCCTAAAAGTATTATTGCACTGTATGCTAGCTAGCTTGGATGTAAAGTTAAAAAAAAAAATTAATCAATTAAAAAAAAAAAAAAAAGATTCCCGTCACAAACATTCTACAACTGTCCTTTGCTTTCAGACTTTGACCTAAGGCATTTTTCTCCAAACAACCAGTGTCATTCATGACCAAATTCCTTTCTGTTACCTTCAATAAAAATGTATTCCCATCCCTCGTATCTTTCTTACACAGCTCCTAATTTTCTACGTGCAGAGTTGCTTTCCTTCTTTCCATCCGTCTTAATGACGGTTGCCCGATTTTTAACTCTTGGAAACCTTAGTCCCCAGTGAAAACTAAGTAGTAACCAACGGTGAACGGTCTGTTACATCAGAATTTTTTAAGATGGCAAACTGATGAATCAAGTAAGCACTAAACATGTTGCCCAACACCATAAGAAGCCAAAAGCAGAAACCTGTGTTTGAGAAGCAATGCTTCAATATTTCCTCCGATTTGGAAAAGGCCTAAAGGTCCAATGAATTCAATCCAGTTTATCAGCCAAGCAAATCGTTACAGTTTCAGGCTACCAAAGACCTCGAAAGCTATCTTAACAATGACCTGTGAACACTTTGAGACAGACAAAATGGACCATCATTTGAAGCCGTTTTTTTTTCTTTTTAATTTGAAATGTATCGTCAAACTGGTTTCCATACAACACCCAGTGCTCATCCCAACAGGTGCCCTCCTCCATGCCCATCGCCCACCCTCCCCTCCCTCCCACCGCCCATCAACCCTCGGTTTATTCTCAGTTTTTATGAGTCTCTTATGAAGCCGTGTTTTATTGACACATTGCAGCAGAGACATTCATGAGCTTATTTGATCTTCAGTAAACCTAGGTAGAAAATGTTTCATGTATTTATTGCGATAACTCTAAGGACATGTCAATCTCAAAATTTGTTTTCATGTTTTGTTTATTTTTGAGAGAGAGAGAGAGGAGAATGAGTCGGGGAGGGGCAGAGAGAGAGGGAGACACAGAATCCGAAACAGGCTCCAGGCTCTGAGCCGTCGGCACAGAGCCCGATGCGGGGCTTGAACTCATGAACCGCGAGATCGTGACCTGAGCCGAAGTCGGACGCTTAACCGACCGAGCCACCCAGGTGCCCTGAAAGACATGTCTATCTTAATTACGTCCCACCTGTGTCCCCTTAAAAGTTCCCCACCGTCAATGTTTACCTGGGGCACGAATGAGGAGATCTGACACCTAAGGGGGTGTTCTTCGGTCCTTGACAGAGAGAGGAATGGGGGGAACCCATGGTTCCAGAGGCCTGGAAGATGGCGTAGGAGCCAGTTATGCAGGCCACACCCAGGTGGAGGGGGAGGGGAAGACAGAAGATGTGTGATGTCACCTAGAAGCCTGGAGGCAGATAAAAGGCCAGAGGGCAGGGAAAGAGGTCTCCTGGTCCCAGAGCCTGTCAGCTCGGACAGATGAGCAGATACAGATTGTTCTCCACCAAGTGGAAATGGACAGTCCATGTCAGGCCAGAGAAGACAGGGAACCTTCCCCCCAAAAAAGGAGTTTTGGCAGCTGCTTGGGAATATTCCTTAGTGTCTCTATCTCAAGGTACACCAACCAGAGACAGTTGGCCCTAATCATCATGGTCATTGACCCAGGAAATGAATGAGGGAGAAGCCCCCATATACAGTTAGAGTAACCAGAGTATATTGGGAGAAACCGTGAGAGAGGGTCAGAGTCCCCTTCATTAGGGGTGGCCTGTGTGTTCTTCAGCAACCTGGGTCAGGTTTTGGAACACTTCTATGTATCGATCATGGCTGTCTGCAAATGTGCCCAGGTCCTTTTTATTTGCTTAGAATCTTCCAAGGAAAAACGGAAGCCTCACGGGGCCAAATTCACCAGGAGGCATTTCGGTCAATGGATACATTGAATGTGCCTTCCTTCCAGGGGGAGGATTTCTCATCCCTGGCAATCCCGGATAAGGAAGACATGAAGGTCTAACAGGTAGCTTTTCCTGAGAAGAGGCCTCAGCAGGCAAGTCTGCAAGTACTTGCCCTTCTGGGCTCCTTACCGGGGCCCAGAGGTCGGCACCTAACTTACAGGTCTTACATAAGGAACTTCTGACCATTCGCCCTCTCTTCTACGATATAGATCTAACGGTAAGATAGTACTGTACTGAATACTTCCCTCAGGAGGCCAGGACTCTCCATGCCCCAGGCCATATTGAGGCCAAGCCTGGGAACAAAAAACACTTCATGCTCTCCCTTTTGAGCATTTGTGGGTCAAATCTTTCCCAACTTCTCAGAACACATTCCGGAGGAGTTCCCGCGGAGAAGCGTTTGTGACCCATCTGGCCATCCCAGTAGGAGTCAAGAACCTCAAGAATCTCCATACCTGTTATATTATAGAGTGACTATGAAGCATCCCAGCATATCAGCTCTCCCCTTTAGAATCAAGGCGTCCCTGACCCGCCCTCCCCAAGGTGAGAGGATGGCCTCGAACCCTGGGTCTAAGAAGGATTGATTGGGCGAGCGGGGGCAGCCATTGTGACCCGCTGCTTTAGCCCCCACCCAACCCTGCCTTCCTTCCTCTGGATCCTTCTAAATGTCTTAAGGAGTTTGGCGAGGTTAGTGATTCAAGGTTTGTTATCTGTAAAGCTCATGGGTGCGAGCAAACAGCTGGGGAGGTTACGGGGAGGCATGTGCTGCGTGCAGAGGAGGCTTCCCCGGGCCGTGACCCCCAGGGCCGGTCTCCATCCTTTTACGTGTCTCGGGTGCCCAATGGGAGTCACAGGGCAGGTTCAGGGCGCTGGATCGCCAGCCCTTATGTGTGCCCCCGGATGAACCTCTCCCGTAACCGAGAAAATTCTTGACAACCTCATCCTTCGGAGCCCTCTTGATGGGGCCCTCATTTCGCGGTCGTACCAATTTGCTTGCACCCCCAACCCATGGAATCTAGTCCACACGGTCATTATTTCCTCACCTCCCACCCCCCCCCTCAGCATCCTTCCTTCCTGTATGCCTCACGTCCTATCAGCAGATGGATCCCGATTGAAAGGTGTAACCCACGAGACCCTAGCAGCATTATAGTTTCTACCTTTTTGTTGTTGAAACCAGAAAGCTTCAACAACGTGTCTTCTTAAAGTTCCCACTGCAATTGTGTGTAAGGAAGGCACTGATGGTATATCTGCGCTCCCATTCCTAATGTTCAAAACCCAGCGGATACGAAGGTATGATTCTCATATTGTCTGCTGATATTGGAGCCCTGGAGTCCTGGCCACACTTACGCCTGAGTTGTATCTGGCAGGAAAACTTAAGTCTCACCAAACAAGTCCCTAATTGCTGGGGCATGTTGATCACCAGGGGTTGGAGAGGTTTTAGAAGGCATTTAAGAAGGACAGGGGAAGGAAGAATAAGCCGAGAGCAGAAAGGGGAACTGGTTAGGGTTAGGCCAACGTTCCCCTTTCACAAGGGGGGATTGACCAAACTTTTACCCCGAAGCCTGTCACCTGAGACTTAGGACTGGCGGCCATGCTACCTGCTTTTAACTGGCCGACAGGTGCCCGGTTTTGAGTCTGGGTAAGGAGATCCTGCGTTCAGAAAAGGAAAGGAAAGAGTCCACTGTTACCCTCTGACGGGTTTCCGGGTTTCGGCACCAAAATGTTAGCAGTGGGTGGGAGGGACGCCGGTCCTTGTCTCACGGAGTTGAAGAATGAATCTTATGGATGACAACAGAGTGAGCAGAGCCATAGAGTTTATTGAGGGAAAGAACAAAGCTCTCAGGAGTAGTGAGAGGGGTCCCGACTGGATAGCCACCGGATTGCATTTGTTCTGTCGGGCGTGACGTAATCCCTCCCTACATCTACTTCAGAAAATCCGAGTTGCTTCTGGATGCTTTGGCCCAGTGGAATTATCTCAGGAGAACAGAAAGCGATATAAACCCTGTGTGAAGGCGACCAGAAGGGAGAGGATAGCCGCCGCCTGGGCCACATGATGGGGGAAGGAGAGCTCAGGTTAACAGGAACAAGGCTCTGGCCCAGAAAGTGTGGCTACAATGAGCAAGCCCACCTGTTCTTGTCCTGACTTCTTAGGCTGTGGTACTGCCCCCATTTACCCCTGAATATTTGTGTAAAGGGCCTGCTATAGACTGAATGTTTGTGTCCTCTCCAAATTCATATGTTGAAACCTAATCCCCAAGGTATTAGGAGGTGAGGCCTTTGGAAAGTGATCAGGTCATCAGGGTGAAACTGTCAGGAATGGAATTAGTGCCCTTATAAAGCCCAGAGAGCTTCCTGGCTTTTTCTACTATATGACACAGCAACAAGATGGCCGCCAATGAACCAGGAAGTGGGCTCTCACCAGACCCCAAATGGGCTGGCACCTTCATCTGGGACTTCCGGCTTCCAAAACTGTGAGAAATTAAATACCTGTTGTTTAGAAGCCACAAGTCTGTGGTATTTTTGTCACAGCAGCCCAAAGACGCTAAGATAGGGTCTTATTTATTGTTTTAATCTCTCATCAGTCTATTCTAATGACGCACTCTATCACCTTGAGCTCGGTAATTGCTTTAAGGGGTAGAGTCTTCTTTTTTTTTTAATTTTTTTTTTAACATTTATTCATTTTTTGAGAGAGGGAGCACGAGCATGCGCGGGGGAGGAGCAGAGAGAGGGGGAGATACAATCCGAAGCAGGCTCCAGGCTCCGAGCTGTCAGCACAGAGCCCGATGCGGGGCTTCAACTCATGAAACGTGAGACCATGACCTGAGCCGAAGTCAGACACTCAACCGACTGAGCCACCCAGGCGCCCCAGCAGTAGAATCTTCTTTAGCTTGATAAAATAGTCATCATGTTGAGTCGTTACGGTTGGAATTGAAGAACTCTAAATCCTTTGCTTAGCATTTTGGCTTAGCAATTAAGTTTTTGATTTTGCACACTTAGGTAAATGGAAAAGCACTCCGAACTCACTTTTGGATAATTAGCACAAAGAGAGAATGGCTTTGCAAGTCACAACGTGGCAATGGTTCAAACTGAGCAAATGAGAACAAAAATCAACACTCATATTCATACAAACCTTCTGCCACAAAGAGTTTTCATTTAACTTCAAGTGATAAAGCTGGGTAATTATGTGATACGATTATTCACAAACCTGTTAATCAAACGCCCCTCAAAACTGTTAATCAAACTCACATATATTTTGTAGCATCTCATACACATGACTTGGCAATGGGGATCTTTTAGGAAAATACAGTATTTGAATTTAAAGCCTATCAATCACTCCGTTGTAGCAATTTATCAGCAAAAATGGAAACATGTCTCTCGGCTAGTTCTGTCCAGTCAATTATTGCAATGGAAGGGTGTTAGATAGTGTCTAAGACATACAATGATAAGTAATGCAATGTGTGCCTGTTTCTAATGTGTATTCCCTGATAAACATCCAATGTAAACAAGGAAATATACATTGGGACTAGAGTGGATATTAAAAAAAAAAAAAACCCTTAAAAGTAAAAGTTTGTCATGGGCAGATAAGGAACCAAAAACCCTTTCTCTGTTTTCTTTGCTGTGTCAGATCCACACAAAAGTACTTTGGGAGGGTATTAATGCTTTTACTAGCCAGTATCTTATTGGCCATCTGAGATAGGAAGGTGTGCATAAAAAAAACCCAGACGAAGATGGCAAGTTTGAAGGTAATTTAACAAGCTGGCTGTGTCCCAAATAGCAGAACATGATACCCAGCGCTCGTGTGTTTGGAGGAGTCCCCAGGCTGATTTTTAGACACTAACCTCAGCTTAACGCTTTGCTCATTAAACGAAATTAATTCTCACGTGGTCCAGGGGAGCACCTTTCAAAAGCATATTCCCTTTTCAGTAGCTTAGAAGCCTTCATTTGCCTCACTCCCCGTATTCTCTTTCAGCTCAGCAATTTCCAGCTCGTTTTAGAAAGTCATTTCATCCTTGGGCGGAAGTGCATTTCCAGATATATTGGGCACTTTTGATCCCTGTTGGCTCAGAGGCCTTCTTTGAAGATCGCAGTCGGTAAAAACATTTTTCTGTGGATGACAACAATTGTGAGAATTACGGGGAAATTCTTAGAACCAGGGAAATAAGCAGTTCGTTTTCAATTGGTGTGGTTCTCTCACAGATTAGCAGATGGTTTGGCAGTCAAGATTAAAGCAGCATATTGAGGATTGGAAAAAAACCCCGAAAACTTAATTAACTTCCTTCTCCCGCCCGTGGACATTTTAGGTTGTTTGCAGTTTTTCAGTATTACAAATAATATTGCACTGATACTCGTAGCTGTATAAGATTTCCTCTAAGGGGCACCTGGGTGGCTCAGTCGGTGAAGCGTCTGACTTCAGCCCAGGTCGTGATCTCACGGTTCGTGGGTTCGAACCCCGCGTCGGGCTCTGTGCTGACAGCTCAGAGCCTGGAGCCTGCTTCAGATTCTGTGTCTCCCCCTCTCTCTGCCCCTCCCCTGCTCATGCTCTGTCTCTGTCTCTCAAAAAATCAATAAACATTAAAAAAAAAAAGATTTCCTCTAGCATATATTCCTATAAGTAGAATTGCTGTGTCAGAGGGTACATACATCTTTAATTTCACTAGATATCATCACATGGCTCTCCAAAACGCCTGTACCAATTTATACCTCCATCAGCAGGACAGGAGATTTTTGGTTATTGTGCATCTTCACTGAAATTCAGCAGTATCTGAATTTTTAATTTTTCTTGGCCCAATGGGGGTCAAATTGCATTCCCTAACTGTTTCAATTTGTATTTCTCTGATGAATAGTCATATCGGATATCTTTCCATACATCCTTCGGCCTTGAAGCTTCCTTCTCTGTGAGTTCCCAATTTCTATTCTATCGGCTTATTTGGGGGGTTTTTTCTCCTACTGATTTGTCTCCTTTAAAAAATACGCTTTGTAGTCTTATGTCTTGCAAGTAGCATCTTCTAGCTCCAAAATTTTGGAGCATTTTATAGGTCAGAAGTATGTAATTTTAGTATAGTTGAATTTATTGATCTTGCCTTTTGTGTGTTTAAGAAATCCTTCCCTACATATATATTTTCTAAATTCGGTTCAAAGCTCTGTAAAGCTTTCGTTTTCACAGCGGGAATTTGTTTTTGCTTATTGTGTCTTTTAGTTCTCTGTGGCTGTTTAACAAGGTACTCTGGACAGCAGCTTACAATGGCACAAATTTATCAGCTCACAGTTCTGGGGGTCAAAAGTCTAATAAGAAACGAGCTGGGTTCTCTGCTAATGATCTTACAAGGCTGAAATCTAGTTGTTGACCATCTGTGTGCTCATCTTCCAGGCTCACGTGGTTGTGGCAAAATTTAGTTCTTTGCCGCTGTGGGACCGCGGGTCTCATTTCCTCGATGGCTGTTAGCCAGGGGAGCTCAAGCACCTAGAGGCCACCCACATTCCTTGCCATGCCCCCCCCCAACCTCTATCTTCCAAGCCATCTATCTGCAAGGAAACCGTCTCGTGTGAAATCCCTCTCCATGCTTCAAATCTCTCTGACTGAGAATCTCTTCTTCAGGAAGAGCCCTGTCCTTTCTAAGGGCTCACCTGATTAAGTCAGGCCCACCCAGAATAATCTCCCTGTTTCAAGTCAACTGATTTGGGATCGTAGTTGCATCTGCAACATTCCTACACCACCGCACCCAGGTTCGTGTTTGATTAAATAACTAGGAGAAGCTGTGGGTATACCACGGGCTCCGCAATCTTAGGGGCCATCTTAGAATTCTGTCTACTGCACGATATAAAGTAAGGATCCACATTTTTTCCAAATGGATCACTAATTTCATTTTGGAAACCTTTAGGACATATACAAAAGCAGAGAAAATAATGTCGTGAACCCCTGTGCCCCCAGTACCCTACTTCGGTGGTTTCACATGGCTAATCTTGTTTCATCTATGTCCCGACTGCCTTCTTCCCACGCCCTCCTGCAGATTATTTTTTAGCCAATGCAAGACATACTAGGTGGTCTGTAAATCTTGACATAGGTATCTTTAAAGGCAATGACTTCTTTTCTTTCTACCTGGAATGGGCCAAATTCAAGGCTAAGGACACCGTTCTCCAGGCCACCAAGTCTGCCCAAGACTCCTGATAACAAACTGCAAGTTCAGAAATTTCCCAAAACCACTCTTGGGGTTGCCAATTTGCTAGAAAGATGCGGGGAGCTCACAGAAACCTAGTATATTCACCGTCACATTTATTAGAGGCAAAGGATGCAAATTAGAAGACACGCATAGGGCAGAAACTTGGTCTGGGAGGGTTCCAAATATAAAGCTTTCATGCCCTCAGGGATGCGTTACCCTCCCAGCATTGACATGTGGCCATACGTATATGGAGTATTGCCAACCCAGAAAGCTCACTCAAGCTTTGGCGGCCAGACTTTTTATCAGGGTCTCATTATGTAGGCACGATTGATTGAATCCTTGCCCATGTGGTTGAACTCAATCTCCAGGCCCCCTCTGCTCCCAGAGTGGCTCACAGCCCCAACCCTCTAATTACACGCTTGGTCTTTCTGTCTTGGCCAGCCCCTACCCTGAAAAAGCTGAAGCACCCACTGTGAATAACAAAGACACTCCAATCACTTAGGAATTTTTAAGGGTTTAGCGGTTAGCTCCCAGGAACTAGGAACAAAGACCAGCTAAATCCATCTATCCCTTCCTTCCTTCCTTTCCTTCCTTCCTTCCCTTCCTTCCTTCCTTCCTTCCTTCCTTCCTTCCTTCCCACAATACCATTATCACACCTAGAAAATTAAAACAATTCCCCATTGTCACCAAATATCCAATAAATGTTCCAATTTTCCCCGTCGTCTCCTTTTATTTTTTTTTTTAAGTTGATCCCTATAAATCCATATCCTAACAAGCTTCACACAACACGGCACTTGGGTTGATACGTGTCTTAAATTTCTTTCAGCTTATACGTTCCTCTTCTCCCCCCTCCCCACCCTTGCAATTTATTTGTAGAAGAAAATGAGTCATTTGTTCTATAGAGTCTACGATGTTCAAGCTTTTGCATAAATTACATAACCATAAAATACTGTTTCCGTGTGACATATTTGAATTCGCTTAGCTAGAACAGGCAGTTCAAATGCACAGGCACAAGCAAGCACCTTAGAGACCCTTGTGAAAAAGTCGCTAGTTCAGTGAACAGCTTGGTGACCTGGGAACTCCGGCTCCCTGGAACTCTCTGGTCCAGTCTGTCCTTTCCCCATCCTCCAAGCTTGACCGCGCGTTGCCCTCATGTTAATGTATACTCTGTTGCTTAGAAAGCTCCAGGAGGTCAAGGTCTATTTCTATACGACAGGTACTTCACAGAGGCCTGTTACTATGGCCCTGCCTAAGGGGATTTCTAAGAATAAAACAAATCGCAGTGTCTGTCTGTGTCTTGGAACCCCCCCACCCCGAGACCTCTGCCCATAAAGAGGTGAAGATTTGACCAACAAGGGCTTTGGAGCTGTGGGCTCCAGCTGTACAAACTCTGGAAGAACCAAAACAAAACTCTGGCTGAATCAGAAATCAGGTTTTCTGGGCTCCGATGACTTTTAAGTCAGAATGACACAGATTTACAGAACTCAGCTGTGAAAAGCTCAACTAAATAAAACTGGCTGTGTCTCAAAAACACGGGCATGTCTTTTTACAAAGGTCTTGGAGAAGCGTGCAGGGGGCTGAAACGGATGTGAATCGTGTCATTCCGCCCCCCCCCCCCCCCCCATAAAGGCACTGGAATTATGTCTTTCCATCACGCGACATGCCAGGAACAGCACCATGCTGTCCGGTGCACTGAATGGTGACGACACGGAGCCCCAAAATAAGTGCCTTTAAAAAATCCCATCACAGGGGCGCCTGGGTGGCGCAGTCGGTTAGGCGTCCGACTTCAGCCAGGTCACGATCTCGCGGTCCGTGAGTTCGAGCCCCGCATCGGGCTCTGGGCTGATGGCTCAGAGCCTGGAGCCTGTTTCCGATTCTGTGTCTCCCTCTCTCTCTGCCCCTCCCCCGTTCATGCTCTGTCTCTCTCTGTCCCAAAAATAAATAAACGTTGAAAAAAAAAAATTAAAAAAAAATGCTATTAAAAACTGGGTCTTCATGGGGCTCCTGGGTGGCGTAGTCGGTTAAGCGTCCGACTTCAGCCAGGTCACGATCTCGCGGTCCGTGAGTTCGAGCCCCGCGTCAGGCTCTGGGCTGATGGCTCAGAGCCTGGAGCCTGTTTCCGATTCTGTGTCTCCCTCTCTCTCTGCCCCTCCCCCGTTCATGCTCTGTCTCTCTCTGTCCCAAGAATAAACGTTGAAAAAAAAAAAAAAATCCCATCACAATTGTCTTGCAATTGATAGATCTGTAAGTGGCTAAAAGAGCCACAACGAGTATGAATTAAGTGCTCCTGATATATTTTCAAACCCACAAAGCTACGGGCTGCTTGGGTGGCCTCCCGGAAGGGCTGCCGTGGAAGAATGGACGCTGAGGCTCAGAGGAAGGTTTGGGGCCCGGGGGGGAGGTTGTCACCAAATGGAACTAGCTGGGGGTGCGGGAGTGAAGCTTCCATGGTGTCCAACGCCACCTACGAGACCAACGTGGGTCCAGGCTCTGCGGTGCTGTGACTTAGTGCTTGTTCATCTGGAAAAGCTTTACTGACAGGCGCCTGGCGGGAGCGCTGTTTGTAGCCAGAACTCTTGGGACTTTTCTCCTCGGGCCGCCCCAGTGTCACCGTCCATTGGGCCAGAAAACTGAGGCTGATTACCGAGAGCTAGAGAGTGAGGGTTCCGAGGGCCGGGCTTGGGAAAATTCCCTTCTTGACTTTTGTTTACATGAAGACCTGAGACTCTTGCGCAAAGCAATGGGGCTGCCGATTTGGGCCGATAGGATGAGAACCGTTTCATGAGGCTTCGTCTGTGATTCCTTCACCTTGACTCTGAAGGAGCCATTCTTTTCTCCTTGGTCAGTACGGATGTCGGCAGCCCGTGGTGTGGTCTGCTGTCCTTACACAGAGATCTGGTCTGCACCCAGCCTTGGGGCCAGAGAATTTGGACCTCAGCATCCAGAAAAGCTTTGACACAGCGCTCCTCAGAATGGCACTTGTGTTTTTTTTGGTTTTTGTTTCTTTTCCCAAACCACTGCCTGACAGGGTGCCTCCCTGATGGCAGCATTCTATCGGAATTTCTTCCAGGCTCTGTTCCCCTTTTCTTCCTCTTCTCCAGAACAAATCTGTTCTCTCTGCCCCTTGTCTTCCTCCTCTCCCAGCCTCTCTGCAATCTTTGCTTCTGTGTGTGCCTGGCACTCATCCTTGTACTTGGCCATCTGCTCTGGCATTGCCCTGCCAATAGCTTCTTTAAGTTTCCGTAGAGGCTCCTTCGGATGCACACACACACACACACACACACACACCCAGCTCCCAGAGAACCTTCTACTTCTCCTTCTCCTTCTCCTCCTCCTCTTTCTTCTTCTTCTTCTTTTTCTTCTTCTTCTTCCCAGGACTGAGAGCTGTGAAACCAGTTGAGGCAAACCTGGGCTTTGCTCACTCCTTGTTCACTTTCCTGTTGAAAGTGTCATCTCCTTTTCTTCTTTCTCTTCTTACTGCCTTCCTTCAACTTCTTCGGTAAGTTTTCCTCTTTTTCTCTAGTGAAGTCCATGTCAGATTCCGATGCTTGTAACTGCGGGCTGTCAGGTTGATGTAAAGTGCTCCATACTTCGTAGTCAGGGAAGCAGGAAAAAGCTCATTATATGCTTCAAGCCCAGATCAGCCAGTAGAAGAATCAGACTCATCATACGCATCCCCCATACCAATCAAGTCCCATATTTGGTCTTTTCTTTGATTCTTTCCGCCCTCCTTTGCAGATTGAAGACCTTCTGCCTTTTTTTTTTTTTTTTTTTTTTTTTTTTTTGCACACTCTTCACTAACCCAGGGTAGAAGAACTCTGCGCACACTCATCATCTGGGTCAAAGACACAAATGTAATCTGCAGAGTTGCTGCAGCCGGTTTACAATCCCAACGCTCATCTGCTCTCCCAACTTCCTCTTACCCAGGTTTCTTTAAAAATGTGAGATTCTGGGGTCCCCTGGGTGGCCCAGTTGGTTAAGTGACGGACTCTCGATTTCAGCCCAAGCCAGGATCCCAGGGCCGTGGGATCGAGCCCCACATCAGGCTCCATGCTGAGTATGGAACCTACTTAAGATTCTCTCTTTCCCTTTCTCTCTGCCCCTGCCCTGCTTGCACTCTCTTTCTCTGAAAAATAAGCAAATAGGGGCGCCTGGGTGGCGCAGTCGGTTAAGCGTCCGACTTCAGCCAGGTCACGATCTCACGGTCCGTGAGTTTGAGCCCCGCGTCGGGCTCTGGGCTGATGGCTCAGAGCCTGGAGCCTGTTTCCGATTCTGTGTCTCCCTCTCTCTCTGCCCCTCCCCCGTTCATGCTCTGTCTCTCTCTGTCCCAGAAATAAATAAACGTTGAAAAAAAAAAATTAAAAAAAAAAAAAATAAGCAAATAAATAAATAAATAAATAAGTGAGATTCAAGGGTCTGGGAAAGAGGCGATCCTGTGGGGGTGCCGACGCGACTACAAACAAGTGTTGGCAGTTGTTACTCTTTGGATTCTTTGTCACGAGGGCAACAGCACAGTGGGCTGCTAATGTTCCCTCGCTAGCAGGCTCGACCAGATGCGCTGGCTGCAGCTCTTGTTATCAACTGGACCCAGAAGCAAGTCACCCATGGTGCCCCATGCATTTCCGTGGTGCATGTCCACGGATCACAAAGAGAGAGTCAGAAAAGAGAGGGAAAAATCCCAACTCAAGATCTGTGAAACACGTCAAGGGACAGCGCGGTGGCTCGTAGCTAAGGCCCTGGGAGAACTTGGAGATCTGGCTTTTCGGAAACCCGTTGTTAAAGAAGACCACTGACTGAAACCTCAACGACAAGAAAAGACACAACCCCGCTGGAAAAGGAGCAAAAGACCTGAACAGGCACCGCACCGAAGAAGATATACAGACGGCAAGTAAGCATATGAAAAGATGCTCCACCTCATATGTCATTAGGGAAATGCAAATAAAAATGGGATGCCACCGCACAGTTATTAGAATGGCCAAATTCCAGAACGCTGACAACACCGAATGTTGGCAGGGAGGTGGAGGCAACAAGGAGTCTCATTCATGGCTGGTGGGAATGCAACATGGTACAGCCACTTTGGAAGATAGTTTGGTAGCTTTTGACCAAGCTAAATATGGTCATATCATACCCTCCAGCAATCACGCTCCTTAGCAGTTACCCAAAGGAGTTGAAAACTTACATCTACACAAAAACCTGCCTGTGGATGTTTATAGCATAACTGTCCATAATTGCCAACACTTGGAAACAACCGAAATGTCCTTCTGTAGGTGAATACATAAAAATGGAATGTTATTCAGTGCTAAAAAGAAATGAGCTATCAAGTCAAGATAAGATATGGAAGAAGCTTAAATGCACGTTACTAAGTGAAAGAAGCCAACGTGAAAAGGCTACATGTTGTGTGATTCCAACTCTATGATCTAGAAAAGGCAGAATTATGGAGACAATAAAAAGATTGGTGGTTGCTAGAGGTTGGGGAGGCTACACATCATTATACATTTGTACCATGGACTTTAGTTAATAATAATTTATCGGGGCGCCTGCATGACTCAGTCAGTTAAGCGTCCGACTTCAGCTCGGGTCATGATCTCATGGCTTGCGGGTTCGAGCCCCGCATCGGGCTCTGTGCTGACGGCTCAGAGCCTGGAGCCTGCTTCCGATTCTGCGTCTCCCTCTCTCTCTGCCCCTCCCCTGCTCGCACGCTGTCTCTCTCTGCCTCTCAATTATAGATAAACATTAAACAATTTTTTTGAATAATTTAAATAATAATTGATGCAAGATGTAAATAATAAGGGAAAATGGGTTGGTGGGGGAGAGGGGGAATTGGGGACCTCTCTGTACTTTCCAATTGGTTTCTCTGTAAATCTAAAACTGCTCTAAAAAAATACTCAGTTAAAAAAAAAAAAGCACTCACAACCATGGGAAAAGAGAAGACCTTCTGTCCTTCTGTAAGAAGTCTCCCAGATGAGAGTGGCATCTGTGGCACAGGGGAGGGTGGTCACAGAGCTGAGAACCCGGACGAGAAAAAGGGATCAAGCTTTCTGGAGTCATGGCCAAGCAGAGCCACCAGAGGCAAAGGACCAGCCCTGATGGGACTGATGGCCTGAAGGGAGGGAGGTGAGTCTGCGGGGGTGAGGTGGCACCAAGGAGTTAGGTGCTTGTGGTCAGAAACCTGGGGTTTGCGGGGAAGGACCCCTGCCCCCTTTCTAATGGATGTTATGCCTTCACTGATCTAGAGCATCTCAAACATAATCATTCTGAAGTCTTTGTCTGTTCCATAACATTGACTTCGCCTGTACTGAGTTCATATCGGATTATTTTGTTAGATGTTTCTTCCTTCGCCTAAGATTTCTCTGTGTGCCCTAGAATTTTAGTTTGCACATTCATGCGGAGTGTCTTTTCCTTTCTTTTGTTTTCCTTTTCCTTCGTTTTATTTTCACGTACATTCTGACTTTGTCGAAAGGTTGGGCACTTGCCTCAACTCAGCACCCCTTAGCAGCAGGAAACTGAATGCAAGGGGCACACACACCCTGTCTCCTGGGTTTGTTACTCCGTATACTATCGACCAACCATCTCTTTGTGGAAAATGAAACCACCGCATCCACAATGAACTTGTGGCATCTCTTGGAATGTGATTCTGCACCAGTTCAGACTTCTCTCTTACCAGGTTCGCAGCTATGCCCTCTTTCCAGCCTGAGACTCCAGCCTCTGCGCGTACAGACCGCATTCAGATTTTTGTGAACTTGACCCCGATAGAGGTTCGATGCAAAGGAATAGCCCCCTTCCTGTTTCTACCCGCTTCTTCTATATGATCTAGGATCTTTGCTTCCATTTGCTTGGGAGGCAGAGAAAACCTTTCTGCAGGGAAAGGAAAGAACAAAGCAGAAATGCAAAGAGAAGCAAAAATCTAAAGATGAAAAGAGAGGAATTCATGAGTTCTCCATTGTCTGTTATTCTTGAAGTTTGATTTTCTAACTGTGCCTTTAATTCCAGGGCACACCTTAGTATCCTTATAATACTGCCCTAGTTCTGCTCAAGCTAGCTCCAATGGTTTTTTTTTTTTTTTTTTTTAAGTTCATTTATTTCTTTTGAGAGGGAGAGGAAAGGCAGAGAAAGAAAGAGAGAATCCCAAGCAGGTTCTGCCCTGTCAGCATAGAGCCCGATGCAGGGCTCGATCCCATGAACTGTGAGAATGTCATGACCTGAGCCGAGATCAGGAGTGGGACGCTTACCCGACTGAGCCACCCAGGTGTCCCTCCAATGGGTTTCTGATACTTAAAATCAAGAGGTACACTGAAAATGTCTTTGATTCCTGCCCCCCACGCTGTGGGGGATTCCCAGTCCCAGAACTCCTGCTTTGGAGTAGCAATCTTGGTTCTCACTGTGCAGCAGGAAGGTTTGGACACCTCTCAATTTAAGCAAACGTTGACAGGAACACAGGGTTTCGTCAGGAAGACAGAGCCACTCTGTGTGTTGCAGGAAACTAAGGGCTTATGGAGACGCTGGGGTGGGGTGGGGCGTGAGGTCCGGCGGCTACGCGTGGAAGGCTGGAGTCACCGTCACGGATGCTTTCAACCTAAAGCGCCGGCTGGGGTCCAGCGGTTCTCAAAAGTTCTCCAGGGACTTATAGGTCTCAAGTGTCCAGAAATGACCCAACCAGCTTTCTTTCCAGCAGCAGAGTGGAAACTTGAGAAGTTTGGGAAATGATGGCATTTGACCATGGTGACTGCCAAGTGGAAAGTCATGGGCAATTCCCAAGAGTCTGGAGTTCACAGAGAACTCTGAGGAAATGGAGTTTGCGGAGAAGACCTTAGGAGGAGGAGGTAACTGTGCAAAGTTGGGAACATACAATGGAGCCCGAGGACCTTTGAAGACAAGAACATCGTTGTGTACTGAGAGCCGGAGGACTCCCAAAGTGAAAATGGATGAACCAGATGATCTCTAAGGTCTTTTCCAGTTCTGAGATATGCCGAGTCTTTCACACGGTCTGGACAGAGCCCCAGTGCCCCCTGTATTCTCATCAGTAGCAAGGAAAACGTGAAAGGTTGTGAAGTCAGACCACTCTTAGCAAAGTGACAAGAGCCTTTGGCCCACGAGCCTGCGATTGGGAAGGTGATGCCCAGTGCTTCCGCACAGCTAGTTTTTCTTATAACTTCAGCTTTCCTGCCCAAACCAGCCCTTCCTCCACTCCCTAGCTTTCTCCCATTGTTTCCGCCCCCCTGAGTTTTGTGCTATGATCTGCCACTGAGGATGTGCTGTCCGGGCCCAGCTTACTTGCTCGGTGTTGGTTCATGAACGGTGTCGTTATTTCCAGCTTGGCTGGAGGGGACAGGAACACTTTTGCCTCCTCTGTCTCCTTGACCAATCTGCTCGACCAAGCGCATCAGGACCTGGGACATAAACCCGTGCCTCCTTCCCGCTGAAAAAAAATTATCTTTTTTTTTTTTTTTTTTCAAACCTCTTCACTCAGCCTGTTTTTGCTCTCCTGTCTTCATGGAATACGTAAAATCTCTCTTGTACGTTAAGAGCTTGTGAAAGATTGACTTGCCTCAGCCACGTGGTTGCCAAAATGGGTTAATTATGCATTACTCACATATTCTGAGATTTTGCTGCTAATGTCATTTTACTGGACTGGGGAGAAGGTACTTGCAGCGGTTACAGAATCCTCAGACTAGCTGACGGGGGATTTCACTACCGTAATATGCTTAAGTGGGTGGGCGGGCGGGTCCTCATTCTTGATTTATTGTCCTGATGAAATAAAATCCAACTGGCGTTTTCTTGCTTTCGTTAGATGGTAAAGGGAGTCAGCATTTTCTTTCATCTGGATGTTCGACTTTACTTCCCTAGACAAATATCGTTGAAAGACTCAAGTAATGGTGATGATCCAACCTGGGAACTCGAAATCCCTCGACTAAAGGTTAATGGGGTTTGGGTTCTTTTTGTCACAGTTAACCATAGAGTATCATTTCATCCCCTCGAATGTGAGTTTCAGAAAGGCTGCACACTTCAATACTCATAAACATGGTGAAATGGGTCAGAAACGCTATAGTTTCTTCATAGTTGCAAACGGTATGGTTTTCAAATAGATTGACGTAGAGTAGTTGGCCATTCTTTCCTTCTTCCCCACCACAGTTAATCTCGAAGCCGGCTTTATCCATCCGTTTTCAAAAATAAGTCCGTGAAGCATGCAGTTAACACATGGCGTGATTCTACGACAAATAGACATGATTCACAGTCCGGAGCGGGTTCATGCAGAAACCAGCTTCGCCTTTGACGACATGTCAATGCGTGTTTATACAGCATCTGCCGAGTGCTTAAGGAAACCCTGTATTTGAGTGTGAAATGCATATACTACCACTTTACATTTTCTGCAGCATGGATTCAACCGGGTTTTTTTTTTTTTTTATTATTTTTTTGGCCAAATAGACTTTGTGGGTCCCATCTGTACAATCATAGGAATAAACGAATCGTGGCAGTTTTTAGACGTGTCCACAAATTCTTTGACGCTCTTCCCGGGTGGGTTCTGGGGCCTCTCCATTTGAATCAGAGCTGCCTTTAGTGACTCCATTGTAACCAAGAGAACCAGGAGAAGTAAGCCACTTGGTTCTTGGTTCTTGGGATGCTTGCTGGGGGGAAGCCAGGTGCCATGTAAGAAATCCAGCTACCCTGAGACCCTCATGCTGTCGAGGCCCTAGGGAAGCGCTCCAGCCGACAGCCCCACCGAATTCCCGACCAACAGCCAAACTGCCAGTCAGATGAACGAGCCATTTTGGACATTCAGCTCAGTCGAACCTTCGGATCAGTCCAGTCAGTGAGAGAATTCGAGCCAGAACTGCCCAACTGAGCGAGCCCTTCTCCAGTTCTGCGAATAGTTTTAGAGAGAATCTTGAATCTTCAAGTAGATTCAAAATGCACATTGTGGGGCATGGTTGTGCCTCTTTTGGTTGTCAAAAGAGTGGCAGAAACTCCTGGCTGGGTTTCGGGGCAAATCTATCTATGTATATATCCATCATCTATCTATTACGTATGTATGTATGTATGTATGTATGTATGTATCCATCTGTCCATCCATCCTTATTCATTTCATTTCAATAGGTAATATATTCATATAGTATAAAATTAGAAGATACCAAATGATATACACTATATACCTTCCCTTCCACTCTGTTTTTCCAGCCACGGTGTTTCCAATTTTTTGTCTACCCTTCCAGGGTTAACCAGCATATATAAACAAATAGTTACATACATTCTTTCTTTTTTTGAGAGAGAGAGAGATCACAAGAGCACAAACAGGGCGAGGGCAGAAGGAGAGAGAGAGAGAGAGAGAGAATCTCAAGCAGGCTCTACTCCTAGAGCATAACCCAACTCAGGGCTCGATCCCAAGACCCTGGGATCATGACTTGAGCTAAAATCAAGACTGGGACGCTCAACCAACTGAGCCACCCAGGTGCCCCTGTATATATGTTCTTAGCGTTTATTTATTTTTGGGACAGAGAGAGACAGAGCATGAACGGGGGAGGGGCAGAGAGAGAGGGAGACACAGAATCGGAAACAGGCTCCAAGCTCTGAGCCATCAGTCCAGAGCCTGACGCGGGGCTCGAACCCACGGACCGCGAGATCGTGACCTGGCTGAAGTTGGACGCTTAACCAACTGCGCCACCCAGGCGCCCCTATTCTTAAAAAAGACATATAGTGGCATACTATACATATTGCCTTCTGCACCTTGCTTCTTTCGTGTACAACTTTGAAGTCATCCTGTATCCACACATGGAAAGTTTCTTTGCTCTTATTTTTGCCCCATCCACCCAATATTCCAATGTATGGACGTGCCATATGTAACTAACCCGTCGCTTACTGATGGGCCTTTTCCTCTTTCTAAAGAGTGCTGAGATGAATAAACTTGGACATGCATGGCTTTGCCCAAGTGCAAACGTACTGAGGATAAATTACTAGATACAGACTTGCTGGGTCCAGTGATGGCAGATGTTGTCGGTGCCTGGCCCAGAGCTCTTTTACGGGCCCGGCACACCCATCCCCTAGCTGTCGCGAGTGGTGGTTGCTAAAAGCTCACACCTGCTCTCTTTTCTGGGGAAGTGCTGTTGACTGACAGTTGCTTCCTGGCCTGCGGATATCTTCGAAGTCATACACCCTTCTAGGGGCAGCCCTTGGCCAGTGACTAAACGGATGCATGGGTATGGCCGCCTGGCCTCTGCCTCTGGGCAGGACAACCTCCGTGGTGCAATTTTCACTGAAGAGTTCCTGGTGGGATCAGGCTGAGGCTAGATGGATCTGAAGCCACATCCTGCCCTAGTTCCTTCTCCTGCTTCCCTTACTCCCCTGCAGGTTTCTCCTGAGAACATTCCCTCAATGAGTCATCGGCACAAAGATCCCCGTTTCAGCCTCTGTTTCTAGGGAACGTAGTCCAACACAAATGGTATGTGCCCATGTAATTTTTATGGATTTCACAGGTGTCCCTCAGTTGCCCTCCATAGAGGTTCTAGCAGTGTAGACCCATCCTAGTAATGTAAGAAAGTGCTAGGGAAAAAAATCTTATCATCTTCATTACTCAACACATATTAGTGAAAGAATGAATATGTGCCATATCTTATTTTGGTGATGGTACGTTTGGTGCAGTGTGGCCATACTTGTTTGTTTGTTTGTTTCCCGAGGAACAGGGACACATGTCTGCTTGAAAAGCTATGTTTCCGGGGCGTCTGGGTGGCTCAGTCGGTTGAGCGTCCAACTTCGGGTCAGGTCATGATCTCGCGGTTCGTGAGTTCGACCCCCCCCCCTCGTTGGGCTCTGTGCTGACAGCTCAGAGCCCGGAGCCTGCTTCGGATTCTGGGTCTCTCTCCCTCTGTCCCCCCCTCCCCGCTCACACTCTGTCTCTCTCTCTCTCTCAAAAATGAATACATGTTAAAAAAAATTTTTAAAAGAAGTTACGTTTCCATCTCAACAGCCGTGTGACCACCGACTCCACGGCCCTTCCTTTTGCTGTGACTGCCAGCAAGTGCTGAGAAGTAGATGGCATGGGTGCAGGGGCGCATCAGGCAAAGGGAAGGGTTAGAAATGATTCGTTTATTTGAGGTTAGAACAAGGTAGACGGGCTGGTGTCTCATTTTTTTGTTTGAAATCTTGACAACGCACAGAATACCCAAATGGGAGGAAAATCTTTGGGACCCACAGGGAGATTTTGCTTCTGGATCCAAACTGGACCAATGTTTTCCCGTGGTATATGGTTTGAGCTGTTGTGTGGTCTGCGTAAGCCAGAAGCAGCCAGCTGTGGGCTTCTAGGTCAGCAGACTTGGGATCCAATCCGAGCTGTGGCTGGCTCGTAACTCGGGGACCTTGTCTCTGAAGCTTGGTTTCCTTTTTGGTGAAACAATAATACCTGTCTTGCCAAGTGATTATGAAGATTCAGTGTGTTTGGTCCCTGGAAGGGGTTCTGTAAAGAGCATTGAAAAGGGAGTAGGAGGGGCGCCTGGGTGGCTCAGCTGGTTAAGCACCCAACTGTTGGTTTTGGCTCAAGTTATGATCTCACAGTTCGTGAGTTCGAGCCCCGCGTCGGGCTCTGCGCTGACAGCGGGGAACCTGCTTGGGATTCTCTCTCTCTCTCTCTCTCTCTCTCCCGCTCTCTCTGCCCCTCCCTCACTTGTGCTTTCTCTCTCTCAAAATAAATAAATAAACTTAAAAAAAATTGAAACCAAAACAGATGAGCATATGGAAAGGGGGAAAAAAGAGAAGAGAGGGAAGCAAACCACAAGACTCTTAAGGATAGAGAACAAACTGAGGGCTGATGGAGGGAGGTCGGCCGGGGGGGGAATGGGCTAGATGGGTGATGGGTATTAAGGAGGGTACTTGTTGTGACGAGCACTGGGTGTTATATGTAAGTGATGAGTCACCGAATTCTATTCCTGAAACCAATATTGCACGGTATGTTAACTAAAATTTAAATTAAAGAAAGGGTAATAAAATTAAAATATTAAAAACTCAAAGATAAAAAAAAGAGCAAAGCCAAGGGTTGGGTTGGTTGGTTTGTTTTTTTAACCCTTCATTATGTTTAAAACCATTATGGGGGGAAGTTTCAAATTATCTGCTTCCATTATATTCCCCACTGACGTCCTGCTCCTAAGTGTTGATGTTGTATAAAGAGCAGGGCTGTGAACAACTTTATTGGCTTATTTGCTTTGATGGAGGAAGGGAGACGTTCTTGAGAAAGGAACATGGGAACATTGATTTAACGAAAGTTTATGCCGAAAGGGTTTTCTCTGTTTTGAAAAGCTGAGAAAGCCAGCCCCGTTCTGAGGCTCTCATGTTAGATAATGGTTTCGGAATATCTCTTTACCTCCTGCAGTGTAACCATTGCACAAATTATCTTGTGCTCTTTCCCAGAACGAAGCACTCCTCGGTACCCACCCTTGAGAGGACTGACAGATTGGGGTTGGAGCTGTGCTCCTAGCTTTTTTTTTTTTTTTCTTTTTTTCTGCAGCAGGGAAGGCAGATTCCGTTAGGGCAAATGCGCACCCGTAGCATTCATGGGCATCCAGGTTGCCACGGGTCACACCTCCAGGGGACACCATTATATCATATCCCAAGTGAATGATACCCCCGGGGAATCCATCAGCGTAAATGGTGAGCCCCAGAATGGTGCATCACTCAGGAAAGTCACATTTTGCTTCCAAATGCCACTTGGGGGATCTTGCCTCGTCTGGTTTCCCTTAGGGAGCACTGGCTACAGGCCAAGCCCCCGGGGCAACAACTCGAGGTCGGCGTTGTCAGGGCAGAAGCTGGCCACCAAATCCAATGTAAGATACTCTTCTTTGAGTTCCACTGGGGTGTGGACTAAGGCTTGGTCCCCCATGGTACTCCAGGCACAGTGGGTGACTCATCAAAAGCAGGGGATGTGGGGGGGGGGCACCTGGGTGGCTTAGTCGGCTGAGCGTCCAACTTCAGCTCGGGTCTTGATCTCACGGTTCCTGGGTTCGAGCCCTGCATCGGGCTCGCTGCTGTCAGCTTTGGATCTTCTGTTCCACTCTCTGTCTGCCCCTCCCCCACTTGCTCGCTTGCTCTCTCTCTCTCTCTCTCTCTCAAAAATAAATAAACATTTAAAATAAAAAGCAGGAGATGTTGATCCTGCAGTCTATGGGTATGGTGGCCATATTATTTATTTATTATTTTTTAATATAATTTATCGTCAAGTTGGGGAACATACAGTGTATACAGCGTGCTCTTGCTTTTGGGGGTTGATTCCCATGATTCATCGCTTCCATACAACACCTAGTGCTCATCCCAGCAAGTGCCCTCCTCAATGCCCATCACCCATTTCCCCCTCTTCCCCACCCCCCCAATCGACCCTCACTTTGTTCTCTGTTATTTAAGAGTCTCTTATAGGGGCGCCTGGGTGGCGCAGTCGGTTAAGCGCCCGACTTCAGCCAGGTCACGATCTCGCGGTCCGTGAGTTCGAGCCCCGCGTCGGGCTCTGGGCTGATGGCTCAGAGCCTGGAGCCTGTTTCCGATTCTGTGTCTCCCTCTCTCTCTGCCCCTCCCCTGTTCATGCTCTGTCTCTCTCTGTCCCAAAAATAAATAAACGTTGAAAAAAAAAAAAATTAAAAAAAAAAAAAAGAGTCTCTTATGGTTTGCCTCCCTCCTTCTCTCTTTGTAACTATTTTTTCCCCTTCCCTTCCCCCATGGTCCTCTGTTAAGTTTCTCAAGTTCCACATGAGTAAAAACCTATGATACCTGTCTTTCTCTGACTTATTTCACTTAGCATAATACCCTCCAGTTCCATCCACGTTGCTGTAAATGGCAGGATTTCATTCCTTCTCATTGCCAAGTAGTGTTCCATTGTATATATAAGCCACATCTTCTTTATCCATTCACCTGTCAATGGACATTTAGGCTCTTTCCATAATTTGGCTACTGTTGAAAGCGCTGCTATAAACATTGGGGTACAAGTGCCCCTATGCATCAGCACTCCTGTATCCCTTGGGTAAGTTCCTAGCAGTGCTATTGCTGGGTCGTAGGGTAGTTCTAGTTTTAATTTTTTGAGAAACCTCCACACTGTTTTCCAGAGCGGCTGCACCAGTTTGCATTCCCACCAACGGTGTAAGAGGGTTCCCATTTCTCCACAACCTCGCCAGCATCTGTGGTTTCCTGAGTCGTTCATTTGAGCCACTCTGACCAGCGTGAGGTGGTATCTCAGTGGGCCTTTGATTTGTATTTCCCTGATGAGGAGCGACGTTGAGCATCTTTTCATGTGTCTGTTGGCCATCTGGATGCCTTCTTCGGACAAGTGTCTACTCATGTCTTCTGCCCGTTTCTTCACTGGACTATTTGTCTTTTGGGTGTTGAGTTTGGTAAGTTCTTTATAGATTTTCGATACTACCCCTTTATCCGATACGGTGACCATACTTTTCAAACAAAAATCAGGACAAAGGGTCTGGCGAAGGTTCACTCGTGGTCTGTGAATATATTTGAAAGGACTCATACAAGTAGTGACTTTGTGCGAGTTGTATGACAAATCATTGTGTTTTCAAAGAATGGAATTATGAAATTGGTGGTGTCCTAGGAATTCTAATGTACACTCCCTACCGATGATATGAGTAGGTATCCTTCATTGAAAGCTTATTGTTGAAAGATCAGATTAAGTGCTTTACAGAAATGATCTCACTTTATCCTCAGGACAACCCTAGTTGGTAGGCACTATTCATCCATTTTATAGAGGAGACAAGTGACGTTCTGAGATGAGAAGTAGCTTACCAAGATCACGTAGCTAGTAAGTGGTAGAGCAAATATCCCTACCCGGGTTGGCAGATGACGTTCTCTTCGATGATATGACTTTATACTGTCTCTCCTGTCTAATGAGGGCTTTTTAGTCTATAAAAGACATTTTACTGGTTTTTTTAATCTTTATTTATTTTTGAGAGAGAGAGAGAGAGAGAGACAGAGCATGAGCAGGGGAGGAACAGAGAGAGAAGGAGACACAGAATCCGAAGCAGGCTCCAGGCTCCGAGCTGTCACCACAGAGCCTGACGGGGGGGCTCGAACCCACGAACTGTGAGATCATGACCTGAGCCGAAGTTGGACGCTTAACCGACTGAGCCACCCAGGCGCCCCGGCACATTTTACTGTTTTATCTGGGTCTCGGATGCAGCAAAGGCTATAGTTCCATTGCACCTACAATTCCATTTGAACCTCTACAACAGGAGATTTGCAACTCTCTCCTATCGGTGGAGAATAAGATATTCCTTATCTCTTCAATTCAGGACAACAAACATTTATTGTCTACCTAGTACTAGGCACAGGGTTAGCAGTAATGGAATCTAAAGATTAATGAGAATCAATACTGCACTCTTCCTACCCTCAAGATGTGCGGATTAGAGGGAAAAGGCAAGCACACAAATAACATAGGGCCCATTTTAATAAGTGCCATATTTGAGAGGCTAATTGTTATGCGAGTTCCCAGGGGTGGAAATTCAATCTGACTAGAGAGGCTTCCTACAGCGATTGGCATTTAATTAGGGCACTGGAAGATTGTCAGGCTATCATGGTTACTATGGTTGTATAATTTACCCCAAACTTAGAGGCATTAAGCAGTCATCTTAATTTTCTAAAACTCTTATGCTCAGGAATTCAGGAAGATCTCAGCAGAGCAGTTCTTGCTGGGGGGCTGCTAAGTGGCTGCGATCACACATGGTACCCTATAGTCATCTGAAGGCTCCAGTGGCTGGATGTCCAAGATGGCGCCCTCACAGGGCTGGTGTTGATGTCAGCTCTCGGCCGGAATTTATTGGAGAGCTCAGCTGGGCTGCTTCTGAAGTGCACGTGGCCTCTGTCGCATGGTGGTCTCAAACGGAAACTGTGTGGACTTTTCTGACCCGGCCTTGGAAGTCACCCAACACCACGTCTGCCGTATCCTGTCGGTGAGGAGAGGGTCGCTGCAGCCAGCTCAGATTCGAGGTTCAAGGCCATATTGTAGGAGAGAACACACAGTCTGCCACAAGGGTGACGGGTGCTGGTGTGGGCAAACAGACTTCTCGTCGGATAAACCAGCAGGAGCAGGAAAGAGGGGTGTTCAAAGTGTGTTGAAGGAGTGGCTAATTGTCCAGTAGCGGTGAGGTGAGGGGCATGACGAGTTGGGGAAGATAAATTTGACAAATATAAAGATAAATATAAAGATATAAAAAGATAAAGATAAATATAAAGATAAATATAAAGACAAATATAAAGATAAATTTTGGGTCCTGTCCACAGAAGGCTTTGTTTTCTGTTTGTTTGTTTGCTTGCTTGCTTGTTTGTTTTTGAGAGAGAGAGAGAGAGAGAGAGAGAGCATGCATGTGTGAGCAACAGAAAGGGACGGAGAGAGAGAGAGAGAGAAAATCTTAAGCAGGCTCTATGCACAGGGTGCAGCCTGACAAGGGGCTTGATCCCACAACCCTGGGATCACGACCTGAGCCGAAATCAAGAGTCAGACGTTCAACCCGCTGAGCCACCCAGGCGCCCCCACAGAGGGCTTTGAAAGCCAGAACGCTGAGTCTGGATTTCTTGAGAAGCAACCAAGTGATGAGATTAAGAGCATGACTGAGGAGTCAGCTAAAACACTTTCCAGACCAACCGTTCGTTAGTTGTGTGACTTTGGATGGAACCTGACCCTTCCAGAGACGCAACGGTTCTTACCTGCAAAAGGGGGAATTATAACTGTGTTGCCGTTTTACATCACAGGGTAAGAGAGTGAATGCAAATCACTTAGTATAGAATGAAGGGTGGCTGTTACCATTACTCTGATACTAATAAGGTAGCCAAGGAGAGTGAGGATAAAGCAACATGATCAGAATTATCATCCAGAAAGATACCAGATGGGCCAGAAGTCAGGAAGACCAGTTAGGAAGAAATGACATTAATTTAGTTAAGAAACCATAAGAGCCTGAATTGGTGTGGTGACTGGGGAGGGCTTAGAATAAGAAGATGTTGAGGAGATAGGGGTTTTATTTGGCGGCTCATTGGCGACAGGGGTGAGGGAGAGGGAGAACCTGACCTGGGTCAGAGGGCAGAGCGCAGATCCTCCTGGTGGGGTGCTGCAAAGAGGCAGCATTTCTGCTGTCTAGGGATGTCCTTGCTCTCCACTCGAAGTGTCTTCTACAACGTTCCAGAAGCGGAACCTGAGACGAGGATTTCTTAGGCAAGTGATTTCTTGGGAGAGTGCTCTCCGGAGAAGGAAAGGGAGGGAAGAAGGATGGAACAGGGGGAAATGTTAAGAAACATGGTGGTCTTATTGGAGACTAGCTTCAGCTGGATCCCCCGGGAACTCTGCAGCTAGACCGCGCCGCAGTTGGTCGCACCTTGAGGCAAGGCGGGGGGCGCACGTTTTCGTGCTTTCCAGCCAGTGGTTGGCTTCGGGCTGCCTGGGGGTGGTGGGGTGAGTTGTAATCTTCCTTGCCAGATGGCTCCGTTTGGCCAAGAGCAATTCTCTGGAGAAGGGAGAGGCTGTGAGCTCTCAGCAACTCCCATTCCTCCGCAGCTAGGGAAACACGTGCACTGGCCTGGAAAAGGGGGTTTGGACGAGGCACCACCAGTGTCCATTGTAAGGGTCAGGGTTATGATCAGCCTGTTCGACACCTTTCCTGAGTCGGGGAACGACTGCAACTGCATTCTCCTCAGTATGCTTCTGATCCTCGCAGAATATTCCTTTAGGTTGCAGGCTGTGATAATAACTGAAGGCCTGTTCACCTTGTCTTCCTAAAGAATCTTGGAGTATGGCACTGTGCATAGGTAGACTGCTGAAATGGAGGCTGGCAGTGAGTCTATGGAGCCTCTTGGCCTGCTGACAGGCAGAGAGAGAGAGAGAGAGAGAGAGAGAGAAAGCACCCCCAGAACAGACAGCACACAAAAATGTACCTAACATTATATTTACCGAAGAACTTTCCCCCTCATCATTTATATGCCTGTCAAAAGACCCAGCAAGTGCTATTTATTTCGTCTCTAGCTCCGTGATCTTTTGTTCCGTGCACCCTGGACTTGATTGAGATTAGACAGATCACCGTTTTCTTTGAAACGCGAAACATCCGAAGCCATCTCTGAACGCGGCGCACGATAAAGTTGACTTTTCACATAGGTACTGTTTCCTTCTTTAAAGCCAATATAAATGATCAGACAAGAATAACTGACATGATTCAAAGTAAGTGGGCACACACATACCAAATCTGTAGATGACTGGTTAGGCTGCCTGCCGCCAGAAACCTCCCACTTCCCTTTTATTACTAGAAGCAAACACAAAACCGAACCAACCCCATCAAGCCTTTGGCCGCTTGGAAAGGATATTGCCTTCCGGAGAGGTCCAAAGGTGACGCTACTCATGATGACTGTATATTGTTTTCTCTCAAGTTCATGGGAAAATCATAGTCGTTATTGTCTGCCTTCATACCAGCTTTTCAAGCGCTCAGAGTCCCTTGAAGAAGGAAGAAGCACCCGTTTTGCGCATTTTGTGAAGTGACCCTCTTTGGCCACTCTTCGGGAAGCCTTCCTGCTGGCTCGAGCTGGTCTATTTATCACCGTGGTTCTACTGGATTCTGTTATAGCCATCTAAGACATCCTCAGCTTCGGGAGAGAAGGTACGCGTGCAAACCACTCACAGACTATCACCATTCCCGTACTGGGCAGATCACCGTATGCGAATGAGCTGGAGGTCAGAGGTTATATTTTGACCACATGACCTCAAATAAATGGCTGCCAAATATGTGTTAGATGCCGTTGCATTGAGTGAGCTAATTGAGTCCTAAAGATGAAAGGCTGGTGGGGTTTCTCACTTCTATCAATATTACTACTCAAGACGAAAATGTTCTGCATGTATTTACAATGAAAAAAAACCCTCTTTTCTTATCTGATGTGTAGTGAAAATAGGAAGATTCAAGAAACCCCGACTTGTAGTGACAAGAGATTTTGCACAAGTCTTTGAGCCTTAGATTCCGTACCTCTAAAGTGATAAGGGGTGCCTGCGTGGCTCAGTCGGTTGAGCGTCCGACTCTTGATTTTAGCTCAGGTCATGATCACAGGGTCGTGGGATTGAGCCCCGAGTCAGGCTCGGTGCTGAACTTGGAGCCTGCTTGGGATTCTCTCTCTCCCTCTGCCCCTTCCCCTCCCCCTCTCTAGTCTCTTTCTCACTCTCTTCCTCCTGTCAAAATAAATAAACTGTAAACATAAAATAAAATGTCTTCTTTGATTCCATTACACAGGAAGCATATACTCATAACAAAAACACAGGAAATTTTTTAAAAGGGAAAAACGGTTATAGGATTTAAGGGGCTATTAGTTATTAGTTATTATTAGGGGTTGAAGGGGAGCCCCCAAAAGGTACGTGTGAGTTTTAGCTGCCGGTACTTGTGGATGTGACCTTATTTGGAAATAAAGGGTCTTTGCAGATACAATGAAGTTAAAAATCTTGAGATGAGAGTGTCCTGCATTAACTGGGGGGGGGGGGGGGGGGGGCGCTAAATCCAAAAACAAGTGACCTTATTAGAAGAGGAGAAACCAGGGGACAAATGTGGACGAAGGCCACGGGAAAATGGAGGCAGAGCCTGGAGGGTTGTGTCCACAGCCCAGGAAAGCCAAGGCGTGGCCGGGAGAGGCAAGGAAAGAATCTTGCCCAGAGCCTTCAGGCAGAACGTGGCCCTACGGACACCTTGATTTCAGACTCCCGGCCTCCAGAACTGTGAGACACTACCTTTCTGTGGTCGTCAGCCACCTGGTTTGTGGCAATTTGTTACAGGAGTTCTCTGAAACTCACAGAGACGTTTCACCCTCAGGAAAGCCCTGTGCATTTCATCATGTCAGGGAATGAGCCGAGTTTGAAAGACAAGGGAGGAATGGGTTTGGCAATCGTCAATGCATGGCTCCTCTAATGAAAAAAAGTTGATTTCCTGTCCTTTCTAGAGGAGAACAGTCACTTCAAACAGACCAGAAGAAAACCGCATTAAAAGCTGTAGTAAAGGCAAGTTCGGGGGGAAGGCTGGGAAGGAAAGTAATCACAGCAAATAATAAGATTGAGTCAGTTGACTGGCCTTATCTTGTATCAAGGAAAGACTTCTGGCATGGAATTAAGTAGGTGAGCACTTCCTCCTAAAGTAGAACGTGGGGATAAAAGATGAAAGGGATTAGGAATGAAAACAATTAAGGGGTAGAGGGAAAATGGAGAGAATTTAGACCTCCTTTGGCTCAGACTTTATCTGTTCTTTATTTACACACTTAGCTGTGCTTAAACATTTTGATAAAGAGATTGATTCTTATCAACTATAGTTGGAAAAATTCCGTTGTTTAATTGGGGCGAGTCTGGGCAAAGGAAGTCTTTGGCTATTTGAGCAACCTTAATGGGGTACCTAGCACCTACAGCTCAACCACTTGGGGCCCACAGTTATAATACAGATTTTCCAGGGCGCCTGTGGGGACTTCGGCTCAGGTCATGAGCTCGCGGTTTGTGAGTTCGAGCCCCACCTCGGGCTGTCTTCTGTCAGTGTAGAGCCTGCTTCAGATCCTCTGTCTCCCTCTCTCCCTGCCCCTCCCCTGCTGGTTCTCTCTCTCTCTCTCTCAAAATAAATAAATAAACTTAAAAAAAATAATATGGATTTTCCATGTCTGGGGACTGACCTCTTCCCCAGAAGGATATTTAAAAGAAGTCCTGCCCAAGGCAGAAGTCACCTTAGTTTGAAATCTGCCTAGCTCTGATTTGCTCACTCCCCAGCCTCCTTAATTTTCTTCTTTTCTACTCACTTGGTACATTTCTACGGTTGCTTTGTCATTAAATAGAATAATAAGCACCAATTACCTCTAGGCATTTATGGTTTCACAGGTTTGATTCTCATGATGATCTTGGGAGGTACCTGTTACCACCCCTGATTTATACATGAGGAAACTGAGGTGCTGTGACATTAAAGGTACCGTGGTGAGTGGAAGTCAAACAGATTTGGATTAGATTTCTGGCTCCATATTCAGAAATTAACTGCGTGACTTTGGACAGATAAAGCTCCCTAAGCCTCAGTGTTCTCGTATGTCAAATGGGATACGACTCCATTTTCTTGTGTTCTAAGGAGCCCTTTATTTTCACTTCTTATTCTAATGTTTGAAGTTGAGATGTGTCTTATAACTACTACATCTTGTAACATGTTTTTCACCCTATAATGTTGCTATTAAATGGATATAAAGCTTTAAGATTATATATGTAAGTGCCTGATACAGTGTCAGAGCTCAAGAAATGTTGATTTTTTTTAATGTTTATTTATTTATTGAGAGAGAGAGAGAGACAACCAGCATGAGCAGGGGAGGGGCAGAAAGAGAGGTAAGAGAGAATCCCCAGAAAGTTCCAAGCTGTCAATGCAGAGCCCAATGTGGGGCTCGATCTCATGAGCCATGAGATCATGACCTGAACCAGCATCAAGAGTTGGATGTTCAACCAACTGAGCCACCCAGGCGCCCCAAGAAATGTTAGTTTCGATTACATTTCAGTCATTTGGTGATGGGCTTTATTACTAGGAAGTAGCAAAGCGTAGATCGGAACTGAGTTTGTAACCATAGTTACGGAGTGCCTTCTCTTGTAGCCCTAAATTATAGCCCCAGATAGTGAGGGAATTAGCTCATTACCTTTGCTGTGAGTCAGTCCCCCAGTCCCCCATTACAGACTCCTCAAGTCTTGTAATTCTACCTGCCCTCCCTAATTCCTACTCTCTTTGCCTGGCATAAATCATGCTGAACCCATCATTTGAAATTTGAAATTGTAATCCTTAAATCGACGCACACGGGATTTCATAATTATTATTTGTTACATTAAGTTGTCATGTTATCTTTTGGAGACTGAACTTCTTGGATAATGGGAACTAGGTGAAGCATAAAATAGCCTAAATGGCAAACCCAAAGGTAAATCTTAAAATTGTCGACGGGGCACCTGGGTGGCTCAGTCGGTTAAGCATCCGGCTGCGGCTCAGGTCATGACCTCACGGCTTGTGAGTTCGAGCCCCGCTTCGGGCTCTGTGCCGACAGCTCAGAGCCTGGAGCCTGCTTCAGATTCTGGATTCTGTGTGTCCCTCTCTCTGCCCCTCCTCTGCTCGCACTCTGTCTCTCAAAAATGAATAAACGTTTGGGGCGCCTGGGTGGCGCAGTCGGTTGAGCGTCTGACTTCATCCAGGTCACGATCTCGCGGTCCGTGAGTTCGAGCCCCGCGTCGGGCTCTGGGCTGATGGCTCAGAGCCTGGAGCCTGTTTCCGATTCTGTGTCTCCCTCTCTCTCTGCCCCTCCCCCGTTCATGCTCTGTCTCTCTCTGTCCCAAAAATAAACATTGGAAGAAAAAAAAAAAAGTATTTAAAAAAAAATGAATAAACGTTAAAAAAAATTTTTTTTATTTGTCGAAACGAAGTTAAGTCTTTAGCCTACTCCAATGCTCTCTGCTTTGTGCTGCTTCTTTTTCTCCCAGAGAGAATCAACAATTCATCATTATATTCGTGACTGGTGTCAATGCTCCCCGAGTCACTGAAAGTGACTCTCAGCTGGGGAGGGGAGTGTGGCCAAGAATCTCAACCATGGAGGTGGTGCAGTGGATGATGATGATGATGATGATGATGATAAGTTGGTTGCCCAGCATCCAATCTTTCCTCTTTCCCATTGGAGAAACCCTACCCTTCCTGCGTTGTTTGTTAGGGTAGGATTCCCTGGGGTCGATTGAAAAATCCAGGCCTGGACAATCAGCATATTTTATCCCTTTGGCCACAGTATTTGGTTCAAGGATGAGTAAATAACTGAGCTTTTTTTTTTCTGAATGCCGTTCGAGTTTTAGCTTTTTTAATACTTCCAATTGAAAACGTCCATCTTTACTAATATGATTGGAAAAATCAAGACCAAGTGGCGACTGAAGGCACCCCTAATAGCCACAGGCTCACACGGGAACTAAACTCTTCATGAGGGGTCGATGAGAATCGTTTTTCAGGGTCCCCGGGTCCCATCAAGGAAGAGCCTTGCCCTGATGGACCAACCCAGGTGTACAATCAGCCAGGCACGTATTTTCATTGGCACCGAAGTTATCGTCGTATCGCAAATCAATAACCTTTATTGAAATCCTATACTTTTTTTTTCTGGAATCTAGTGTTTCTCAACTAATCATTTGGACTTACTTTAGCCTTTCTTCTCTGGGAAGGGAGTAATATAGCAGGTGGAACCCATACTCTGGGAGGTATTTGGAAGGGTCGGGTAAATAAATAAACTCACGGGTCTGGTTTGTAAGTGAACCTCCTGTGAATTTGATTATCATGACTCAGTCCAATTACTGAGCTCAACCTCGGATAATTTAACACACTGAATTTCCGAGCGTGCAAATCATATTCCCAACAGAAGTGATTAGCGGCGAGTAACGAACCGCCTTAAAGACGACCTAAAAACACCAAATTTTGAAATTACGGATTTATGGTTTTCTCTTGAGGGAGGGGTGGAATTTGAAATGTATTTCACTCATCTAAGATCCCGGACGCACCCTGTCAGCAACCAGTGAGAGGGTCCGAGGGCTGATAGACTTGCCTGCGTTTTCCCAAGACCTCAGCCACCAAACTTCCCAATCCTTTGTGTGGTTGCTTCGATGTTAGCTCCGAGAGGTGGCCATGACAGTCCTGGCAAGATGTTCTAAAATGTCGGGGCGCCTGAGTGGCTCAGCCGGTTAAGCGTCCGATTTCGGCTCAGGTCATGATCTCATGGTTCTTGGTTTCGAGCCCCACATCGGGCTCTGTGCTGACGGTTCAGAGTCTGGACCCTGCTTTGGATTCTGTGTCTCCCTCTCTCTCTCTCTGTTCCTCCCCCACTCACACTCTGTCTCTCTCTCTCTCAAAAATAAACATTAATTTAAAAATAAAATAAAATAAAATAAAATAAAATAAAATGTTACTCGACAAAATGATTCAGTCTTTCAGAAAGTTAGGACCCATGACTACCCCGGTAAGGTGTGAGGTCCTAGAGAAAGGGGTAGAAAAGTTGAATGTCCAATTTATTTTACTATGTGGTTCCTTGCAGCGTCTTCACATAAAGAATGACATTTAGAGAAGATTTCTCTTCATTAAGAAGACTTGATCTTCCTCTGTGAATTGCAAATATTGAACTATTAATAGACACCCTAGGATTTTTGTTTATTAAGTACAACAAATGCGGAATATCTACTAGGTACACGACACGGGTTAAGTAAATGTTCTTTTTTGGGGGGCAACCTAAGAGCTAGATACTGTCAAACTAATTTCATAATCATTTCAGAAGCCAGATAAAGGCACTTACCATAAAGGTTGTAATGTTTTTTAAATGTCAGAGCAGTAACTGAACAATTATAAGAGTTAGGGCACATTTCGTTATTAATTTGTCACTCTCACTGTGACATTAACTTCCTTCCTCCAAATTGCTCATTTGACATTTTTCCAATCCGTACTGTGCGAGGGGCTTCACGATGGACATGCGCTTATGTTTTTCCTTCCCTTTTACAATGCTTTTTTTTTTTTTTTAATTTTTTTTTTTCAACGTTTATTTATTTTTGGGACAGAGAGAGACAGAGCATGAACGGGGGAGGGGCAGAGAGAGAGGGAGACACAGAATCGGAAACAGGCTCCAGGCTCTGAGCCATCAGCCCAGAGCCCGACGCGGGGCTCCAACTCACGGACCGCGAGATCGTGACCTGGCTGAAGTCGGACGCTTAACCGACTGCGCCACCCAGGCGCCCCTACAATGCTTTTTTTTTTTTTTAACAGAAATGAAGCACAAATACTTTATTGTCATGAAAAAATTCCAAATCACGTAACAGCAAACGTCCCCTCTCATTCGTACCGGATCTTCCTCCCCTTTCCAGAAGTCGACTGTTTAGCGTACCTACTTCCAGCGCCTTCTGTATGCATTTATGAAAACATGTGCATGTCGCCGTATGTGGTTTATTTTTGGTGTGTGTGTTTAGAAATTGGATCATAGCGTATGGATTGCCTTGCCACTTGCCTTGCTCACTTAATGGGGATGTGTTACGGATCTCTCCATGTCTGTACGTGTAGATTTAGCCATACAATCGTTCGACAAATATGTATCGAACGCTACCGTGCATTTTATTGTCGTTCAGCAAATATTCCCTCCTTTTTCCCCAGCTCCTCAGCGGGGGAGTATATTTCCCTCTTCGGTCGGTGTGGAGCTTGCTCGTATGACTTGCATAGACCGGTGGAACGAGGTTGGTGGAGGGGACAGTGGGCCAGATCCTAGCAGAAGCTTGCAGAGGCATTTCAAGTTCCGTTAGCCTTCTTGGGCTCCTGTCCTCCACTGAAAGAATAGAATGTCCCCCGTGTTCTTCCACCTGGTCGCTGCTACAGGAAGACACATGGAGCAGACCTGAACCCAACCACAGCTTGGAACAGAGTTGTTACAGTTGACTGTAGAACAACGAGCAGTAGGGGGGCCTGGGTGGCTCGGTTGGCCAAGCATCTGACTCTCGATTTCAGCTTACGTCATGATCTCATGGTTTATGAGTTCAAGCCCTGCGTCGGGCTCTGTGCTGGTGGTGCCGAGCCTACGTGGGATTCTGTCTCCCAATCTCGTGCTTGCTCTCTATCTCTCACGAGAGATTTTTAAAAAAAGAAGAAGAGGAACAGTGAGCAATAAATAAACATGTGTTGCAGCAAGCCCCTGAGATTTCAGAATTCTTGTAACTCAGCAGGATCACAGCAAAAGCTGACCGAGACAGATACTTGCTATTTGCCAGGCATCGTTCTAGATGCCGGGAAAGCAACAAAAACCCCGCCTACATGGACGCTACGTCGAAAATCTGGATAGTACGCCACGGAAGAGTTGCACCATAGTAAGGTGTTGTCTCTCTTTCAGACTCACCGGCCTTTCGTGGAAACCGCTTAACGTGCGACGTCTGTGTGTCTTCAGATCTGACACCTCCACCCCCTCCACTTCTCCCCTCTTCACCCTCTCCCTTGACTGTGGAAAAACCCATTGGTTCTCCTCTTGGTTCTGCCCACCCTCCCACGTCCCATGCATTATGATAGCTGCAACTTCTAGCCATGACCTGGCCTTGTGCAAAATGCAATGACCCGTTTTCCTTCTTTACAAAATGCAAAGTGTGGCCTTTAATGTCCACCCCTTTTGGCTGTCCAACTTCATCCTCTCCTTCGTCCTGCACTCTCCTATTTTGCCAGGTCAGCCTGCTTACCGCCCGGGGCACACATCCCGTAGTGAACTTCGCCCAAAATTTTCCCTTCAGGACTAAGGGATTCACTCCCTTGGGTGCTGGGAGTGTGGATGGATGGTAGCTTCCGCATGAATCCTTCTCTGAGGATTGCTCACCTCACCCAAGATTCACACTCCCTTCCCAGGAGCAGCCTACATCCGATGACTGGTACAAAAGGGGTCTGGAAGGATCTATTCCCCTTGCCTCAAGGTAAGACAACTCTGAAAAGTCATTCTAGCTTCAGAACAATTTATGAACTTGGCTAAGGCATTTTCTGTGGCTGCACTGTAGCCAAACACCCTCCCTTGCCTAATCCCACTTCCCTTACTCCCCCCACCCCAAGGGTTGATCTCAGTGACTCCCTAATGCATTTTCTGAATGCCTAACTCTATCTCAGTCTGCTTCCTGGAGAAACTGACATAAAACACACCCTGTAGGTCCTTGGGCCTTTTCCATACCTTAGGACCCTGGATCGTGCTGTTCCCTCCACCCAGACCGTCCTCCCTATAATCTTCTGCTTGTTAAAACTCCACCTATACTTCATGACCTTCCCCCAAATGTCACCCATTCCATAAATTTTCCCCTCATTCTTCAACCCGGAAGTCCTTGCTCTCCCTTTGGACCCCCCATCAGCAATGTTCTTTCCATGCTTCTGGTATGGCGCCATGGGGGATGGCGGGTTGTAAGGGAAGAGCTTGGGCTTTGGAGTCTAGCAGACTGGGCCTCCCCCACTTAGTAGTCGTGGGACCTTGGACTCCTCAGTTTTTCTCATCGGTAAAATAAGAAAAAAAAAAAAAAGGCTGCTTCATAGGATTAATATGAGCATTAGGTGACCTAACACAGATACGGCGCACAGATGATGCATACGAGGTGTCCAATTTCAAGATCCCGCCAATGCTCTTCTTGCTTCTTCCTTTTATTATATTTTGTATCTTCACTGATTACATCAGTCATCGCGGGCTTGTCTCACCTGCCTAGTGGCTCGGTAAGGCCCGGAATATGTCTTCCTATTTTTGCATTCACACGGTGCTTAGCGGAAAGAGCTCAATAAATGTTGTTGAACTGAATGCCACTTCGGGGCAAAACCTTCTAGTTTGTTTTTGGAAGCAAGCATTTCTGTGTTGCATCCCGCAATTCATAAATGTATCACACAAGAGAGTCTAGAATGTCTACTTAGGGGTTCTCAATAGGCACTGTATACACAGAGACTTCTGATAGCTCTCTGGTGGGCCTCATCTTTCACTGCAAGCATCATACGGGAAGCCCAACCACAAACAAAGGTGCCTTGAGAGAGTTCGAACTCCTATAACGGCTAAGGCAAACCATACCCACTGGTGTTCCCAGGACTAAAGAGTCTCTTAGTCGAATATTTTATGACCATAGATGAGTATTCCACCCTTGACCTTAGCCAAAAGGTGAGAAGCCATGGAGAATTCTAAAATAACCTTAAAGGTTAGCACCGGGGCAAGAGGTGACCAAGTCAGCACAGTGCTTAGCATATGTTTGGGAAATGTTTCTTGCATGCATGCATGAATGAATGAATGAATGAATAGATGGATGGGTGTGGCTGAGCCACGGGTGAAGTTCTGTAGAAGGGATACCTCTATCTTCTCAGATACATTCAGGTCACCTCCACGGAAAACTGAAGAGTAGAGTCAGACGTCTCTCCTACACAACCACTCTTTGGTATGGTTACTGGGGTAAGGGAAAGGCGCCCCTTGTGTCTGAAAGCATCTTTTTTGAAAGGAAACTCAAATGGTGATAATGCCGTGGTGTTGAAGCGAAATTTATTTAAAACCCCAGTAGAGTTTTAAGTGTACGGTTTTAAGTGTGGATTTATTTATTTTTGAGAGAGAGAGAGCAGGTGCACGAACAGGGGAGGGGCAGAGAGAGATGGGGAGAAAGAATCCCAAGCAGGCTCTGCACTGTCAGCACAGAGCCCGACATGGGGCTCGAACCCGTGAACTGTGAGATCATGGCCTGAGCCGTAACCAAGAGTCGAACACTTAACTGACTGAGCCACCCAGGTGCCCAAGTCTAAGTTTTTTAACAGACACTCATGGCTCATGTCACAAGTTGGGTTCCCCTCAGACGCGGACTGAGGCTCAGTTTTAGTGTGTAGGATATTTATTAGGGGAGAGCCCTTGGGATCAATGCCTGTGGCAAGGAGAAGAAGGAAGCAGGGGTGGGAAGAAGGAGAAGTTGAGCTCCAATGCAGGCCCAAAGACCGCCTTGGTCTACCTTACAGGGGGCTCTGGAGCTAGATGGCTTTTCAAAGTTGGCCCAGGTTGGGCCAAGATGATCAGGTCTTTGTACCCCTGCCTCGATCAGTCATTACATGCGAGTCGTTCCCAGAATGAACTCGCCCCCCCAAGGGGGCTGAGGGCTGTCTGTTCATGCACTCCCATGGCTGGGGCATCCAGTCCTTCCTTGTAGATGGTCTGGGAGGTGTATCGCCATGTTCACAGCCTGTTACGCCCTGTCTCTGTCCCTCCCTCTCCTTCAGTCATCCCTGCCTTCCCTTTATACCCTAGAAGCACTAAAGTGCCTGTAGTCTGCATGCCTTGGCTCATGCTGTGTCTCTTCTTAGAATATCTTTCTCCTCCTTTTGTTGGGCTAACTCCCACTCATCCTTCAAAATTAATTTCACGGGTGCCTGGGTGGCTCAGTGAGCTGAGCGTCCAACTTCGGCTCTGGTCATGATCTCGCGGTTCGAGCCCCACACCTGCCTCCGTGCTGTCTGCATGGACCCCTGCTTCAGATCCTCTGTTTTCCTCTCTCTCTGCTCCTCTCCTGCTGCCACTCTCTCTCAAAAATAAATAAACATTAAAACATTTTTTAAAAAGGGGCGCCTGGGTGGCTCAGTTGGTTAAGCGTCTGACTTCGGCTCAGATCACGATCTCACGGTCCGTGAGTTCGAGCCCCACGGTGGGCTCTGTGCTGACGGCTCGGAGCCTGGAGCCTGCTTCGGATTCTGTGTCTCCCTCTCTCTCTGCCCCTCCCCCGCTTGTGCTCTGTCTCTCTCTGTCGTTCAAAAATGAATAAATGTAAAAAAAATTCTTTTTTAATTTTTTAAGAAAGAAAATTAATTTCAGAAGCTTATCTCCTCTGAGAAGTTTTTCTGGACTCCTCAAAGCAAGAGAAGTTGCTGTTTCTCCAATAGTGCTTACAAAATATCCTGGGCCTTGTACTTCTTTTCCAGTCTATTTCTCTGCATCTGCTTGTGTGTCTGTCCCTCGTTCCAGACTGGGAGGAGCCCTCGAGGGCCCAGCAGCCGGCAATGTCTGATTCAGACACAGAATTCAGTTCATGTTTGTTACATGAATGATGGGGTTGAAAGAATGATGGGGCTCGTTAACAGTCCTGCTATGTGATTGTGCGGTCCTATTGGCTAAGAAGTTATAATACAGGTCTGTTATAACATCATGTGTGTTTACTCAGACTTTTTTTTTTTTAAGTTTATGTATTTTGAGAGAGACAGAGACAGCGTGAGGGGGGGAGGACAGAGAGAGAGAGAGAGAGAGAGAATCCCAAGCAGGCTCCACGCTGTCAGCGCAGAGCCCGATGCGAGGCTAGATCCCACGAGCCCTGAGATCGTGCACGACCCGAGCCGAAAGCAAGCGTCAAAGGCTACCCGACTGAGCCCCCCCGGGCACCCCTCAGACTTTTTAACTTGGAGTGAATCGGTCTCTAAAATCCTCTGAATCCTTTTTTATCTGACTGGCCGGCTGTTTTGCAAAGTCAGTGGCATACGATGCGCCTCTGGCCTGCTACTTCCTAACCAGATTGGGACACTTCGATGGGTCATAAAGATGTTCTCAATGTGTCACGATGTCCTTGAGTTCCTCATTCTCTGTTATCGATTTCTGACTGGCAGGGTGGGATTAGTGGCATCGTGGTAGAAAGAGGAGGCGGGACAACACAGGCAAGTCTGTGACGGACTAGAGGTCAGGTGTCTGGGGTGGGGGTCCCTACAGGGCCGGATCAGCCAAGGGTCTGATGGAATGGAGCAAGAGGCAGGAAGCAGCCTTGTCTTTCTATCCCGCTTCGCACAAGGTTGGTGAACACAGAGGTTTCAAATGACTGCAAATGAAACTTTGCCCTGCGTGCGTCTGTGCAAAGAACGCTCACCTGTTAGAACTCTCGTGGTTGCAGATGACGGGAGCTCGCCCGGAACCACCTCAGGCAGAGCGAGGGATATATTGGCTCATGTAGAAAACTCTGGTAAAAGGCAGAGCTGCAGCCGGCTTCTGGGAGGAGCGGAGACAGAGGCGATGTCCCCACTAGGGTAGACCGTGCTGGTTTCTCCGTGTCAGATGTCCTCTTTCAGACGGGCTTTCCCACAAGACAGGTTCAAAGAACATGAGGTCGGCGTGGGTTGGCATGTGTGAAGACCATTACCAAGGTCACTGAGACTGAGCTGGAGTGAGCAAGGGGAAGGGTAGTAGGCCTGGGAGGTAAGGCAGGTTACATAGCGCTTTGCGGGTCAGATTAAAGACTTCGACTTTGGCTTAGAGTATGAGATGGACAACCACTAGAGCGCTTTGCAAGGAGGAACGACATTACCTGATTTGCATTTGACTCTGTCTCGTATTGAGAATCGCCTGCAGGGAGGCAAGGGCGGAAGCGGGGAGACCAGTTCCCAGTCTCAATGATCCAGGTCAGAGATGATGGGGGTTTGGATCAGGGGTGCTCTCTGAGAGGGACGGCTGCTGTTTCCCAAGCTCCAGTTAAAAGGGGAATGAGGGCTATGAGGTCATGGGGTCCCATGGTCACAAGTATGGCTGGTCACCCCAATGGGAGCACTTGGGGGGAATGAGAGAAGGAGCAGTGTGTCTTAAATGTGGAGAGCTGTTTCTAGAAGAAGGGAAAAGTGGGTGGCAGACCACATTACCTGTCTCCTTCACACATTGTTTACTCAAGATGGCTTTAAAATTTTAGAAGCATCCTCCTGCCTTCGCCTATGTGTTTGAATAGATCCGCGGAAAGTGCTCTGCCTATAACGCACACGATATACTCCGCTACATCCACGGATCAGTCTGCCCAAAACAGAGCTAAGGGTTTTGTGAAGAATCAAGCCGTGAGATTTGATTCCATCCTAACCCAATGTCTTTCAAAGTCCTTGTCTTCCTGCTCAGAGAAGTTTTCTTTGTTGAGATATAGCTTACTCGATTTCTTATTTACTGTCACAACAAATGACCTAAATGGTTCCGGATGTGTGTGTCGGGTTTTCTGAAAACGTACTGCTTTAGAACACCATCCCCATCCTCTGAAAAGAGAGATGTTACAAACATTGCATTATTTATGTCATCTTTGCTTCTGAGTGACTCTTGAAAACGCCGGGCAGAAATTTAGGAATCTAACGAGTAATGAAATCCGCTTTTCCTATACTGCTGTTACAATTACAACGAAAGATTCTAAATACAGAAGTGGTCTCCCTCGCACTGGTGTTGAGTGGTCTCTTGCATTTAACCGTGATACAAACACAGTGAGCGGTCCTTGAAAAGTGGGCTCGTCCCTCCATTTTTATTTTCGCGGAAGTATGATATGACGACATCTGCAGCCATTTCAGATGACATTCTGTACTAGAATGTATCTCTTTCACAACTTTAATGCTTGCTCTCCCATCTCAACTTTTATTATATTTAGTACTCTTGGTGTGGGATTCGATGTTCTTATGTTTGCCATATCCTTGTTTGTCTTTACAGGCTTACTACCGTTTTACGTAGCACTGAATGATGCATTCTTCAGCTTGGCATTTTAAACTTCATGCGAATGGTGCGTTATCATGTATGTTTATCTGTGACTTACTTTTTGTGATCAGCATTATATGGGTGCGAGTCTAGGGCTATGGCGACCAATTATCCTGGCTGTGTACGGCACAACTGTGAGAGGATGCTGTTTGCTTTGAGGTCCGGGCAAGTGATAACTCCTGGAGTTGTATAGTGTACAATTTGCTTGACTGTACATGATGGCTATGATAGATGATGTTTCCAAAGATGGCCGCCAAAATCTCTCCCGTCCCACAGGCTCTTTTGCAATGTGATCTCATCATGCCAGCATCAACAAGAGGAGCCTGTTTCCCCCTCCTTGGATCTGGGCTGGCCCTCTGAGTTATTTTGAGTCATAGAATGTGGCAAAACCAATGCTCGGTGACTAACAAGGTCACTGGCTTCTGCCTTCACTATCTGGAACGCTCCTTCTTTTTTTTTTTTTAATTTTTTTTTCAACGTTTATTTATTTTTGGGACAGAGAGAGACAGAGCATGAACGGGGGAGGGACAGAGAGAGAGGGAGACACAGAATCGGAAACAGGCTCCAGGCTCCGAGCCATCAGCCCAGAGCCTGACGCGGGGCTCGAACTCACGGACCGCGAGATCGTGACCTGGCTGAAGTCGGATGCTTAACCGACTGCGCCACCCAGGCGCCCCTGGAACGCTCCTTCTTAGAAGCCAGCCGCCACGTAAGAAAGCTGATTACTGCAAGAGCCCCATGTTGTGAGGATGTCCTAGCTAACCAAATGGTAAGACAGAGTTCACCCAGAGGAGCATTTGGGTGCCAGGCTCGTTAATGAAGGAAGCCTTCTTGTACCTTCTAGTTCAGCCTGGTTAATGACCCCAGCAGATGCTCTGTGGAACAGAAATGGCCAGGCAAGCCCAAACCAAATTCCTGTCTCACAGTATCATGAGCAAATAAAATGAACCTAGATTGGCTTTTTAGAACATTCATGGTTGTCCCAAGTTGGGCCGGCCAGTCATTGGATGTGGCCGTCCCAGGAAGGAAGGTGACCTTGCACCAGGCAGTTCTCTGAAGCTGAGAGGGTCCCTGGGGGGTTTGACGCCTGAAGGCTGACTGTCCACAGCACCCCCAGTGGCTCGGGCCCAAGTCCTTGCTTGAAGGGAATCTTGGAAGTGCATCACGGTGTCCACAAATATCGTATTGTATGTGACTATGTATTTAACTCTATTCCTGTTGATGGATATCTGGATTCCTCAGACCATTAGATACTCCCTTGTGTTTTCTTCCTTTAAAAAAAAAATTAATGTTTACTTATTTTTGAGAGAAAGAGAGAGACAGACAGAGAACAAGGGGGGGGGAGGGGCAGAGAGAGAGGGAGACACAGAATTCGAAGCGGGCTCCAGGCTCCAAGATGTCAGCACAGAGCCCGACGTGGGGCTCGAACTCACGAACCACAAGATCATGACCTGAGCCAAAGTCGGAAGCCCAACCGACTGAGCCACCCAGGTCACCCTAGGTATTCTCTTGTGTTTTCTAAGTATATTAAAGTTTTGCTGCTCATATTTAAAGTCTGCATGAACCTGGACGTGATTTGTTTTTCACGGTATGAGGTACAGATCCATTTTTTTTTTCATATAAATGACTTCATTTGCTGTGACGCCTCCTCTGTCAGGTGTCTCTGTGTATTTTGGTGTGTTGCTGGCTGTCGGTTGCATTATTGTGCTCTGCTGGCTCATTTAATATCATGGTGCCTTGGGCGCCTGGGTGGCTCAGTCGGTTAAGCGTCCGACTTCGGCTCAGGTCGTGATCTCGCGGTCCGTGAGTTCAAGCCCCACGTCGGGCTCTGTGCTGACCGCTCAGAGCCTGGACCCCGTTTCAGATTCTGTGTCTCCCTCTCTCTCTGCCCCTCCCCTGTTCATGCTCTGTCTCTTTCTGTCTCAAAAATAAATAAACGTTAAAAAAAATTAAAAAAAATAATATCATGGCGCCTTAATTACTATAAATTTCTAAGACTTGGAGCAGGGTTCATTCAACATCGACATTCTTTACCAGGGATGCCTGAGCTATTCTTGACTCTACCATACAAATTTTAAATCAATTTGTCAAATTCCAAACACACCTAGTCTTTTATAAATTGTTTGGGGGCCCCAGGGGTGACTCAGTTGGTTGAGCATACGACTCGATTTCGGCTCAGTTTGTGGGTTTGAGCCCCACATCTGTTGACAGCAACCTGCTTGGGGTTCTCTCTCTCTCCTTCCCTCTCTGCCCTTCCCATGCTCGGCTGCACGCGCTCTCTTTCTCTCTCAGAATAAATGCATAAACTTAAAAAAAATGTTTTGTTTTATTTTCTATGGAAATGTCTTTATGTTAGAAATGGTCTGTATCTGGAGCCCCTGGGTGGCTCGGTTGGTTAAGCGCTGGACTCTTGGCTTCTGCTTAGGTCATGATCTCACGGCTCATGAGTTTGAGCCCTGCATAGGGCTCCATGCTGTTAGTGTGGAACCTGCTTGGGATTCTCTCTCCCACTCTCTCTGCCCCTCCCCTCCCCAAATACATTTTTTAAAAAGTGGTCTGTATCTTACAGACCTTTGAGAAGCGCTGAAATGAAAGATTTGCTGTAACTACTTGTGGTGGGTTGATGTCGCCCCCAACCCCCACCCAAATGCCCCTCTGAGAGGACTCAGTGATAATTTTCTCACCTCTGCTTTCAATATTCTTTCTTTCCATAACTTATATTTTCCAGATGTCATACCTCTTGGTCTGGTCCTTTCTTTTTTTTTTTCATGTTTATTTATTTTTTGAGAGAGAGAGCATGAGCACGAGCTGGGGAGGAGCAGAGAGAGAGGGAGACACAGAATCCGAAGCGGGCTCCAGGCTCTGAGCCATCAGCACAGAGCCTGACGCAGGGCTCGAACCCACGAACCGTGAGGTCATGACCTGAGCCGAAGTCGGGCACCCAACTGACTGAGCCACCCAGGTGCCCCTGGTCCTTTCATTTTCTTACGTTTCTTTCCTGACCATTATTCCTTTTTTGTCTTTCAATTGACTATTGAATTTTTTATTTCTGCTACCATCTGACCATGTTTTTACTTTCCAAGAGCTCTTTTTTGTTTTCTATTTTACTTTTTTTTTTTAAGTTTTACTTATTTATTTTTGAGAGAGCGCACACACACACACACACACACACACACACACACACGGGGGAGGAACAGAGAGAGAGAGAGAGAGAGAGAGAGGAGTGAGAGAGAATCTCAAGCAGGTTCTTTTCTGGAGCCTGATGTGAAGCTCGAACCCACGAATCATGAGATCATGACCTGAGCCGAAGTCTGATGCTTAACTGATTTTAATAACAGATTTACGTTCTTGTTTCACAGATGCGGTCTCTTTTTTGATCTCTTTTAATATATTAATGATAATTATTTTTAAAGTTTTCTTTTCCTTGCATAGATTATATTTCCTTCATGTTGGTTTCATCCCTTTGTCTACTGGTTTGCTTGCTTTGGACTCGATCTTTCAGATTAGAGGTCTTCCTGTGATGTTTGTTAGACTTTGTTTGCTCATGATTAAGAGTCTAGGATTAAGGGGCCCCTGGGTGGCTTGATTACTTAGGTGACCAACTCTTGATCTCAGCTCGGGTCATGATCTCACAGTCTCGGGATTGAGCCCTGTGTCAGGCTCTGCGCTGAGCGGGGAACCTGCTTGGGATTCGTTCTCTCTCTCTCTCTTTCTGCCCCTGCCCCCCAACTCGTGCACGCTCGCTCTCTCTCTAAGGAGAAAAAAAAAGAGTGTAGGATTAAAAGTTTATTGAAAGCTCAGACGGTATGAATGCAATTTGTTGACTTGGAACTTTACTGTTGAGTGATCTGAGAACGTCATTTGGGGGAGAATCCCTGAGGTCAGCATCTTTGAGTCTTCCTTGGTGGCTCGGCTGAATTCCCCAGAGGAGGATCATCTAACGGGAGGGCAAAGGCTTGGCTGTCAGAGTTTTGTGATCCAACTGGAGGGAAAGACTTGGGAGAGCAGTGGGGTGGGATCGCAGCATTTAGCGTTTAGGAATGTGGTAGCTTACTTCCGTGGTAGGGTGCTTCTGCTGCCCAATGTACCTATTGTCTCCATATTTCTGTCAGTTTGGGGAGGAACAGTTGCTTTAGATTTCAGTAGAGCTTCGTAACTTTCCCTATAAGTGTCATGTATATCTTTGTTAGATTTCTTCCTATGTAACTTCCCCCCCACCCCCGCTATTATTAGTGCTGTATCTTGAAACATGTTTCCTGTCTGTTGCTGTGGTATGGAAATGAAATGAACTTTGGATCTCCCCATTTTAATCAACCATGCTCAATTATTCTAGTAACTCGGATTATTTGTCAACCGATCCCCACGGGTTTTCTGTGTTAGCAATCAAGTACTTTTCAAATAATGATAACTTTTCACCCTTTGCGAACGTTGTAACCTATAAAGGCTATACATTTTCTTTCTCCTTTTACTTAACAGATAGGCTCTCTAGTTTGGTGTTGAAACGAGGCGGTAATAGTCTTTGACTTGTTCCTGATCTGATTTTATTTACTTATTTATTTTTATTTTATTTTATTTTTTAGAAAATTTTCTACTTTTTTTTTTCTTAACCTTGATTCATTTTTGAGAGACAGAGAGAGACAGAGCACGAGCGGGGGAGGGACAGAGAGAGAGGGAGACACAGAATCCGAAGCAGGCTCCAGGCTCTGAGTTGTCAGCTGAAGTCAGACGCTTAAGGGGAGGAGCAGAGAGAGAAGGAGAGAAAGAATCCCGATGCGGGGCTCAAACTCCCAAACCGTGAGATCATGAGCTGAGCTGAATCCTCATCTGATTTTAAAGGTGGGGGGGCCTGGGTGGCTCAGTCGGTCAAGCGTCCGACTTCGGCTCAGGTCATAATCTCACAGCTGGTGAGTTCGAGCCCCACGTCGGGCTCTGTGCTGACAGCTGGGAAGCCCGGAGCCTGCTTTGGATTCTGCGTCTCCCTCTCTCTCTGCCCCTCCCCCACGCTCCCTGTAAGTCTCTCTCTCTCAAAAATAAGTAAATGTTAAAAAAAAAAAAAAGAAAGTAAAGGTGAATTTTCATGCTTCAGATTTAGGTATTAGGTTGGTTTGGGTTAAATAATTTTGCGAAGTGATCTGTGACGCAATTTTATTCCAAATAGGTGTTGAATTACATCGGATGCTTTCACTGCATTTATTAAGATCATTGTTTTTTCTCTCTTAATCGGTGAATAAAAAGAATGGATTTTCTCATGTTAAACCAACTATGCCTTCCTATGTTAAGCATAGCTTAGTTGTGATGTCTATCTGTACTGTTGCATTGGTTCTGTACTTTGCATACATTTTGTTTGGGGGTTTGATAATCTGTGTTGGTGAGTGAAATTGTGTTGTCTGTACTTATATCTGTGTTTGCTGTCGAGGTTGTACTAGCCTCATAATATTGGAGAGCTGAATAGTTTCTTTCCCATTTCTATTCCCTGGAAGAATTTTCATAATATTGGAAAGAGATATGTTTTCGGATGCTCGGTAGAACTTGACTATGAAACCAGCTGGGCCTGGTATTTTTACATAAAGTTTTTACAATTTTATCGTTAAATGTTTATAGGACTTACCCAAGATTTCTCAAGTTTTTCCCTGAGTCGGTTTAGGTTGGTTACATTTTCTAGGAGTTTTGCCATTTTGTGTCAGTTATCAATTTATTGATATTAAGTCGTTCGTGGTATTATCTTTCCAATTAAATCCCCTTTTGGTGTTGTTGATCCACTCTGTTCGTCTCCTATCACTTAGCTTTATTATTTCCTTTTTTCTATTTTCCTTGAGTGTATCCTGTTTTTCTTGTACTAGCTCCTTGTGGTCAATGCTTAGTTTCATTACGTTTCATTTCACGCAATTCCATGATTTTAAAAAACTTCTTTTGAAATAATTATAGAGTCACACGAAGTTGCAAAATAATACAGAGAAGTCCTCTGTACCCTTTCCCCAATTTCTCCCAACAATTACATCTTAGATAACCGCAGGATAACATCAAAATCAGGAAACTTCCACTGGTACGATGTATGTGCATACTTTTACACCATTTTATCACACGTATTAATCTGTGTAACCACCATCAGTAAAGATACAGAACTATTCTGTCACTACCCAGATCTCCAACCTCCTAGTCTTTGTTTTGTTTCTTCGTTTTGTTTTGATTTTTATTGATCTATAATTGACATACAACAGTATCTTAGTTTCAGGGGTACAACATAATTACTGGACATTTGTATATATTTCAAAATGAGGTGCCTGGGTAGCTCAGTTGGTTAAGCGTCCGACTCTTGATCTCAGCTCAGGTCTTGATCTGAGGGTCATGAATTCAAGCCCCATGTTAGGCTCTACACTGGTATGGAGCCTACTTTAAAAAAAATGATCACCGGGGCGCCTGGGTGGCTCAGTCGGTTGAGCGGCCGACTTCGGCCCAGGTCATGATCTCACGGTCCGTGAGTTTGAGCCCCGCGTCAGGCTCTGTGCTGACAGCTCGGAGCCTGGAGCCTGTTTCCGATTCTGTGTCTCCCTCTCTCTGACCCTCCCCTGTTCATGCTCTGTCTCTCTCTGTCTCAAAAATAAATAAATGTTAAAAAAAAAAAATTAAAAAAAAAAAAATGATCACTGGGGCACCTGGGTGGCTCAGTTGGTTAAGTGTTTGACTTCAGCTCAGGTCGTGATCTCACGGTTCATGAGTTGGAGCCCCGAGTCGGGCTCTGTGCTGACAGCTCAGAGCCTGGAGCCTGCTTCGGATTCTGTGTCTCCCTCTCTCTTTGCCCCTCCCCTGCTCATGCTCTGTCTCTCTCTGTCTCAAAATAAATTAAAAAAAAAATTTTTTTTTAAATGATCACCATCATGAATCTAGTTAACATCTGTCACCATATATAGTTATAGATTGTTTTTCATGTGGTGAAACTTTTAAGATTTACTCTCTTAGCAACTTGTAAATATGCAATACAGTATTATTTACTGTATTTTGCCATGCTGTATATGACATCCCCATGACATTTATTTTATAACTGGAAGTCTGTATCTTTTGATCGCCTTCACCCATTTCCTCTGCTTCGGGCGACCACCAATCTGTTGTATGTATCTAGGAGCTTGGATTTTTTTGCTTTTGATTTGAGATTCCATTTATAAGTGAGATCGTATGGTATTTGTCTTTTTCGGCCTGACTTATTTCACTTAGCATAACGCCTTTAAGGTCCACCCATGTGGTTGCAAATGGCAAGATTTTATTCTTTTTTATGGCTAGGTGATATTCCATTGTGTATATGAATACCACAATTTCTTTATCCATTCACCAATCATTGGACACTTAGGTTGTTTCCATGTCTTGCCTATTGTAAGTACTTCTGCAATGAATGGGTGGGCGTATGTAACTTTTTGAAATAGTGTTCTTATTTTCTTTGGATAAATACCCAGAAACGGAATTGCCAGATCCTATGGTCGTTCTATTTTTAATGTTTGGAGGAACATCCATACTGTTTTCCACGATGGCTGCACCAATTTACATCCCCATCAACAGCGTGCCAAAAGGTTGCCTCCTCTCCGCATCCTCACCAACACTTGTTACTTCTTGTCTTTTTGGTAACAACCATTCTGACAGGTGTGAGGTGATGTCTCTTTGTGATTTTGGTTTGCATTTCCTTGATGATGAGTGATGCTGAGCATCTTTCATCTATTTGTTGGCCATCTGTGTGTCTTCCTTAGAAACACGTCTATCCAGATCTTCTGCCCATTTGTTAAATCAAATTGTTTGGTATTTTGCTATTGAGCTGTATGAGATCTTCGTATGTCTTGGATATTAACCCCTTATCAGTTACGTGATTTGCAAACACTTTCTTCCATTCAGTGGGTTGCCTTTTAATTTTGTTGGTGATTTCCATTGCTGCGCAGAAGCTTTTTAGCTTGATGTAGTGCTGTTGATTTTTCTTTGTTGTCTTTGCTTTGGGGCTCAAATAAAAAAATCATGACCAGCGTCAGGGAGCTTCCTGCCTATGTTTTCTTCTAGGTTTATGGCTTCAGATCTTACATTCAAATCTTCAATGTATTTTAATTTTTGTGTGTGGTGTATGATAGAGATCCCGTTTCATTCTTTTGCATGTGAATGTCCAGTTTTCTCAATACCACTTATTGGAGAGACAAGCCTTTTTGCCATTGTGCAATTCTTGCCTCCTTTGTTGTATATTAATTGACCGTATATGCATGGGTTTGTTTCTGGACATTTATTCTGTTTTGGCGATTCTTGTATCTGTTTTTATGCTAATACCATACTGTTTTGATTACTATAGCTTTGTAATGTAGTTTGAAATCAGGGAGTGTGATGCCTCCAGGCTTGTTCTTCTTTCCCAAGATTTCTTTGACTCTTCAAGGTTTTCTGTGGTTCCAGATAAATTTTAGGATTTAGGATTTAGGATTGCCATATAAAATTATAGGATTGCCATTGGAAGTTTGGTAGGGATTTTATTGGATCTGCAGATTGCTTTGGGTAGCATAGAATTTTAATGATGTCAATTCTTCCAATCCCTGGGCAGGGAATTTTCTTTCATTTACGTGTGTCTTCTATTTCTTCCATCAATGTCTTATAGTTTTCAGTAGATCTTGCTTGCTAGTCTTTTATGGTCATACTCACTTTCCACCAACCCTCCACTCCTAACTCCTGGTCCTACAGATCTGTTCATCATCTCTATAACTCGATCACTTTGAGACTGTTATATAAATGGACTCATATGGTGTGTTACCTTCGAGACTGACCTTTTTCCTTGGCATAATGCCCTTGAGATCCATTCACATTGTTGTGTGTATCGATAGTGCTTTTTTGTTGCTGAGGAGTATTCCGTGGTATTGATGTACCACAGTTTGCTTAACTATTTATCTATTAAGGGACATTTTAGTTGGTTCCAGTTTTAACTGTTACAAATAAAGCTGCTATGAACATTTGTGTACACATTTTTGTGGAGACATTCAGTTCTCCTTTCTCTGAGATAAATGCCCAGGAGTGCTTTCGATGGATGACATGACAAGTATAGGTTTAGTTTTTTAAATGAATTGCCAAACTATTTTCCGGAATGGCTACAACATTTTACATTCTCAGCAGCAATATTTAGAGATCTGGGTTTTCCACATCCTCGCCAGCATTTGATATTGTCTTTGTTAGTTTATTTAAAAAAAGTTTTTTTTTAATTTTTTTAATGTCTATTTATTTTTTTTTTTCAACGTTTATTTATTTTTGGGACAGAGAGAGACAGAGCATGAACGGGGGAGGGGCAGAGAGAGAGGGAGACACAGAATCGGAAACAGGCTCCAGGCTCTGAGCCATCAGCCCAGAGCCTGACGCGGGGCTCGAACTCACGGACCGCAAGATCGTGACCTGGCTGAAGTCGGACGCTTAACCGACTGCGCCACCCAGGCGCCCCAATGTCTATTTATTTTTGAGAAAGAGAGAGAAAGGGCGTGAGCGGGAGAGGAGCAGAGAGGGAGACACATAATCTGAAGCAGGCTCGAGGCTCTGAGCTGTCAGCACAGAGCCCAACGCAGAGCTGGAACCCACAGATCCCACAGAGGGTGAGATCATGGCCTGAGTTGAAGTCGGACGCTTAACCGACTGAGCCACCCAGGCGCCCCTGTTTAATTTTTTATTTTAGCTTTTCTGATAGCAGTGCTTCTCTTATGGCTAGTGATGTTGAACGTCTTTTTAAGTGCTTATTTGTCATCTGTACATCCTCTTTAGTGAAATGTTACTTCATTTCTTTTCCCTATTTTCTAAGTGAATTGTTTGCTTTGTACCATTAAATTATGATGTGTGTGTGTATAATTGTAGATACGAGTCCATTGTTAGACATGTTTTACAAATATTTTCTCTAGGTATATAGCTTATTGTTCCATTCTTTTAACAGAGTCTGTCAGAGAGAAAGTTTTAAATTTCGGTGAAGTCCAATTATTGAATTTATTCTTTTACAAACTGTGCTTTTGGTTTAATGTTTGCCTAGCCTTAGACCCAAAGATTTCCCCCCGTGTTTTCTTCTAAAGTTTTATAGTCTTGTCTTTTGCATTTAACTATACCATCGATTTTCAGTTAGTTTCTTTTTTATTTAAGTTTATTTATTTATTTTGAGAGAGACAGACAGACAGACAGAGCATGTGAACGGGGGAGGGGCAGAGAGCGAGGGAAAGAGAGAATCCCAAGCAGGCTCCGCACTGCCAGCACAGAGCCCGAAGCAGGGCTCGATCTCACGACTGTGAGATGGTGACCGGAGCCGAAGTCGAGAGCCAGACGCTTAACTTACTGAGCCACCCAGGCACCCCCTTGAGTTAATTTCTATATAAAGGATAAGGTCGAGGTTGAGGTTCATTTTATGGATTGATTGATATTCCATGGATATCCAGTTGCTTTGGCACCATTTGTTACAAAGATTATCTTTCCTCCGTTGAATTACTTTTGCATCTTTGTAAAAAAATCAGCCGGTCTTGCTTGTCTGTTCTATTTCTGGGTTCTTTTTTCTATTTCATTGATTTATGTGTCTATTCCTCGGCCCATATGACACTGTCATGATCACTATAGCTGTACAATAAATGGATGGAGTGCTCCTCTCCAAATCTTCTATTTCCCGATTCTATTTCTTTTAGCTGTTCTAGTTCCATTACCTTTCCAAAAACATTGTAGAAAATCGTGTTTATATCTACAAAAAGTCTTACTGAGATATCGATAAGAATTGCATAAAACCTGTGTATCAATCTGGGGAGAAATAAGACTCGTATTATGTTGACTTTTCCAACCCATGGGTATGCTATGGCTCTCCATTTATTTCAATATTTTATTTCTGCCCTTTATTTAAATATTTAAATACTTATTTAATTAGAGACTATTTAGAGAATCATTAGAGAATCTTTACATATTCTCCATTTATTTAAATACTTTGTTTCTGTCATTGGTGTTTCGCAGTTTTCAACACAAAACCATGGCACGTATTTTGTTATATTTATACGTAAGTGTTGCTCTTTTTTTGAGTGGTGGTAAATGGCGTTCTGTTTTTCCTTTTGGTGTTCGTGTGTTCACTGGCAGTCATAGAGATACCAGTGGTTTTTGTATGGCGACCTTGTATCCTATGACCTTGCTGCATTCACTCATTAGTTCTAGGAGTTTTTAATGTCAATCTCTTGGCATTTTCTATGTAGACCATCATGTCATCTGGAAATAGGGATGCTTTGATTTCTTCCTTCTTGTTCTGTATGGTTTTTATTGCCTGATTGGTCTGGTATCATGCTGGCTAGGAACAGAAAGAGCAGACATCTTCGCCTTGTTCTGGATCTTAAGAGGAAATCACTGTCCTTCACCGTTGTGTTTGAGGTCAGCTATCGGATTTTTGAAGGCGTCTTTTATCAAATGGAGGAAGCTACTCTCTACTCCTAATTTTCTGAGCGTTCATGATCGTGAACGGGTGTGAACTTTTTCTTGCACTGTTTTTATTGACATAAAATTCACGTAACAAAGAACTCGTTAGTTAAGCCATTTTATGTATCCATTTATGTTTAGAAATGGGTTTTTTTTAAGTTTCTTCATTCGGGAGAGACCGAGACGGTGCAAATGGGGCAGGGGCAGGGAGAGTTACTACATGACCCAGCAGTTCCATTCCTAGGTATATACCTGAAAGAAGCGAAAACTTGTACGTGAATGTTCATAGCAGTACTGTTCGTAACAGCCAGAGCGGAAGCAGCTATAGTGTCCATCAGCCGGTGAATGGATAAACAAACGTTGGTGTATCCAGTACGATGGAATACTATTCAGTCATGAAAAAGAAGGAAGTGTTGACACACGAACAAAATTGAAAACATTATGCCAAGTGAAAGAAGCCAGACACAAAGGTCACATATTGTATGAACCCATTTCTCTTTTAATTTTTTTTTAATGTGTATTTATTTTTGAGAGAGACAGAGACAGAGCGTGAGCGGGGATGGGGCAGAGAGAGAGAGAAGGAGACACAACACCTGAAGCAGGCTCCAGGCTCTGAGCTGTCAGCCCAGAGCCGGACGTGAGGCTCGACCCCCCAAACCGCGAGATCATGACCTGAGCCAAAGTCGGACGCTTAACCGACTGAGCCACCCAGGCGCTCCTGTTTGTTTTATTTTCGTTAGCACTCTTCTTGTCACTATAAGCTCTTAGTCACTTTCCAGAGTTCAGAAAACGTTGATTTTGCCAGGTTTGTAATTGCTTTTCTGGAAGGGCAGATTTTTGAAATGCCTCTCTTCACCCTTTTGGCTGACACCCTCCTCGAGTGATGCCTTACACAGAGTGATTTTCTTTTTTTTTTTTTAATTTTTTTTTTTCAACGTTTATTTATTTTTGGGACAGAGAGAGACAGAGCATGAACGGGGGAGGGGCAGAGAGAGAGGGAGACACAGAATCAGAAACAGGCTCCAGGCTCCGAGCCATCAGCCCAGAGCCCGACGCGGGGCTCGAACTCACGGAAGGCGAGATCGTGACCTGGCTGAAGTCAGACGCTTAACCGACTGCGCCACCCAGGCGCCCCCAGAGTGATTTTTAAATACGGAACCAGCTTTGCATCTCTGGAATGAATCCTCCTTGTTCACGATGTGTCTTTTTTTTTTATATGTTGCTCAATTCTATGTGATAATACCCTGCTCAGTACTTTCTTTATGCTGATATTCATGAGGGCTATTTGTCTACAGCTTCCTTTTTTTGGACTCTCTGTCTGATTTTGGTACCCGGACATTGCTGCCCTCATAAAATAAGCTCAGGACTGTTCTCTCTTGTATTTTTTTTTTTTTGAAAAGATGTTACAAACTTGGTGTTCTTTTTAAAACATTTGATAGAGGGGCGCCTGGGTGGCTCAGTTGCTGAAGCAGCTGACTCCTGATCTCAGCTCACGTCATGATCCTGGTTGAGATTCTCTCACTCGCTTTCTCTCTCTCTCTCCGCCCTTTCCCTGCTCAAGCACACTTGCTCTCTCCTTCTCTCTCTCAAAGTAAACTTAAAAAAAAAAAAAAAAAAACATTTGATAGAATGCACCTAGAATTTATTTATTTATTTTATTTATTTATTTTTTTTAATTTTTTTTTAAACGTTTATTTATTTTTGGGACAGAGAGACACAGAGCATGAAGGGGGGGGGGCAGAGAGAGAGGGAGACACAGAATCGGAAACAGGCTCCAGGCTTCGAGCCATCAGCCCAGAGCCGGACTCAGGGCTCGAACTCACGGACCGCGAGATTGTGACCTGACTGAAGTCGGACGCTTAACTGACTGCGCCACCCAGGCGCCCCAGATTAGTTGTTTTCAAATGCTTGGATAGTTTCTGTTATCTTTCTGGTATTGATTTCTAGTTTGATTCTTTTGTAATCGGAGAACATGTTCTGACTTCTATTCTTTTCATTTTGTTGAGGTGTGTTTCATGGCCCAGAATATGAACCATCTTGTACTATGTCCCATAGATACTGCGTTATTTTGTGTGTGTGTGTGTGTGTGTGTGTGTGGTAAGATGTTTATATTTAGAATTAGCCAGCTGGGCTAAGTTTGGATGATCCCGCTTTTGTCGGCAACATCTAAAGCATCATAGTCAGGAGCCGGTTAAACATATGCCTCCTTCTCTTTATCGGGCCTGATCAGGATGCTGACCTTGGCCACCTCAAGTTGTAGAATTTCTTCACAGCCTGTTTGATCTGGTGTTTATTGCTTTTGACATCCACAATGAACACAGTGTGCTGTCACCTATCTTCCTGGCTGACTCAATGGTCAGGGGGAAGTTGACGATGGCATAATAGTCAAACCTGTTTCTCCTGGGGGCGCTCTACTAAAGATATATTGGCTGCTTTGAGAGCCATAGTGGCTTGGGCCACTAGGAGTTGGGTGACGTCTGAATATTCTTCTTCTTCTTTTTGTGCCTGTGAGTTCCTTTCAGCACTGCTTCCTTGGCCTTCAAAGCCTCTTCTTTGGCTTTGGCTTTGGCTTTGGCTTTGGCTTTGCTTTGGCTTTGGCTTTGGGAGGAGCAGGGGCTTCCTTATCCACTTTCAGTGTCATCTTTGTGCCATCGACACTTTAAAAGAATGTGTATTCTAGGGTGCCTGAGTGGCTCAGTCCGTTAATCATCCAACTCTTGGTTTAGGCTCAGGTCATGATCTCATGGTTCGTGAGATCAAGCCTTGTGTCAGGCTCTGCACTGAGCGTACAGAGCCTGCTCGGGATTTTCTTTCTCCCTTTCTCTCTGCCCCTTCCCCACTTGTGTGCTTTCTCTCTCTCAAAATAAATAAATAAACATTTAAAAGAATGTGTATTCTGCTGTTATTGGATGGAATGTTTTATAAATGTTGATTACATCCTGTTGGTTGATGGTGTCTTAAGTTCTTATATATCCTTGATGATTGCCTAGAAATTGTATCAGTTGTTTACAAAGTTGTTTTTTTTTAAGTTTATTTATTTTGGGGCGAGAGAGAGAGACACAGAATGAGCAGGAGAGGGGCAGAAAGAGAGGGAGACACAGAATCCGAAGCAGGCTCCAGGCTCTGAGATGTCAGCACAGAGCCCGACGCAGGGCTCGAACTAATAAACCGTGAGATCATGACCTGAGCCAAAGTCAGATGCTTTACCAACTGAACCACCCAGGCGCTCCTCAGTTGTTTATAGAGGGGTGTTGAAGTATCCAACTGCAACTGTATTAATTTTTGCTTCACATGTTTTGCAGTTCTGTTGGTTTATGCATACAAATTTAGGATTTCTTTGTCTTCTTGGTAGACTGGCTCTTTTATCATTATCTAAAATTCCTCTCGCTTCAAGGAATTTTTTTTTTTACTTTCAAATATTTATTTTTGAGAGAAGGACAGAGACAGAGTGTGAGCGGGGAAAGGGCAGAGAGAGAGGGAGACACAGCATCCAAAGGAGGCTCCAGGCTCTGAGCCATCAGCACGGAGCCCAATACGGGGCTTGAACTCACGAACCGTGAGATCGTGACCTGAGCCGCAGTCGGACGCTCAACCGACTGAGCCACCCAGGTGCCCCATTAGTTGTTCATTTTAAAACTAAAGAAAGACTCAAGGAAATAATGATATATTTTCTCATACAGAGATGAGTAAACTACAAAATGAGCTACTCTGGCTGTCAGGTTCAGTAGGTAGGTGTCTTAGTCTGGGCTCTCCGGAGAAACAAAATAGGATGTATGTATATTTTATTATCGGGAACTGGATTACCTGATTATGGAGGCTAAGAAGTGGTATCATTCTGGTCCAAGTCCCAGGGCCTGAGAACCAGGAGAGCTGACAGTATAGTTCCAATCTGAGCCTAAGTTTAAAGACAGGAGAAGAGTGATATCCCAGCTTGAAGACAGGCAGAGAGAGAATTCTCCCTTACTCAGCATTTGTTCTATTCAGACCTTCAGTGGATTGAAGGTGGCCCAGCCACATGAGGGAGGGCAATCTGCTTTACTCAGTCTACCAATCTCATCCAGACACAGCCACAGACACGCCAAAAAGGTTTAACCAAGTGTTTGGGCGCCCGGTGGCTCAGTCAAATTAATACATACAATTAACCATCAAAAGGGTAGGTTACTGGGGGGCCTGGGGGGGGGCAGTCCATCGGTTAAGCATCCGCCTCTTGGTCGGCTCAGATCATGATCTCACGGTTCGTGGGTTCAAGCCTCGCATCGGTCTCCCCCCCAAGCACAGAGCGTGCTTAGGATTCTCTCTCTGTCTCCCTCTCTCTTTGCCCCTCCCCTGCTCTCTCTCTCTCTCAAAATAAATAAACATTGTTTAAGAGAAGTGTAGGTTACTGGTTTGACCAGAGAACATTTCTTTACACACGCCTCCTCTCCACCCCACACACATTCCTTTAAAAGTAGTTCACATCATTGGTTATGTCCAAGGTAGCACGGAAAAGCTCTTGTAATTGCCTCCTGAAGCAAAAACACCCACAGACTCTGGGAACATTACTCTTGGTGAACTCCTCCTTAGCCACTGCGATTGTGAAAACACTCATTCATCCGTAAAGAGGAGACTTAATCAGAGCCGAGGAATGCGCTCCGATGCCCTACAGAAAATCCTTGTGCCAAAGCTAAGAGGTCGAGAAATAAATTAGCCCATTTGTAAATTCTGTGACTTGAAGGACAAATACCATTTCCTGAATCAGAAGTGTGGCTTAAGACATTCTAATTATGTGACCTTGGCTATTTCATAAGATAAATCTTTTGGCCTAAAATCAAAGAGTATATCAAATGGCTCTAACGTGTGTAGTTTATAGGATGAGTGTCATTCTTACCCCGGATCTAGACGAATATGGAGACGGTCCTGCTGTATGCTTGGCTGAATAAGCATATTCCCTCTGGAGCACACAGAGTAAAGCTCATATGCTTCCTTGGGAACTTTCCTTTCCATTTATGAACCGTTTCTTGGCTCTCGATGAAAAAGACAGCCTTCATTTTGTTTGTCTATGTATCTGAACTTACTCGTCTCTTTTTCTTTCTTTCTTTCTTTTTCCATTTAGTTTTCTGGTTCCGTCAATTATTGTCGTCGTATATGTTTATGTCGAGTGGCATTTATTACAATTACAGTCTCTAACTGATAGATCGTTACATAGATCTTTCTCTCTCGAAATTGTCGAAATCGTAAAAAGCATCAGAACGCAGGTACTCATATCGCACCATAAATCTTTATATTTCACTCCTAGGCAGATAGAATTCTAAACGATGTTAGATGACAGGTTGGTATCCGAAATGATTAATCTACCCGTTCTTTCACACGTGGCTATTTACATGAAACATAGTCTTTAAATAGACAAGTTACCAATAGGTGCGATCCCTAAATGCATGGAGAAGTCATTGCAACGTGACTCCCTTTTTTGGATCTGTGATCTTATGACCTTTCAGACACCATTCTCCTCATCCAGAAAAAAATGGTTCGCTTGCAAGAGGCCCTTGGGCGTAACGTGACATTTACAATACACAGAGTGTGCATTTTATGTTTATTTCTCATGTACTTCCTTTGGTTAAAGACGAGTATGCAATCTACAACATCCAAATAAATGATTTGACATATTTTATACAGCACATGTTCAAGTAATTAATTTTCTCATGGAAATGTCATACCATTTAACTCATAGTTATGAGCCAAATATTTGTGCAGTGGTTTGTAATGAATATATGCATAATCGCAGATTGCCCTATTTTCTTTGTACTCAAATGTAATTTAAAGGGACAGAATCAGGGTGTAGCCGTCTTCTTATTGTTTAATGCTTGATGCATATGAGGCTCTCAGCAACTCCTTGTTGGATGAATAAATAAATGACTGACCGTTCTGGCAGATTTTATCAGATCCCAGGAGTTTAGGTTTTTGGTTAGTCTTATTGGAGTTTTATGACCAATTACTAACACAATTAACTGCACGTGACATGTTTTGAAAATACTTGGTTGTCAAAGAGTACAGCAAAAATAATTATTGAGCTATATGAGCAAACCATGACTTAGAAACCAATTTACATGCATCAACTAGGGAACATCTGTCTCAGATTATTTCCAGTAGCAGATAACAGAAATAAGGCTCAAACCGGTTTAAAAATAGGGACATCTAGGGGCACCTGGGTGGCTCAGTCAGTTAAGCGATTAAGTGTCCGACTCTTGATTTCGGCTCGGGTCGTGGTCTCGTGGTTCGTGAGTTCAAGCCCCACATCGGGCTCTGCGCTGACAGTGCGGAACCTGCTTGGAATTTCTCTCCCTCACGCTCTCTCTGTCTCTCTGCCCGCCCTCCTGCTCGCATTCTCTCTCAAAATAAATAAGTAAACATTAAAAAAATAATAGGGACATCTATCGACATGCCCAAAGGTAATGCAAGCTCGAGGCACCATTGAGCAGGACTTGAGAGGCTTTCTTTCTCTCAGTTCTCTGGGCTCTGACTTCTTTCATGTGTTGTTGTTGTTTTTTTTGTTTTGTTTTGTTTTTTGTCCTCGGTCTGACTTCCTTCCTGGTTACAAAGTGGCTGCGAGCGCCAGCATGCACACATTCAACAGGAGAGAATAAGAAAGCATCTCCCCCAGGGGCGCCTGGGTGGCTCAGTCCTTTAAAGCTCAGGTCATGACCTCGTGGTTTGAGGTTTGGAGGTTCGAGTCCTGCATCGCATCGGGCTCTGTGTTGACAGCTCAGAACCTGGAGCCTCCTTCGGATTCTGTGTGTGTGTGTCTCTCTCTCTCTGCCCCTCCCCTGCTCGCACTCTGTCTCTGTCTCTCTCGAAAATAAATAAGATGTTTAAAAAATTTTTTTAAAAACAAAAGGAAAGAAAGAAAGCATCTCCCCCAACCATGGACTTTTAAGTCCTTGACTAGAGTGTGATTGGGTTGGCTAAGGTCATGTGGGCACAGCTGCTTGGGGAATGCCATACACCGATTGCCTGTAAATCTGGGTTTTTGAAGGAATCGTTTGCAAAAACAGTACGATGACCTTGAATAGCTGGGAGTAATCAGGACCTATTCCTGGAGCTGAGGAAGGGGTTAGAGTTTCCTGAGTCCATTGGGTTCTGTGAAAATGAGGAGGGTGCTTGAACAGAATTGGGCTCTGTTCAGAAGAGGGAAATGGCACGAGCGGGGGAGGGACAGAGACAGACAGAGAGGAGAGAGACAATCCCAAGCAGGCTCCGCGCTGTCAGCCCGAGGCAGCGCTTGATCCCTCGAAGCGCGACATCATGACCTGAGCCGAAACCAAGAGTCGGACGCTTAACCGACTGGGCCACCCAGGCTCCCCCAATACCCCACTTCTCTTAGAAATTACAAGTATTATATTCCTTTAGAGCTTTTTTAAAAGTTTTTTTTTTTTTTTAACATTTATTTATTTTTGAGACAGAGAGAGACAGAGCATGAACGGGGGAGGGTCAGAGAGAGAGGGAGACACAGAATCCAAAGCAGGCTCCGGGCTCTGAGCTGTCAGCACAGAGCCCGACGCGGGGCTCGAACTCACGAAGAGTGAGATCATGACCTGAGCTAAAGTCGGACGCTCAACCGACTGAGCCACCCAGGCACCCCCTTTAGATCTTTTTTAATTCAAGCCTTTATTTTTCTACAGCTGCTTGAGGTTCACAGCAAAATTGAGAGGAAGGTGCAGAGATTTCCCATACATCAACTGCCCTCACACGTGGATAGTCACCTCCATTATCAACATTCCCCACCAGAGCGGAACATTTCTTACAGTGGATGAACTTACACTGACATCATTATAACCCAAGGCTGATAGTTTACATTAGAGTTCATTCCTGGTGTTGCACATCCCATGGGTTTGGACAAACATAGAATGACTTGTATCCATCATGATAGTATCATACAGAAAATTTTCACTGTCCCCCAAGTCCCCTGTACTCCACCCACCCATCCCTCCCTCCATCTCAACCCCTGGAACACCGCCCTTTCTCAAAGAGGAATCAGACTAGACAATCAAGGATAAACGTTTATTTATTTTTTTTAATGTTTGTTTATTTTTGAGGGAGAGACCCAGAGAGACAGAGCAAGCAGGGGAGGGGCAGAGGGAGAAGGAGAGAGAATCCCACGCAGGCTTCTTGCTGTCAGCACAGAGCCCGATGCGGGGTTGAACCCACGAACCATGAAATCATGACCCGAGCCAAAACCAAGAGTCGGACACTTAACCCACGAGGCCACCCAGGCGCCGGGTGCTGCCTATGGTTTTCTGGAAGAACGATTGCCTTTTCTTTAAGGTCCTGCTTTATGTAACTGTCAGAACCAACTATCAGGGAAGGCAGAATCCCTTATATGGAAAGAAGAGGAGTGTTACTCCTTTTAAATTGTCTTTAACTCCATCGTGTTCCATGCATATGCTGGATAAAACACATCCTGTGAAAAATGGGGCCATTCTTATGCAAAATTGTGAATCCTGCCCTTTTCACATAGAAGCATTCCCCCGGGGTTATTGGTCTTCTGAAAAATGATTTGAAATAGTCACATTGTTAGCCAGGCAATAGAAGTCCCCCAGTTAGTCGTTGTCTCCTTTTTTAAGTTCTTTCCAACATTTCTTTTAAAAATGGAGAGATAGGGACACCTGGGTGACTCAGTCGGTTAAGCATCTGACTTCAGCTCAGGTCGTGATCTCACGGTTCGTGAGACTGAGCCCCGAGTCAAACTCTATGCAGCTAATGAGAAGCCTGCCCGAGATTGTCCCTCTCCCTCTCCCTCTGCGCCTCCCCCACTTGCACATGTGCGCACGCTCTCTGTCTCTCAAAGTAAATAAATAAACGTAAGAAAAAAGCAAGCGGAGGTATCACTTACAGACTGTGAAATGCATAGATCTAAAGCACACAGTTTGATGAGTTTTGACAAATGTAAAACACACCTTTATCAAGATGAAGGATATTTCCATCACTTCCAAAAGTACTCTCATGCCCGCTTTCTGTTCAACACCCTGTCTCCCCACAATGGCTGTTCGGATGGCTATCACCACAGATTCGATTCGCCTATTCCTGAACTTCGTAGAAGCGGAATTATACAGTATATACTCTGTTATGTCTGGCTTTTGGCTCAATTGTTTCGAAATTCACCCATGATGTTGTGTTTATCAGTAGTTGGTTCTTCATTATTGCTAGTGATATTCCATTGTATGGGTAGGTCACAATTCGGTGATCTAGTCACGGTTGATGGATATTTGGGCTGTGCCCAATCTGGGTCTATTATAAATTCTACCACTCTAAACCCTTTCTTTTTTTTCCAAATGAATTTTAGAGGGGGGTGAGAAATGGTAAGGAATGATAAATGGGTCCGTGATCAGTGATTCCTTCTTTTTCTTCAAAGATAAAGCGGGGCACCTGGGTGGCTCAGTCGGTTGAGTGTCGGACTTCGGCTCAGGTCACGATGTCGTGGTTTGTGAGTTCGAGCCCTGCCTCCGGCTCTCTGCTGTCAGCACAGAGCCCACTTCAGATCCTCTGTCCCCCTCTCTCTGACCCTCCCCCGCTTTCTCTCTCTCTCAAAAATAAGTAAAAACAGTTAAAAAAGAGAAGCAGGGGATGCGATTGAAAGACGGGAATAGGGGGATAATAAAAAATGAAACTAAAGGGGCTTTTGAGAGAGATAGTCCAAGGGGGAAATGAATTTGTTATTTTTATTATTATTTTATTATTTTTTTATTTTTATTATTAATTTATTATTTTTTTATTTTTCTCATTTTCAGGTGATCTTTATTTAAAAAAAATTTTAAGGGCGCCTGGGTGGCGCAGTCGGTTAAGCGTCCGACTTCAGCCAGGTCACGATCTCGCGGTCCGTGAGTTCGAGCCCCGCCTCGGGCTCTGGGCTGATGGCTCAGGGCCTGGAGCCTGTTTCCGATTCTGTGTCTCCCTCTCTCTCTGCCCTTCCCCCGTTCATGCTCTGTCTCTCTCTGTCCCAAAAATAAATAAACGTTGAAAAAAAAAAATTTAAAAAATAAATAAATAAATAAATAAATAAAATAAAAAAAAAAATAAAAAAAATTTTAACATAATTTATTGTCAAATTGACTAACATACATTATGTACAGTGTGCTCTTGGTTTAGGGGGTAGTTTCCTGTGATTCATCACTTACATACAACACCCAGTGCTCATCCCAAGTGCCCTCCTTGATGCCCATCACCCATTTCCCCCCCTCCCCCAACCCCCCATCGACCCTCACTTTGTTCTGTGTATGTAAGAGTCTCTTATGGTTTTGCCTCCCTCCCTCTCTGTTTGTATTTTATTTTTAGGGGGAAATTAAAAAGAAAACAAGAGAAGAATTGAAATGGGCAAGGATAAGAAGAAACAATAAATACACAAAGGAATGGATGGTGAACGAGTTAAAAAACAAATGAGAAAACCCTGTAAAACTCAGAATAACTAGAATGAGTTAGAACTTCTGGTTTTAATCATGTTCTTCGAGAACTCCTGAAATGGAGGCAAACTTCTGAGCTTCCTCCGCACGGACTTCGGTTCCCTCACACGTTCCTAGATGCTCTAATGTTTTACACGAACGTTTTCTACAGGCACCCTTCCTTCCCCTGCCCGCCAGACACAAGAGTGTTCAAAGCGGCTTTGATCAGGGCGGCACACTCAGGGCAGTCTGTAAGGGAGGAAGCCAGGAGGCTTTTTAATTTGAAAATAAGTGCTGCTCTGTCTCCCATGTTTCTTTAATTGAGGCAGAGGCTGAATCTAGGACACAGCCTGGTGGGAGATTGGCTATGGTGCGGTCACGTGGAGACCAGATGCTGAGCGCGAATGGGGGGAATGACACACACATGCCTGAGTGAGTGTGCATGTGTGTGCGGATGCGTGTGTGCAGCTACAGGGATGTCCCCTCAACTGTCAGGCCCATCAGATTAAGATGTCTGAGGGAAATAACCGAATCCACAGTAGCTGTATTTGATTGCGTGGACATGTCGCAGCAGGATTGAAACGCCTTCAACCAGGGATGGAGGCAAGGAAGGAGGTCTGAGATGGCTGGAATTGTTTTTGTCTTAGACTCTGCAGGTCTGAACATCGAAGATTTCCTTTCTTTCTTTCTCTCTTTCTTCCTTTTTCTTTTTCTTTTCTTTTCTTTTCTTTTTTACCGTGATGTGGCTGACATTTTGACCTAGAATGTTTGTTTTCTCTTGAAGCTAGGGACGAGGCACAAAAATGATTATAAGAAGTGGGAGGAAAGAAGGATGAGGAAATGTGTAAAATATGTGTGAAGACAGTGCCGATGGAGTCTTGCGGGGCTTTATGGAGCGCTTACCCAGCCCCCTAACCCTGACTTTCCACTCGGTTTGAAGTGAATCCAACAGATCAAAGCAGGAAAGGAGGGAAGGGAACAGGCCATGGCTGTGGTCTACAGATACTGAAAGGGGTTAACACGGAGGCGGGATTTATTTGGTCTGTAAATCCCAGCGGGACAGAACCGGCAGGAACGTGGTGCAATTTACGAAAGTTCTGTTTGAGAAAGAGGACCAATTTCTCTGAGCGAGAACTTTTGGAATGCAAAACAAAATAAGATACCATGTACTGCTGCATCCGGAGGAGCACAAGTGTGGTGCAAATTCAAAGCAGCCCTGTGATTGAGCCTTCAGGGGAGATGGTGGTATCTCCACCCGGAAGCGCACCAAAACAGTAATATACATAATTGATTTCACAATGGCGGCAGATCCCAAAATAGAAGCCCCAGGTAAGGGGGTGGGGGGGGGGGGCGCAGATGACATCACAGTGTATGCTGGGATCCCTTGGGGATGGGAAATATTCTTGCCCTTTCCCCACATTCCCAAAAGGTTACCACTTCTGTTTGATGGCCTTGCAGTTCCCCCGATTTAAAATGACCGTTTCTGGGGGCGTCTTGGTGGCTCAGTCGGTTGAACGTCCGATTCTTGGTTTCAACTCCGGTCATGATCTTACCGTTCATGAGTTCAAGCCCTACGTCAGGCTCTGCACTGCCGGTGAGGAGCCTGCTGGGGATTCTCTCTCTGCCCCTCACCTACTCATGCTTGCATGGTCTCTCTCTCTCTCTCAAAATAAATAAATAAAACTTAAACAAAACCCAAATGAGTAAACTGAGACTCTGAGATAGTCTATAAGTTGGGCAGAGTTACAGAATTCAGATATAGACACCCCGGGATTAGAATTCAGCCCTCTCTGACTCCAAAGCCTGTGCCCGGCTCCCCTCCCACCTTTATGATACAAGGGAATATTGGTTGCTTTCTTCCCTGCACTTGATTTCATTGTGTGTGTGTTCATTTGGGATCTCCCAGAAGCAATTCTGAGATAAATATTTGGAAGCAGGTGGCTCATTCAGGACGTGATCCCAAGAAACACTGGTAGGGAGGTGGGAAAGGAAGACAGAGAACAGAAAGCAGCCAACACATGGTCTATTACTGAGTAGGTTGTCACCGTGGGTGACTGTCTCAGTCCTGCGGGGGAACTTTGGAAAATGAGTTATCCTGCCTGGGGTGGGGGTGGGGGGGCAAGAAAGCTGGGGCATTTTTTTTTAACTGAGGTATAACTGATACATAACATTATATTCGTTTTAGGCGCGTAACATAATGATTCGATATTTGTCTCCCTTGCAAAATGATCACCACGGTAAGTCTAGTTAACATCTGTCACCTTCATAGTTACAAAAAAGAAATTATTTCCCTCAAGATGAGAACTTTCAAGGTCTACTCTCTTAAAGCTGGTCCATCTATATATCATCAATTCCTGTCCCTCATCTGTTGAAGGTCGCTGGGGGGGGGGGGGGGGCAGGATAAGGTGTTAATTCCTCGGCATTCCAAGGCAAAGCTGGCCCTGGTGGTCAAAGCATGCCCTCAGCCTAAGAAATGAAGGTGCCGGAGGTAGAGGTCAGGCTGTTGTGCACTTCCGTGAGGGTGAGGGCATGTGAAGTGTAGACGCTTCCAGACTGCAGGCCTCTCCTGTGCCCAGGGTGCTGGCTAACCTGGTGTTCAGCACCAAGCCTCAAATGATGCCGATCTGGCTCTACAGGGAATCCAGACACCATCTCGCCAAAGTGTAAGGCTAGTGACCGCTTACAGTGACATACAAAAGCAAAATCTATGAAAGTTACGGGGGGGGGGGGGGCGGTATGAGAGAGGACACTTTGATTCCCTTAGATGCTGGGTTCCAGCCATTTATTCTGAACGCCGTGTAGAACACTCTTACAGGGCTCTCGCAGGTCTCTTAGCAATTAACACGTGTCATTAAAATCTTATCTACAATTATAGTCTCCAATCTAAATTCGAGCTTCGAGCTTTGCCTGATCTTTTCTTCCCTGAACACAGGAGTAGTTCAGAGGCCTGTGAAATAGACAAACCCCGTAGGGGATTTGATATCCCAAATCACACTGAATATTTTACTGAGAGCTGAAACTTTCAAATGAATTCCTGCAAGGTAGTGCTCCTTTATACTGAAGCTCAAACTCAGGGGTTGATCTGCTGTTACTGTTAAATAGTCAGGCCAACACTTCTATTTTAGTAACAAAAAAAATTTGCCTTGAAAGGAGCCAAAGAAGTAATAGGGCTCAATGACAGGACGAAAGGTCTGCCTGAAGCCATCGGAGCCACTTTGGAGACATAACATAGAAGGACATTTTCAAAGAAAACAAACTGACCCTACATTTCTAGGACTATTTAAAAAAACTCAGAGGGCTTTAGTATTTGAATATATAAATCTAAATGTAGCATTCTTTATGCATAACATTTTATGACTGGTCAAAAATGAGAAGTTAGGGGCGCCTGGGTGAACTCAGTTAAGCGACTCTGGGTTTCTGTTCAGGTCACGATCTCACGGTTTTGTGAGTTCGAGCCTCACGTTGGACTCTGCGCTGACATCACGGAGCCTGCTTGGGATTCCCTCTCTCCTTTCGTCTCTGTCCCTTCCTTTCTCACGCTGTCCCTGTCTCAAAAGCAAATAAATAAACTTGAAAAATTTTATTAAAAAAAATTTTTTTTAATGTTTATTTTTGACAGAGAGAGAGACAGAGCATGAGCGGGGGCGGGGTGGGGAGCAGAGAGAGAGGGAGACACAGAATCCAAAGCAGGCTCCAGGCTCTGAGCCGTCAGCACAGAGCCCGACGCGGGGCTGTAACTCACAGACCCCGCGATCATGACCTGAGCCGCAGTCGGACGCCCCACCGACTGAGCCACCCGGGCGCCCTGAAAAATTTTATTTTAAATGAGAAGTGAAAGTGTGCCATTTAAACAGCGGATTTTCCTCCTGAGAAAAATGCCAATTCTTAATCATATAGGGCACAACCATCGAGTTAAACACTCTCTGAGACTGAATTATACAGTTGTAAACAAGGCATCTTAGTGATTTTAAAAATTCTTCCGGGACATTTAGGGAAAGTATTAAGTCATCTCCTCAGGGAACAGAGTCAAGTTTTGGTCTGCAAACGACACCAGGTTTACATAACCAAGAAGTAGTTGAGGCCCTAGGAGATCTCTGATCTGTGACAACGATATGTTTCTTTTTATACTGTGTGTGCAATTTTATACAACAGGGATCCCATTTTACTTGTTGCCCTATGACTTGTTATGTTTGCTGAGCAATACGTGATGGTATTTAGAAGTGGGGTCATTGGGAGGTGATCAGTTCATAAAGGTGGAACCCTCATGACTGAGATTAGTGCCCCGATAAAGCCATCCCAGGGAGCTCCCGGGTCCCTTCGTTACAGGACCAGGCTGGATCCCTGGCTGAGAAACCAAGCAGCACTCAGAGATCTTGGTGGATCGGAGGTCTATTTACATCGAGGGGCCCAGAGGAGATGGTCTCTCCAAAGGTCTGAGCCCTGAGCGCAAGCAGGAGGGGTAATGTATGGTTTTGTTTTTTCTGCATTCGTGGCAAGCAGAGCAGGAAGAACCGAGAAGAGCAGGTCTCTGGGCAGGGACGGGAGTTTCCTTGTTAGCCCCGCTGGCCATCTTACAGTGTAACTTTATGTGTGTTCCTGACACCTTTGATGAGGTTTTTGGGGGTAAGAGTGGGGTTCGTGGGGTCTGGAGCCGATGGCCAAGAAAGAATTCTTGAAGACATCTTTGGTGCAGAAAAGGTGATTTTGTTAAAGCACAGGGACGGGACCCGGGGGCAGGAAGAGCTGCCCTGGGACCATGAGGCAAGATTGGCTATATACTTGGAAGGGAGGTAAAGTCAAGGGGAAATTCCCAGTGAGATTTTCATACGCTAAAGACCACTCACAGGGTATTGGGGGCCTATATTATCAAGCTAAGGTTGTTTTTCCCTGTAGCAAAGCAGTAACATTAAGACAGTCGGAGTTCCTGGAGAAACGTTTTAGTCCGCCTGCCTCAAGTATCTGTCAGTGGGCCGCAGGTGATAAAGAAATTTAGTGCCATCTGCCATTTCCTTCTGCCTTTGTTTCCCACATCACTATGGAGGGGTGAATGGAGACTTGTGTCCTACGTGACTATGACCTTTACCAGTTAACCATTGGTTTTTCCCCTTTCCTTTGTTTTTGGGCAGCCAGGAGTGCCCGAGGAATGTCACGCAGAGATCCCACCTGGTGGGGGTTGGGGGGTTGGGTAGTTGCGGCCTGTCGGCTTGCCTTACGCTCCCTCATCACCTTCTGCTATGTGAGGACGCGTAAAGACAAAGGAAGAAAGTAGCTGTCAATGAACCAGAAAGCAGGCTCTCCCAGGACACCAACTCTGGTGCCTCGATCTTGGACTTCCCAGCCTCCAGAACGGTGCGAAATAAATTTGTGGTTTATAAGCCGCCTAGTCCGTGGTATTCTGTTATAGTTGACTAAGACAGATTTATTTAGCCCACAGACTCACGAAGAGATGCTCGACCTCACTCATGAGGGAAATGCCGATAAAACCACAATGAGCTATCACCTTACAGCAGTAAGGAACCCTTATTGCTTACTTTTTTGATTCTAGTAAGGAACCCTCAGGCAGACATAGGAAGATGTCTGAAAACTGAGTAGAAGCTACCCGTCTGAAAAGGACACTTCTCTAAGGGAAATCTTCACTTGCAAGGGTGTCTCCCTCTCTGTCACAGGAAGAGGGAAATGACTGAACCTTTAGAAACTCTTAACAATGAAGAAGGCAATGACCTAAGTCTGCATAACAACCTTTGTTTACTGTGTTTTTCCCAGTAGCTTCCCATAACTTGCTAAAGATAGTGGGCAACACTATCCCCCAAGAAGAGAGACCACTGCAGGGCCCCTTGGTTGAACATCCAACTCCTGATTTTAGCTCCGGTCATGATCCCAGGGTTGTGGGATCGAGACCTGGCATTGGGCTCCGCGCTGAGTGTAGAGCCTGCTTAAGATTCTCTCTCTCTCTCTCTCTCTCTCTCTCTCTCTCTCTCCTCTCATCCACTCACCCTCTCTCTCACTCTTTCTAAAATAAAATGAAATTTAATAAGAGGGACCACTGCAGTGGGGGGTGGGGCAGCAGGGCTGGTTGTAATAGAAGAAAGACATTAGGCTCAACTTTGAATTAGTGGATGGAAAATTACCAGAAGAGGTAACATCAGGGGTAGGGAATATTCTGGCTAAACTAACTGGATAGGATTCCTGCCTTCAGGCAGGCCAGAGGTAGAAGACATTGAGGGTGGGGGATGAGGAATTTGACCTGATATTGAGAGTGGGGATTTTTGGTAAACTGACCCAGGAGGATTCTTATGAAAACTAATCTCACCGGACCAAGGAAAGAGCCCAAGGTCAGGGCCTAGTTGAGAAGAGAGCTCAGAGGAGTCTGACTCAAGTTTGGTCAAGGAGAGACTTTGTCAGAAGTCGGGGAGGCTGATACGTTGGAGTTTGTTGGGGAGGAAGAAGTTCCTGAACCCTTCCAGATCCTTGTAGCTGGACTTAGAATTAAATTAACAGGAGCCAGGGGCGCCTGGGTGGCTCAGTCGGTTGGGCGGCCGACTACGGCTCAGGCCATGATCTCTGGCTCTGCGAGTTCGAGCCCCGCGTCGGGCTCTGGGCTGACAGCTCAGAGCCTGGAGCCTGTTTCGGATTCTGTGTCTCCCTCTCTCTCTGCCCCTTCCCGGCTTGGTTTCTGTCTCTCTTTCTCTCTCTCAAAAATAATAAACATTAAAAAAAATTAAATTAACAGGAGACAGATTAACAGGAGAAAATCAAAGTTAATAGCCATTTGTATGGAGAATCTACACAGACATGGAAATTCCAAAGACAGTGAGGCAACATGAAGCTTACATAAGCTAACGAGAGGGATAGGGGTCTGAGGATGCAAAGGGGAGGAAGGCCATTAGCAAGGTGAAAGGAGATGCCTGGAGAAACAATTGCCCTATTACGCAGGTGAGTTCCTTAGGTAAAGGGGAGTCTCTCTTAATAGCTCTCTTCCTGGTACAAGCAGGCAGTTGGACGGGGGGGGGGGGGGGGGGGGGGGGGGGGGGGTGCGGGGGTAAAGAGCTTTTCCTGAATCTGCTGAGTTTGGCTTGCTTTTAACTCAAAATAATCTTTAGGCTAAGTGGCCCATCTTGGGGCGGCCTGCCTTTGGCCCTTACAACCTGGTACAGTTTTCATATAGATTCGCATTCCGAAAGGAAAGGATAATCTATTAATTCTCATTCAAGTGCATCTAAGCACTTGAACGATGGTAAAGGTTTGTGTTAAGAAACGCGGTAAATCTGCCTTCGTGTGTAATTCAAATCTACGTCTAAGAGACTCATCCTCCACACTGCACCGTCGTGTTTCCTGTGCTTGAGAGCTATTTCTTTTTTTTTTTTTTTTTAATTTTTTTTTTTTTCAACGTTTATTCATTTTTGGGACAGAGAGAGACACAGCATGAACGGGGGAGGGGCAGAGAGAGAGAGAGACACAGAATCGGAAACAGGCTCCAGGCTCTGAGCCGTCAGCCCAGAGCCCGACGCGGGGCTCGAACTCACGGACCGCGAGATCGTGACCTGGCTGAAGTCGGACGCTTAACCGACTGCGCCACCCAGGCGCCCCGAGAGCTATTTCTTGAAAACATCCCCACCTTCCATTTTTCTCTCTTCTTAGATAATTAAGCGCGTCATTGATCTCTCCCAGCCGCTAGCTCAGGAAACGGGTGCTGCCACAGCCCCCTGCTTTGTCCTGGAGTCCCTAAAGGGGCCGCTCAAGTGGAAAGCATAGCTCCTAGCTGGGTTTTGCCAACACTGTTGCTGAACAAAGTCGGATAAACTCATCCCAAGAGAAGCCAATAATAACTCAAGAGATGAAGGTTTGGAAAAGACAATGGGAGACATTCATTTGGGGTGCAGGCAGCCGGGGGAGGGGGCAGACTCAAATCTTAACAACCGCCTCTCCGCCGGCAAGATGGACGCCCGGAATTTTATAGACAGAGGCTGGGGGGCGGGGGGTGTACATGCGAGAGAGCGGTCAGGGAGCCCATGATGATGGGTGAGGGGTGCTATGTGTTCAGCCCATGATCATGGGCAGGAATGGGGACATTGAGGTGTGGTCTAGTAGGCATTCAAATGCTATCAGGCCTTTTCTGGTCCAGTGGTTGGAAAGTTCCAGTCTTTGCCAAACATCTTTGTCCATGCCTCAGGCAAGTGCCATAAGAAATTAACACAATGGGTTTCAGTTGGAGCATGAGTTAAGTGGTCTTGTCTACATGTGGTTTTAACTGTTGGGGTCTAGAGTTGAGCAAGAGGGCTCGCTGACAATCACAGTTCTTTTTTTTTTTTTTTTTTCAACGTTTATTTATTTTTGGGACAGAGAGAGACAGAGCATGAATGGGGGAGGGGCAGAGAGAGAGGGAGACACAGAATCGGAAACAGGCTCCAGGCTCTGAGCCATCAGCCCAGAGCCTGACACGGGGCTCGAACTCATGGACCGTGAGATCGTGACCTGGCTGAAGTCGGACGCTTAACCGACTGCGCCACCCAGGCGCCCCAACAATCACAGTTCTTAAAGTTCAGTCCTTTCTTTTAAATCTTGGGCCTTTGAATTCTACTAAAGTGTGTTGCCCCTGTAAGTTAAATTTTTTTTTGTTTTTTCATTTTTTTTTTTTATAACTTTTTTTTTTTTTTTTTTCCAACGTTTATTTATTTTTGGGACAGAGAGAGACAGAGCATGAACGGGGGAGGGGCAGAGAGAGAGGGAGACACAGAATCGGAAACAGGCTCCAGGCTCTGAGCCATCAGCCCAGAGCCCGATGCGGGGCTCGAACTCACGGACCGCGAGATCGTGACCTGGCTGAAGTCGGACGCTCAACCGACTGCGCCACCCAGGCGCCCCTGTTTTTTCATTTTTTTTAACGTTTATTTATTTTTGAGACAGAGAAAGAGAGACAGGGTGAGAGAAGGAGAGGGGCAGAGAGAGAGGGAGACACAGAATGCGAAGCAGGCTCCAGGCTCTGAGCTGTCAGCACAGGGCCTGACGCGGGGCTTGAACTCACGAACCACAATTTCACGAACTGAGCCGAAGTCGGACGCGACCCAGGTTAAAGTTTCTTTTTTTTTTTAATGTTTATTTATTTTTGAGAGAGAGTGAGACAGAGCGTGAGCGGAGGAGGGCCAAAGAGAGGGAGACACAGAATCGGAAGCAGGCTCCGGGCTCTGAGCCGTCAGCACAGAGCCCGATGCGGGGCTTGAACCACGAACTGTGAGAACATGACCTGAGCCGAAGTTGAAAGCTAAACCGACTGAGCCACCCAGGCGCCCCTACAGTTTCTTTTTAAGAGGAATTACATAGAGATGAAATTGTCGGGGTGCCTGGGTGGCTCAGTCGGTTGAGTGGCCGACTTCGGCTCAGGTCATGATCTCGAGGTCCGTGAGTTCGAGCCCCGCGTCGGGCTCTGTGCTGACGGCTCAGAGCCCAGAGCCTGTTTCGGATTCTGTGTCTCCCTCTCTCTGACCCTGCCCCATTCATGCTCTGTCTCTCTCTGTCTCAAAAATAAATAAACGTTAAAAAAAAATTTTTTTAAAAAAAGATGAAATTGTCTGTCTGAAAGTTATTGAGGGATTTAACAGTCTTTTTGCCGTTTATGTTCGATTCCAGGTTCTTACCTTGTTGAGAGCAATCATACTGTTTTTTCTACTTCTTTTTTATTGTTTCTCTAAAAGAATTAACATTCTTACTGATGAGGGTACCAGAAAGTTGCCAGGAGTATGTGGGAGGGACCAAGGTGAGGCCAGTGAGGCATTGGGCCGCCATGAGTGGTTAAATATACTTTTGACCGGAGGCCTGCTCTGTGGACCATCACTGACCCATTCTTTTGAACAGCGAGGTGGTCGCAATAAATGATGTTGACTCTAGGGGAAAAAGAGTTACTTCTTGAAGAATACGGGGCCTGCAAATATTAAAGGAACACTCGCTCTCCCAGGAATTGTGGCCAACAACTGTCTCCAGTGGGAAGTGAATTAAGTCACAGCATCAATCTCCTAATTAGAACAGCCATAGCGATGGTCCCCAAGAGAGGAAGGCACGGCACAAAACCACCCAGAGAACTATACACATCATTTCTCCCGCTTTCCCTACTCGCCAGTCTGATGGGGGTAAGCATGGCCCAGGGGGAGTGGGAACAGGTAGTTTTGACAAGTTTCCCAGGCAACAGTGAGAGGCAGCTCTCCGTCACCCAATTGGGAATCACTAGGCAGAAGGAAGACCCAATATTATTTATGAAAGTTTGAAGTACATGCTGTCGGCTCTACCTCTAGGAATCTATTATGCAGAAATGTTTGTACGCTCATTCAAAGATAAATGCACAAAGATAGGAATTATAGCACTCTGTAATAGCAACGATAATAATAAAATAATAATAATAACAATCTTAAAGTCCATCAGTAGGACACTGGTGAAATGTACCGCTTAGCCCTACTGTGGAATTCTATCTCTTGGTTACAGAAAACAAGCTAACACTTGGGGAGCCTGGGTGGCTCAGTCAGTTGGGCGTCCGACTTCGGCTCAGGTCGTGATCTCGCGGTTTGTGGGTTCGAGCCCCGCGTCGGGCTCCGTGCTGACAGCTCAGAGCCTGGAGCCTGCTTCGGATTCTGTGTCTCCCTCTCTCTCGGCCCCTCCCCCCTGCTTGTGCTCTGTCTCTCTGTCTCTCTCAAAAATCAATAAGCATTAAAAGGAATTTAAAAAAGAAACCAAGCTAACTCTTCATGTACCAACATGGATTGATCTCCAAGGAATATATATTCTACCACTGAGCTGTACCCCCTACAAGGAGTATATTTGGGTGGAAAAAGCATGTTGCACAATAATATGTATAACGTGATATTTTTGTAAAACAGAACAACCAACCAAATTATGCATATATGGGTTTTGGCGTGTAAAAGGATTCTGGAGAGGTGCCTGATGGTCTAGTCAGTTAAGCATCAGTCTCTTGATTTCGGCTCGGGTCACCATCTTGCGGTTTGTGAGTTCGAGCCCCACGTCAGGCTCTGCGCTGACAGCTCAGAGCCTGGAGCCTGCTTGGGATTCTGTGTCTCCCTCTCTCTCTGCCCCTATCCCACCGGCGCTCACATGTCCTCTCTTTCTGTCTCAAAAGAAATAAATAAACTTTAAAAAAAGATTTGAAGAAAGAATTCTGGAAAGAGGTACATAAATTCTTTTTTTTTTAAGTTTATTTATTTTGAGAGAGAGAGAGAGAGAGCACACATGCACCAAGAGTGGGGAGCGGTCAGAGACAGAGGGAGAGAATCCCAAGCAGGCTCCACACGGTCAGCACAGAGCCCAACGTGGGGCTCAAACTCCCAAACTGTGAGATCATGACCTGAGCCAAAACCAAGAGTCGGACACTTAACCGACTGAGCCCCCCAGGAGTCCCGAGATACATAAATTCTTTTTTTCAACGTTTGTTTATTTTTGGGACAGAGAGAGACAGAGCATGAACGGGGGAGGGGCAGAGAGAGAGGGAGACACAGAATCGGAAACAGGCTCCAGGCTCTGAGCCATCAGCCCAGAGCCCGACGCGGGGCTCGAACTCACGGACCGCGAGATCGTGACCTGGCTGAAATCGGACGCTTAACCGACTGCGCCACCCAGGCGCCCCAACGAGATACATAAATTCTTAACACTGGTTATTCATGAAGACGGGAGCAGAATAGGGTGGAATTTTCAACTTTTTAAATGGACCTTGGCATTTGTCCTTTTTTTTTTTTTTTTTTCCACAACTCTTATTTTTTTTTTCTGCCCAGTGGAAAAAATTAGTTGAAATAACAATGCCCAAATAAGTGTTGTTTTTTTCGTTTTTCTTTTTGTTTCTGTTGGCCTCACATGAACCTCAGTCTAGCTCCTCTCATTCACACCCACACCCATCATGTGACTCATGAATAAGGAGAAAGAGGCAAGAGTTCAAGGTGTTCCACAGGGGAAAGTGAAAGGGAAGGGTCACAAGACATCTGTAGTGTGACAGGCCACTCTCCGCCAGACAATGTATACATGTCACTCAAGACAACCCTGAGAGATGGCATCTTACAGATGTTTTCCAAACCCATCGCCATCTCTGTGTTTTGAATATGGCTTAAGATGTGAACTTGACTTAGGAGTAAGTCATTTCATCCTTTGGCCAGGCCTTCCTAATCTCCCATTGGGATTGGCCAACATCCTTCTAACTGGACTCAATATCTTCTGCTTCAACTCCCTTCAGTCTGCCCCCAGAGATTTTTTTTTTTTTTTTAACATATACCTCATCATATCTCTCTTGCTTGAAATTCTTCAAGGATTAAACATTACCCACAGGACAACATCATCATTCACAAGCCTAGTTCCCAAGCCCCTTCACGGTCTCACCCCTGACAATCTTTTCGGTTCCATCGCCCGCCATGAGTCCCACCCTTTGGCAAAAGTGTTTTACCAGGCTACTGGCAGTTCCTTGAGCGTGCCATTTGGTTTCATGCTTTGGGTCATCGTATATGCAGAATATTGGGGGCTCTCTGATGAATTCCTATTTATCTTTCAAGATGAAATTCATGTATCTGAAACTTTTTCTGACTCAACTGTACCCTCTGCTTATTCCACGCCCCGTGAAGTGGTTCAGAATGAGCCTCCTCAGAACGTGCCACTTTGACATGTGGATTAGTTTCAGCTAAAGACAATCAAGACCCAGAAGACTCGGAAAGAGCTTTTTACTTCCCCTTCGACTGCCTCTAGGCAGGCGTTGTCACCAGGGCTAACCACAAAGAGTCTGGACTACGTGTGGTAAGCTGTGGGGGAGCTCGCCAGGGCCGATTTGGTCAAAGTCGTCTCCATGTTCCATTGTCTCTGCATGGCATGGCTGACATTTTTTTTTACCTGACATTTCCTCATCCCATCTTCCTATAAATTTTCTTCTTCCTCTTTCAAGCCCCAGACTCTTACTCAGGGAGTAGGATGGCATAGAAGTCTCAATTGCCTGACTGTCTTTGAGCCTCTCATGTCTTTGTGGGGCTCCCATAAGTACAAAATTAAACTTGCTTGGGGCGCCTGGACGGCTCTGTCGGTTAAGTGTCCAATTTGGGCTCCGGTCATGATCTCACGCTTCGAGAGTTCAAGCCCCGCATCGGGCTCTCTGCTGTCAGCATGGAGCCCTCTTCAGATCCTCTGTCCCTCCCCCACTCAGGCTCTCTCTCTCTATCTCAAAAATAAGCATTTATGGGCACCTGAGTGGCTCAGTGGGTTGAGCATCCGACTCTTGGTTTCTGCTCAGGTCACGATCTCACGGTTTCGTGGGTTCGAGCCCCGTGTCGGGCTCTGTGCTGGCAGCGTGAAGCCTGCTTGGGATTCTCTGTCTCCCTCTTTCTCTGCCCCTGCCCCACTTGCACGGCCTCTGTCTCTCTCCAAATAAATAAACTTAAAATAGTAAGCTAACTTTAAAAAAAAAAAATTAGGGGCGCCTGGGTGGCGCAGTCGGTTAAGCGTCCGACTTCAGCCAGGTCACGATCTCGCGGTCTGTGAGTTCGAGCCCTGCGTCAGGCTCTGGGCTGATGGCTCAGAGCCTGGAGCCTGCTTCCCATTCTGTGTCTCCCTCTCTCTCTGCCCCTCCCCCCTTCATGCTCGGTCTCTCTCTGTCTCAAAAATAAATAAACGTTAAAAAAAAAAAAATTTAAAAAAAAAAAAAAAAGTAGGGGCGCCTGGGTGGCTCAGTCGTTTAAGCGGCCGACTTCGGCTCAGGTCATGATCTCGCGGTCCATGAGTTCGAGCCCCGCGTCGGGCTCTGTGCTGACAGCTCAGAGCCTGAAGCCTGTTTTGGATTCTGTGTGTCCCTCTCTCTGACCCTCCCCTGTACATGCTCTGTCTCTCCCTGTCTCAAAAATAAAAATAAAACGTTAAAAAATGTTTTTTCTTGCTTTTCTCCTATTCATCTCTCTTATGTCAATTTAATTAACAGACCAGTCAAAAGCACCTAAAAGGGTGGAATAAAAAGTTGTCCTCTTCTACGCCCGTATACCCGATGTTTTCTAGGTATTTGTATTTTTTTAAATCTGTTTGACTTTCCTACTAGACTCATAATTCCTTGAGGATAAGTGACCTTGTTTGTTTTCTCTATTATTTGTGTACCTGACACCTAGAAGGCATATGACGTACATTAAATAAATGTTTATTCCGTGAATAAGTAAAGAATAAATACATAATCAATCAGAATAAGTTTTATGAGGGTGAAGATTTGAAGTCATTGAAATTGAAGGTAATTGATCTATACGATTTGGGCATCAGATAATATGGGAGAATTCTCAGGAAGTGGGGCTTTTATTTGGATAAGATGCGATTATCACTGATTTCAAATACTTTCCTGCCTGGGAAACCCAGAAAGAGAAGTAAAAATCAGAACCATAAGCAAACTAAAAATGTAGTTACCGTTCCACACAACAGATGAGGTGTTCACTTGAAAGAAACAAATGTGACTGGAGTGAAAAAGAAATGTTCAGGGCTGTGTTTTACTGTTCTCTCCCTGAGTTCCTGCATGTAGCAAACCAATATTAAGACCTGGCGTAGCGATGGGGCGCCTGGGTGGCGCAGTCGGTTAAGCGTCCGACTTCAGCCAGGTCACGATCTCGCGGTCCGTGAGTTCGAGCCCCGCGTCGGGCTCTGGGCTGACGGCTCAGAGCCTGGAGCCTGTTTCCGATTCTGTGTCTCCCTCTCTCTCTGCCCCTCCCCCGTTCATGCTCTGTCTCTCTCTGTCCCAAAAATAAATAAACGTTGAAAAAAAAAAAAAATTTAAGACCTGGCGTAGCGAATTTAACGGCTGAAGGATGATTCTAGAATAGAACGTTGATGGTAGGCCTTAATACTTTCTTGTAATTACTCATCTGGTTAGGGATTTCTAAATGCATTAGCCATAAAGGAAAGCCTCCAGACAAACATTTGCAACTAAAATGCTTAGGCTGTCTTAGTCACTTATGACTGTTTCAAACATACGTGCACACACACGCCCGTGAACACACCCTCAAAGCTGAAATATATGTTGATCGATTATGTGAATAGACCTTTGCCTCACATCTTTCTTTTTTTAAGCTTTTTTTTTTTTTTTTTTTTTTTTAATTTTAAAGAGAGAGAGAGAGAGGAGGGCGGCTGGGTGGCTCAGTCAGTTAAGCATCTGACTTCAGCTCAGGTCACGATCTCGCAGTTCACGAGTTCCAGCCCCACGTCTGACAGCTCAGAGTCAGGAGCCTGCTTTGGATTCTGTGACTCCCTCTCTCTCTGCCCCTTCCCCACTCGCACTCCGTTTCTCTATCCCTCTCAAAAATAAATAAGCATTAAAAAAAATAAAGAGAGAGAGAGAGCACGTGCGAGTGGGGGAGAGGGACAGAGGGAGAGAATCAGAAGCAGGTTCCATGCTTAGTGCAGAGCCCGACATGGGGCTCGATCCCACAACCCTGGGATCACGACCTGAGCTGAAATCAAGAGTTGGATGCTCAACTGACTGAGCCACCCAGGCGCCCCTGCCTCAGATCTTAAAAGACTGGAGTAATGATATAACCTATGCAGAAAAGGAAAAATACTCATGGGAAAATCTTACCCTCAGTACAGAAAGGAGTTAACATAGAATGTCTAACTGCCCATCCTTAGAGAGGGCTGCTTTCAAGGCTGACCCATGGCTGGAGTCTGGGAACTCGACTTTCAGGAGGGTTCCCACCATTTCCAGAAGTGATCAGCGGTTCGATGTGCCCAGGTTGTGCAAACATTAAGGTTTATGCTGAACACCTGCTTTGTTTTCCGAGAGGCTGGAATTTGGGTACGTGCCAGGAAAGGGGTGCTTATGTGACCACCGCCGAATAGAGACCCTGGGCACTGAGTCTCTAACGAGCTTTCCTGGTTGGGAGCATCTCACGCACGTTGTCATGACTCGTTTGTGACTCCATTGGGAGAGTACTCTTGGAAAATTGCCTCTGCTCTCCTTTGGACTTGGCCCCATGACTGTTTTCCCTTTGCCGACTGTGTCTTGTGTCCTTTCCCTGTGATAAACCCCAGCCACGAGTACAACTACACGCTGAGTCCTACGAGTCCTCTCAGTGAATCATCAAACCCGGTGGTAGTCTTGGGAGACCCCTGACATGTCCTCAGATACCCGATGCGGACGTTTTCGTGACCTCATTGGAAAATTATTCTCACTGGCTATTCTCAGACCCTCTCGTAGAGCATCTTTTTCTTTTGGCGCACTGCACATACCCTGTTAAAACAGCCTGCTTATTTCTTTTTTCAATATTTCTTGGTCACACACATAGTTCTACAAAACCAAATATGGTTAAAAGTCGAAATTGCCTTCCAAAGAAGCCAGCTCACTCTGCGTAGACTTGAAGTACCTGAATATTGTAATTGACTTAATGAGAAAGTCTGTAGGTTTGCACAGCCCTTTGGGGATATTCTGTTTTGATGTCAAGGCACCTGACTTGACTTTCTTAAAAGCGAGGTTTCCTTTTCTCTCCTTTCCACCTGGCAAATCCCCACTCGGCCTTCAAGATTCGGTTCAAATGTCACCTCTTCGGCTCAGCTTTCTAAACTCCCCCCAAGCTAACTGAGTCCTTTATTTATCAGTTTCCACATTGTATTTTATGCCTTCCTCTTCCACAGACTCATCATGTCACTTTATGATTGGTTATCTCTCGGGGCACCTGGGTGGCTCAGTCGGTTGGGCATCTGACTCTGGACTTCGGCTCAGGTCATGATCTCACAGTTCTTGAGTTCCAGCCCTGCGTCGGGTTCTGCACTGACAGGGTGGAGCCTGCTTGGGGTTCTGTCTCCCTCTCTCTCTGCCCCTCCCCACTTGCTTTCTATCTCTCCCTCAAAATAAATAAAAAGAAACTTAAAAAAAAAAAAAAAAGATTGGCTGTGTCTCTCTCTTCTGAACTTTAAGGTTCAAGACTAGGTGTTTCCATCCACCAATTCCCAGATTATACCTTAGCATGTGACAAAAAGCAGGTACCCAGAAACAGTTTATCACATAATATTTGAATGAGTCGCCAGTCATCTATTGGCTTCATCGCTGAATTTAAACATATTTATGCTTGTGGGATCTTACATTAGTTGTGGCACTCGGAGGTATAATTGCATGGGATCGTAGTTTTGAAAATTTCCTGAAAAGTATAAAGTGCTACATTGTTCTTGGTTATTATGATTCATCACCATCATGGTTGAGAGTTTGTATTATTATCATAAAAACTACAAGTCTTGGTATTTTGAAAAAAAATTTTTTTTAACGTTTATTTATTTTTGAGACAGAGAGAGGCAGAGCATGAACGGGGGAGGGTCAGAGAGAGAAGGAGACACAGAATCCGAAACAGTCTCCAGGCTCTGAGCGGTCAGCACAGAGCCCGACGCGGGGCTCGAACTCACGGACCGTGCGATCATGACCTAAGCCGAAGTTGGACGCTTAACCGACTGAGCCACCCAGGCGCCCCAAGTCTTGGTATTTTGAAAACATGAACTTGAGAATCACTGTTCTAGCTCTTGGAAAGCGACCAAATATGATCACGGAGGGAACAAGTAAGGGAGCAGAGCGTGCCACACCAAAATGTGCCTCTCTGGCGTAAGGATTGTTTTAGGCTGCTTATTTTTAAGAAACCACGGACCCGGAAGAAGCTCTGAAATCCAAGCCAAAGCGACCCGCTTATAAGAGGCGTTGATGTGTATAAGGGAACTCTCCACTTGGAAGGGTGTCTGCCTCTCTGTACCAGGAAGGCAGTGAATTAAATCTGCATAATCGGGGCGCCTGGGTGACTCAGTCCGATGAACGTCGCAACTTCTGCTCAGATCATCATCTCACGGTCCGGGAGTTCGAGCCCCGCATTGAGGATAGCGCAGAGCCTGCTTTGATTCTCTGTCTCCCTCTGTCTCTGCCTCTCCTCCGCTAGCGCTCTCTCTCTCTTAAAAATAAACGTTAAAAATAATTTTTTTAGATCTGCATAATGACCCTACCCTTGTTTACTGTGTTTTTTCCTGGTAACCTCACATAACTGGGTCCCCCCGCACCCCAAAATGTGTCTTGTTTTAGCTGAAGGTGATATTTTAAGGTGGTGGCTTCCACCATTTTGGGGAGTTACTCCATTTGCCTGGGTCTCGGCCGTGTGTACGGAAGGCACACACGTTATTAACTGTCTTTCTCCTGTTTCTTGAGATTTTCTCTTTCCTGCCCTTTTTAGGACCCCATGCTGTTACCCACCTTCCAGTTTCACTGCTCTTTACCTTCTTCTCTGGCTTGCCTTTTCCCTCCCACCCCTTAAGCGTGCTAATTACTCCTGGCTTGAGATAGTCGAGCTATGTGACTGTATCGTCTAAAGTGACCTCTTGAGGCGCCTGAGTGTCTCAGTCGGTTAAGCATCCGACTCTTGGTTTCTGCTCAGGTCATGATCTCATGGTTCGTGGGTTCAAGTCCCACATTGGGCTCCACGCTGACAGTGTGGATCCTGTTGGGGATTCTCCATCTCTCTCTCTCTCTCTCTGCCCCTCCTCCACTCGTTCTCTCTCTCTCTCCCAAAATAAACAAATAAACTTAAAAAAAAATTAACTAAAGTCACCTCTTAAGTCTCCATTTACTCTTGGTATGACATAAACATCACAACTACTGTGTATCTCACAGTGACGGGCACATCATCACCTTTTGTGAAAAATACTTGACAGAATGAATGAGCACATCTGTACCAGAATGTAAGTTCCTGCAAAGCAGAGACAGTGGCTCTCCTACACTGTGTTCTGTAATGTTCCCCCGAAGTAATCCTTCAATTAGGTGCATCTGTTAAATTCTATTGATTGCAATCAAACTTTTTGCATGGGCGCATCTGAATGCAGCGGAAAGCTTATTTCAGGATTTAAGAAATATTTGCATCACTTTTAAGGAGCTTATTAAATTCTAAAAAGAGCCAATTTAAAAGCCTTTTTATTGAACCAAGAGCGAAAGTAATGAAAACCAATTTTGCAAAGTTAAAAACACAGCGCGGCTCTTAATAATAATTGTTTTTGAACTCCCCATTGCTTAACTCAATACATTTTGTTTCTGAGTAAAAACTTTCCTTTCCTCCTGGGAACGCTTTAACCAATCCCAAAGTTACACAGTAATTGAAGTTGTTAACCACTCTGCCAAATGCAGATCATTTGCCTGGGAGTTTGAATCGCTTTTAAAAGCTAATATTGTTCACGGTGCAGAAAAATTCACGGATGGCCCAGAATATTCCTGCAGGTTCGCTTCGGTTTTTTGTTTTTTTTTGTTTTTTTCTCAAGTTGAAGTAAAGTGTTATTTAAGTTTCTATATTTTATTAGATACAGCACATCTAATCCAACTGTATTCTTATGAAATTATTTCTGGGTATTGCTATTGTTACATTCTCTGTCTCCGTCATGGGATCTGCAGATTCCGGCTCTTTCCAAGCGATGGGACTCTGGGGGATTTGTAGCTTCCTTCTTTGTACTTTGATGTATTCCTGGGGGGGGGGGGGGGAGGGGGGAAACCTTTTCTAATAAAGAGCATTTCTCATTTTTATAAAATCAATAGGTCATTACTTGATTTAAAGAAATTTTCTTTCTGCGGTTCAGTTCCAGTTCAGATGGTAAACGTGTGTCGAGTTTCTACGATAGGCCAAGATACACCATTGAGTAAGGTGGGGTCTCTTCCCTTAAGGAGCCTTCAGCTCAGTTGGAGAGGAAAATACACACGTGGACAAGACTATGTATGCTGCTGGTATGCACGGGGGACCATGAGAACAGTAGAGATGTTCTCTTGGAAGAGAGAGCCCCTGGGCATGACAACGAGGGCAGACAGTAACTGACCAGGAGACTAGGGGCAGGAAAGGCAGAGGACACAGCATGAACAAAGATCGAGAGGTAATAAGTAGCAGGGTTTTTGTGTGGCGTGCTGCAAGCCTCACTGGAATTGCCGGTGAAAGATGTGCTGGGCCCAGGGGCGCCTGGGTGGCGCAGTCGGTTAAGCGTCCGACTTCAGCCAGGTCACGACCTCGCGGTCCGTGAGTTCGAGCCCCGCGTCGGGCTCTGGGCTGATGGCTCAGAGCCTGGAGCCTGTTTCCGATTCTGTGTCTCCCTCTCTCTCTGCCCCTCCCCCGTTCATGCTCTGTCTCTCTCTGTCCCAAAAGTAAATAAATGTTGAAAAGAAAAAAAAAGAAAGATGTGCTGGGCCCAGTTAGTATGGAAAGATACTAGACAGCTGTCCAAAGACCAGCTCAGGAAGGGCTTTTTTTTTTTTTTTTTTTTTGCCATTCCAAGCCAGCTACGCCACGCTATACAGCTTGGCAGGAAACGAGGCCCCGTGGAAGGGTTTTAAAAAAGAAAGCGACAGTGGGGATATAAATTGATTCAGCCACAATGGGAAACGGTATGGAGGTTCCTCAAAAAAATCAAACATGCCATTACCATGTGATCCGGCAATCCCACTTCTGGGTAGATTTCCAAAGGATAGGAAAACAGATATGGAAAATATATCTGCGCTCTCATGTGGATGGTAGCATTATTCACAAGGCCAAGACATGGAAATAACCGAAGTGTCCATCCATGACCGAATGAATGGATACAGAAGATGTGGTACATATATACATATATATATACGTGTATATACGTATATACACCTATATATATGTATATACACGTATATACACCTATATATATATGCGTATATACACGTATATATAGGTGTATATACGTATATATATATAGGTGTATATACGTATATACACCTATATATATATACAATGAAATCATATATATATACACACACAATGAAATCGTGTATATATATATATATATATATATATATACAATGAAATCGTTTTCAGCCATAAGAAAGAAGGAAATCTTGCCATTTGCAACAACATGGATGGACCTCAAGGGCGTTAGGCTTATGGAGATAAGCCAGATAGAGAAACACAAATATTGTATGATATCATCTATATGCACTATCTAAAAAAGCTGAGCTTATAGAAAGAGAGTAGAATGGTAGTTACTGGAGACTGGGGGCAGGGGGGGAGAGCAACTGGAGAGATGCTGATGAAAGGGTACAGACTTGCAACCAGAGGATGAATAAGTTCTAGATCAAATACACAGCATCGTGATTATAGTCAACGATACTGTATTATATACTTCAGAGACTAGCAAAGAGATTAGATCCTTCTTTCTCTTTTCCTTCCTTTCTTCCTTCCTTTCTTTCCTTCTTCCTTCCTTCCTTTCCCTCTTTCTTTCCTTCTTTCCTTCTTCCTTTATTTCTTCCTTTCCTTCTTTCTTTCTCCCTCCCTCCCTCCCTCCCTCCCTCCTTTCTTTGCTTTCTTTCTTTCTTTCTTTCAAAGAGACTACATCTTAAATGCATTCACCACAAAAAGGAAATGGTAATTATGTCCTATGAAAGAGCTATTAGCTAAAGCTATGGTCGTAACTGTATTATAATACGTAAATGTATCAAAGTAAATGTATCAAATCAACGTGTCGTATGCCTTAAACATACACAATGTTATATGTCAATTTTATCTTAAAAATAATTTCCGAAGTTAAAATTAAAACAAAAATAAAAATAATTTTTCTTCCTTTTTTTTTTAATGTTTATTTATTTTTGAGGGAGAGAGACAGAGCGAGAGTGGGGGAGGGACAGAGAGAGAGGGACACACAGAATCCGAAGCAGGCTCCAGGCTCCGAGCTGTTAGCACGGGGCCCAACTCTGGGCTTGAACCCACGAACCGTGAGATCATGACCTGAGCTAAAGTTGGACCCTTAAAATAAAAATAAATTTTAAAAATAAAAAAAAAAAAAAAGGGGCGCCTGGGTGGCTCAGTTGTTCAGCATCTGACTTTGGCTCAGGTCATGATCTCATAGTTTGTGAGTTCGAGTCCCACGTTGGGTGAGCTTGAGCCCTGCTTTGGGTTAAAAACACAAGCCCCACTTTGCGGGAGCCCTGCTTCTCTCTCTCTCTCTCTGCTTCTCGTGGTGTTCTCTCTCTCTCTCTCTCTGTCCCTCGCTCACTTGCTCCCTGTCTCTCTTTCAATAAGTAAATAAATAAAAACTAAAAAGAGAAAAAAGAAAGCGACAAGGTCAGATTGGCAATCTAGGTAATTCATTCAGGCGGTCCTGGGTATGGATGTGGAGTTGGCATGACTAAGAAGCTAACACCCAGTTGGGAGACTTCTGCAATGATCCATAGAAAAGGTGGCTCGAACGAACGCAGCGGAAGCAGGGGTAGAGAAATGGCGGGTTTGCGGTATATTTAGTAGGCAGAATTACCAGGGCTCAATGTTTGGTGGGTGACAGGAGACTTCTAGGATAATCCTTGGGTTTCTGGCTGTGTGCCCTTTGGTAGACGAAAGAGAACACTTCAGGGGAAAGACTGATGAGATGTGTTTGGGGCTTTAAGGGTGAGAGGCATCTGTGGAACACCCAACAGGGCTTGTCCAGCAGGAATTTGGTTATAGCACTCTACAGCTCATAGATGAGTATCCTAGGGATTCAGTATTCTAAGGTTCTGGGCTAAGACACGGTTGCGGAAGGGCCTATGATTAAACCTATGAGGTCAGGGAAGATCAATCAAAAAGCAGTACACAGGGGCGCCTGGGTGGCTCAGTCGGTTAAGCATCCGACTCTTGATTTCGGCTCAGGTCATGATCTCACGGTTCATGAATTGGAGCCCCGCGTTAGGCTCTGCACTGACAGCGTGGAGCCTGCTTAGGATTCTCTCCGCCCCACCCCTGCTCATGAGCAGGTGCTCGTGCTCTCTCTCTCTTTTTCTGACTCTCTCTCTCTCTCTCTCTCAAAATAAATAAATAAACATTAAAACAAAAGCGGTATGCGATGAGGCTCCTGGCTGGCTCGGCCAGTAGAGCACGTGACTCTTGATCTTGAGGTCGTGAGTTCGACCCCCCCACTGGGGGTAGAGATTACTCAACGTTTGTTTTTTTATTTTTATTTTTATTTTTATTTTTTTTTTCTCAACGTTTTTTTTATTTATTTTTGGGACAGAGAGAGACAGAGCATGAACGGGGGAGGGGCAGAGAGAGAGGGAGACACAGAATCGGAAACAGGCTCCAGGCTCTGAGCCATCAGCCCAGAGCCCGACGCGGGGCTCGAACTCACGGACCGCGAGATCGTGACCTGGCTGAAGTCGGACGCTTAACCGACTGCGCCACCCAGGCGCCCCTGTTTTTTTAATATAAAAAAAAAAAAGAAAGAAAGAAAAGAAAACAAAGCCACATGTGATGAGTTACAGACTGAAGGTGGCACCTTAGAAAGAATCAGTAGAGTGGGCAAGGAGCATGAAGGTGACCGAGAAACCAACATCCAGGAGAGTGAAAAGAGGACCAGGAGAGGGCAACGCTACTGAAGCAAGGGTGCTGGAGACTTTCCAGAAACAACTAGTGGACAACAGGGTCAAATGCCTCAGGACAATCCAGAAGGTAAAGGAGGGAAAATGTCCATTAGGTTTGGCAATTAGAGGGTCATTTGTAACGCTCGTTGGGGCAGGGGGAGAGTAGATATTCTAACCCTGGTCTGTGAGAGGGGACACCTCTGATTAACCAAGCCGCTTTGTATCTCCATTGCTGGTGGGTGGATTGTTTCCGAGGCTTCCCTGTCACTGAGGAACAGCCCGTGGAAGATTCCAGCCTTGTTTGGGCCTAACTCACTGAGCCCTCCAGGCACCCCTGATTTTTTTTTTTTTTTTAAGTGAACTCTACCCACTAGTCTCCTGGTTACCAAGGTCAAGAAATGATCCAACCTGCTTCACAGCATCGTCTCCATTTTGGGACCCCGGGAGTTCCTCACTGCCTTCGAGTCCAGCTATATATTGGAAAGAAGTCTGTGCCAGTCAGTAGAAAGACAGAGAAAAGGAATTTGTTGTATTTTTATCCAGGCTTTACACACATGCCCTAGTTGGGGGTTTTAATTTTTTTTTTTTTAACGTTTATTTATTTTTGAGACAGAGAGAGACAGAGCATGAACGGGGGAGGGTCAGAGAGAGGGAGACACAGAATCTGAAACAGCCTCCAGGCTCTGAGCGGTCAGCACAGAGCTTGACGTGGGGCTTGAACTCACTGACCGTGAGATCATGACCTGAGCCGAAGTCGGCCGCTTAACCGACTGAGAAGTTGGGGGTTTTAAAGGATATCTATTGTCGTATTTCCAGAAATGGAAACCTAGATCTTTTTCTGAACATTTAAATACCCGGCATTTACATAGAATTTTTCCTTAGCCCCACAGCTTTCTTATTTTGTTCCTTTATCACCTTATCTTTTTTTTTTTTTTTAGTAAGTTTTAACTTTAACTCCAGTTAGCTAACATACAGTGTTGTAGCAGTTTCAGATTTATCACCTTATTACGAGCTTTTCGTGGTACTAGGTTCTTTTAAAATACTCTGGGAATTTTCTCCTATTCCTTGTCATGTTGTATCCTTCGTTCATTATGATGCTAAATTCAATTTTCCGGTATTTTCCTTAGGATTTTAGCATCTATGTTCATAAGTGAGATTGACCCGTAGTTTTTTTCTTATTCTCTTCTCCCTTCCCTTCCTCAACTCTTCCTTCCCTTCTTTCTTTCGTAGCACTCTTTTTGTCTGCTTTGGGTTTTGCTAGTCACCATTACAGGAAGAGAGCTGGGAACTCCTGGGTGGCTCAGTCAGTCAAGGATCCAACTTCGACTCAGGTCATGATCTCGCGGTTCACGAGCTCCAGCCCCGTGTCGGGCTCTGGGCTGGCAGCTCGGATCTGGAGCCTGCCTCGAATTCTGTGTCTCCTTCTCTTTCTGCCCCTCCTTCACTTGCACTCTGTGTCTCTCTCAAAGATAAATTAAATGTTAAAAAAAAATTTTTTTAATTGTTTTTAATGTTTTATTTATATTTAAGAGTGTGTGAGCGGGGAAGGAGCAGAGAGAGGGAGACACAGAATCCAAAGCAGGCTCCAGGCTCCGAGGTGTCAGCCCAGAGCCCGACGCGGGGGCTCGAACTCACAAACCGTGAGATCATGACCTGAGCCAAAGTCGGATGCTTAGCCACCTGAGCCACCCAGGCGCCCCTAAAAGCATTTTTTTTTAAAGAAAGAGAGTTGGAAATTTTATAAGTTCGTTAACAGTATAGCAAGGAGAACATCTGTTATTTAAAGGTTTATCTCCTTGAAGAGATATCTTTTATTAAACTCTTTGGGCTTGGTGAGTTTTGAGCAGTAGATCTTGGATTGTCTTTTACATTTCTTCAGTGGTTGTTTATATGCCTAAATTACTACTCTCTCAGCCTCCGATCATTCCATTTGTAATACAAAATTCGAGAATAAAGGTTCCTTTTTCAGCGCCAGTTATGTGCTGGCTACAATGTTCGGCGCTTTACGTATATTTCTCACGTACTCCTCATGACCATCTTTTTTTACAGGTGAAAAAACTACAGCGCAGAGAGGCTAAGTGATTTTCCCAAGATCACCCAGCTCATAATACTAGTAGAGGTGCTGGGATTTGAACATGTCTTTCCCTAAATCTTGTCATTTCCATGAAGTCATTTGTCTTTATAACAAGATTTATTCTTCTCTTCTCTGCTTTGCATCATTTATATCTCCCATCAGAGAACTCATTTTCCTTTTCAACAGTCATCTCTGGGTAATTTACTCCTCAATATTCTGTCCTCAATCCTAACATCTGCTTTAAATGCCCTGGAACGCTAATATCATAGATGTGGCCCACCGTTCACTGGGCCTTGCTAATGGATATCGAGAGTCATGGTCGCATCGTAGTTACGTGCAAAGGCTTTGGATGTGAGTTGTCAGGGTTTGAATTCTATGTCTACCACTTACCAGCTGAGTGAGGGAAGTCACTCACACTCTCTGTTGCCTACATTCCCATGTAGAAGAAGAGAATAAGATAAGTTTGCTGTTGTGTCTCAAATACTTCATTTTGTAACTCATCTTTTCAACCTCCCTCTCAAAGCACATCTTTCCTCTTTTTACCCCCCGCCTCCCTATAATAAAAGCTATATCTGGGGGCGCCTGGGTGACACAGTCAGCTAAGTGCCTGACTCTTGATCTTGGCTCAGGTCATGATCTCGCAGTTCGCGAGTTCGAGCCCCTCATCAGGCTCTCCGGGGAGCCTGCTTGGGATTCTGTCTCTCCCTTTCTCTGTCCCTCCCCCACTTGTGCTTGCTTTCTCTCTCTCTCACTCTCAAAATAAATAAATAAACTTCAAAAAAATTTAAAAAAAAAAACCTATCTCTGGGCTCTTTCTTGTTTCCTCAGACCCTAGAACCCTTCCATGATGTGTTTTGAATCTTTCCGTTTGTTTCCAATTTCTCGGCTGCCACACTTTACCTATTGTCTGGATTACTTTTAGAACTTTTGTTTTTCCTCTACTTTCAGGCCTTTTCTTTCTTTTTTCTTTTCTTCCTTTGAGAGAGAGCACGCGTGCAGGCAGGGGGAAGGAACAGAGGGAGAGAGAGAATCTCAAGCAGACTCCATGGTCAGCGTGGAGACTGATGCGGGGCTCGATCCCATGACCCTGAGCCAAAATCCAGAGTCGGGTGTTCAGTTGAATGAGCCACCCAGGCACCCTAGCCCTTTTCTCTTTTAATCCATCCAGTCTTTTCTTCACATAGTACACTTTGACTATTTCCTGCATATCTGTGAGTTTTTCTTATTAAACATCTCCTATACAACAGAAAAAATTAAAGACTCCTAAACTTCCCCCGGGACATAACCACCGTTCACAATTTGGTGCACATGTTATTTAATACTATATAGAACCATTATTAAAATTAGGTGCATATTTTCTTTATTATACATAACCACTACTAACATTTTGGTGCATATTTCCACTATTAACAGTCTGTGCATATTGTATGTAATATTTTACATAACTGCTATTACCACTTTGGTACATATTCTATTTAATATGGTGCATAAAGCTTTTCAACATTATCTCTTAACCATGTACATTGTTGACATATTTCCATGGTAGTGCTATAGATGTATATTATTATTTTTTTTAATTGGGGGCACCTGGGTGGCTCAGTCGGTTAAGCATCTGACTTTGGCTCAGATCATGATCTCATGGTTCATGGATTTGAGCCCCACGTCAGGCTCTGTGTTGACAGCTGGAGCCTGGAACCTGCTTCAGATTCTGTGTCTCCCTCTCTCTCTGCCCCTCCCCTGCTCACGCTCGCTCTCTCTCTCTCTCAAAAATAAACATTAAAAAAGATTTAAAATTGGTCTTATTAAATATTGATTGAACACAAAAGAGCATTTATGAAACATGTATAAGGTATAATGCATTTTCATACAATGAACACTCATATTCATACCACTCTGTTTAAGAAAATAGAACATTATTGAGATGCCTGGGTGGCTCAGTTGGTTGAATGTCCGACTCTTAATTTCGGCTCAGCTCATGATCCCGGGGTTGTGGGATCGAGCCCATGACAGGATCCTCACTGGGCTTGGGGCCGCTCAGAATTCTCTTTCTCCCTCTCCCTCTGTCCCCCCACCCCCACTTGCACTCTCACTCTCTCTCTCAAAAAAACAAACCAAAACAAGAAAGAAATAGAACAGTATTATCACCTTTGAATTCCAGTTCCTTTCCTTCTCAAATGTAACCCTTATATAGTTCCACTCAATGTATCCTTGCTTTTCATGGTAGGTTGCATATACGTTTCTGTAACTGAACAAGATATTATTTGCTTCTGCATGGGTTTGAAATGCATATAAACGGATTATTCTGTATATTGTCTTCTGCAACTTGATTTCCCCCCTTCACTGTATGGCTGTTTTGGGATTTTGACTGGAATCACAGCCATTTTCTCCCTAAATGTCTTGCCCATCTTTTGTTAGATTTATTCCTGGATACATATTATTATTTTTTTTTTTTGGTGTTATTCTAAATGGCCTTTAAAAAGTTAGTTTTCTAGCTGTTTGCTGTTGGTCGATAGAAATGCAATGCAGTTTTTAAAAATGGAACTGCTTATTTAAAATCTGGAAACAGGAAAGCAACGCATTTACTGTTTATGCGCTATATGGCTGTGGTGAAATTTTATAAATATGGTTGGGATCGATGGACACGAATTTCAGGACAGTATTATTTGGAGAGGCAGAAAGAACAGGATGAAGGACAGTCACAAAGAGGACATTATGGTATTTATAACATTTTTTTTTTTTGAGCAAATATGGCTAAATATTCAGATCTGCTTAGGCTGCCCAGCAGGTGTATGAGTGATGGTTTTATTATCCCCTGCACCTTTTGAAATAGGTCAGAATTTTAAAAATAAAATGCACAACGTTGACTATATGCTTGAGATAATTCGCTTTTATGATGGAGGACCTCAGAATCCATTAATTCCATTGATTATTCTAAACTGGGCGTCAGATGTGATTGTTCTCTGTGCCCTACGATCGAACAAATGAACCAGCCACAAAACACCAAAGATACTACATTAGAATCTGAATTTCTCAATTTTCTTAAAAAGTTAGAAAATATGACAACACTATATTTCCCTGCGGCAATGGTCAATTAGATATGAATAAGCAGTGGCTGCCTGTTTGTTTATTGACTGTGTGTTATGAAAAATTTCAAACATTCTCAAAGACATAAGAGCATAATGAGCTCACAGACACCCAGTCTTGAAATGTAATCATTAGTGGGGCGCCTGGGTGGCGCAGTCGGTTAAGCGTCCGACTTCAGCCAGGTCCCGATCTCGCGGTCCGTGAGTTCGAGCCCCGCGTCGGGCTCTGGGCTGATGGCTCAGAGCCTGGAGCCTGTTTCCGATTCTGTGTCTCCCTCTCTCTCTGCCCCTCCCCCGTTCATGCTCTGTCTCTCTCTGTCCCAAAAATAAATAAACGTTGAAAAAAAAAAATTAAAAAAAAAAAAAAAAAAGAAATGTAATCATTAGTGACTCGTGGCCAATTTTGTTATATCCATTTCCTCTGATCTTCTGACGCCTGGATTATATTGAAGCCAATCCCAGGCACCATATCGTTTCATATATCTCATGTAGTAGAAATATTTCAGTATTTGTTTCTAAAACAGAAGTAACTTTGGAAAACATACCCACAACAGTGTTGTCATGCCTAAAAATATGTAACAGTAATTCCTTCCTGTAATCAAATACCCAGTCAATATTCACATTTCCCCCATTTTATCAACTTTATCCTACAGTTTGTTCACATAAGAACTCGATTATTGTAAGTACGTTGCACGTGCTTGACCTATCTCTTAGATCTCTGGGATCTGGCAATGAGATCTAGACCAGCACTGCCCAATAAAATTTTCTGCGATAACCAACATGTTTTATATCTGTGCTATCCAGTGTGGTAGCTGCTAGCTATATATGGGTATTGAGCACTTGAAATGTGGCTAGTGCAACTGAGGAAACACATCTTTAATTTTATTTCATTGTAATCAGTGAAAAATGTTTGCTAACAGCTTTATTGAGAGAAAATTCACATACCATAAAGCTTGCGTTTTATTTTTTAATTAATATCTTTTTCAAAGTTTGCTTTTTAATGTTTCGTTTTCAGAGAGAGCACAAGAGCGAGACAGAGAGAGAGAGAGAGAGCAGGGGAGGGGCAGAGAGAGAGAGAGAGAGAGAGAGAATCTCAAGCAGGCTCCGAGCTGCCAAGCACAGAGCCTGATGTGGGGCTGGGTCTCATGAACGGTGAGATCATGACCTGAACCGGAATCAAGAGTCGGATGCTTAACCAACTGTGCCACCCAGGCGCCCCTAAAGTTTACTTTTTTTTTTTACTTTTATTTTTTTAAATTTACATCCAAAGTAGTTAGCATCTAGTGCAGCAATGATTTCAGGAGTAGATTCCTTAGTGCCCCTTACCCATTTAGCCCATCCTCCCTCCCACAACCCCTCCCGTAACCCTCAGTTTGTTCTCCATATTTATGAGTCTCTTCTGTTTTGTCCCCCTCCTTGTTTTAATATTATTTTTGTTTCCTTTCCCATATGTTCATCTGTTTTGTCTCTTAAAGTCCTCATATGGGTGAAGTCATATGATTTTTGTCTTTCTCTGACTAATTTCACTTAGCATAATACCTTCCAGTTCCATCCACGTAGTTGCAAATGGCAAGATTTCATTCTTTTGATTGCCGAGTAATACTCCATTGTATATATATACCACATCTTCTTTATCCATTCATCCATTAGTGGACATTTGGGCTCTTTCCATACTTTGGCCATTGTTGATGGTGCTGCTATAAACATGGGGGTGCATGTATCTCTTGGAAACAGCACACCTGTATCCCTCGGATAAATACCTAGTAGTGCCTTTGCTGGGTTGTAGGGTAGTTCTATTTTTAGTTTTTTGAGGAACCTCCATACTGTTTTCCAGAGTGGCTACACCAGCTTGCATTCCCATAAAGTTTACTTTTTAAAGTGTATAATTCAGTGGCTTTTAATATATCCACAAGTTGTAGATTGATGACAATTTATTCCAGAACATTGACATCACCCCTGAAAGAAACTCATAGCAGTCTTCTCAGTCCCCATGCCTCCAACCCTCGGCAACCACTAATCAACTGTCTTTCTCTATTGATTTTCCTCTTTTGGATATTGTTTATATGAGGAAATCATACAATACGTAGCCTTTTGTGTCTGGCGTTTTTCACTTCCTATAATGTTTTCAAAGGTTCACCAACTGATACGTTAACACATATTCATTCAATTTTATGGCTGAGTAATGCTCCATTGTACGCATATGCCATTGTTTGCTTATCCACTCATCAAATGAGGTGTCCATTGATTTGGGTTATTTCTGCTTTTTGACTATTATGACTGTTACTCTGAGCATTCACGTAGAAGTTTCTTTGTGGACATATGTTTTCAATTCTCCTGGGTCATATGGTGACTCTGTGTTTCACTTTTTGAGAAACCGCCAAATGGTTTTCCAAAGCAGATGCAATATTTTACGTTCCCACCAAGCAACGTATGCAGGTTCCAAATTTTCCACCTCCTCACCAACACTTGTCATTGTCCGTTTTTTTCAGTGTAAACAATCTAGCGGGTGTGAAGTAATATCCCATTGTGGGTTTTCTGTGCATTTCCTTAATGACAAATGATACTGAACATCCTTTCATGTATTTACTGGCCATTTGTACATCTTCTTTGGATAAGTGTCTAGTCAAATCCTTGGCCCATGTAAAAATTGGGTTATTTTTGGTTTTGTTGTTATTGAATTGTAAGCATTATTTATATATACTAGACACAAGTCTCCTATATGGCTTCCAAATATTTTCTCTAATTGCTTTGAGTTGTCTTTGTACTTGCTTGATGATGTCGTCTGAATCACAGAAGTTTTTAATTGTGATAAAGTGCTTTAGATGTCATACCAAAACAAACCAAACAAAAACCAAAAACCAAAAACCCAAACATTGCTTAAACCAAGTTCAACAAGATTTGCATCTACATTTTCTTCCAAGAGTTTCATAGTTTTAGGTCTTACATGTGATGTGTGGCAAGAGTACAAATTCATTCTTGTGCACATGGCTATCCAATTATTTCAGCACCATTTGGTGAAAAGGTTATTCCTCCCCTCCCCCCCCCCCCATTTAATTATCTTGGCCCCTTGTCACAAATCAATTGCCCATAAATGTAAGAATTTATTTCTGGACTCTCAGTTGATCATCATAGCTTTGCAGTAAATTTTGAAATTGGGAAGTCTGAGTCCTCCAACTTTGTTTTTTGCAAGTTGGTTTTGGCTCTTCTGGGCCAAATTCTCATATGAATTTTCAGATTAGCTTGTCTATTGCCACACACACACACACACACACACACAAAGCATTGGTAATTTTGACAGCATGGCATTGAATTTTTTGATCAATTTGGAGAGTACTGGAATCTTAACAATGTCTAAACTTTTAATCCAAGAAACGTGTATCTTTCCATTTATTCAGGCCCTCTTTACTTTCTTTCACTGACATTTTGTAGTTTTCGGTGTACAAATCTCGTACTCATTTTGTTGAATTGATTTCTAAGTGTTTTATTCTTTTCGATGCTATTATATATGGACTTGTTTTCTTAATTTTATTTTGAAATTATTCATTACTAATGTATGAAAATACAGTTGATCGCTGTAGATTGATCATGTATCCTGTAGCCTTACTACACTTGTTTGCTGTTTTTAATGGTTGTGTATGTGTGTGTATTCCCTGGGATTTTCTATATACAAGATCCCATCTTCTGTGAGTAGGGGTAGTTTTACTTTTTCATTTCTAATTTGCATTCTTCTACTTTATTTTATTTTTACCTAAATGCCTTGGCTTAAAACTCCAGAATGATGTTGAATAGAACATTCAGGTAAGAGTGACCATCCTTGTCTTGTTTCTGATCTTAAGGAGAAAGCATCTAATATTTCACTGTCCGTTGTGATGTTATTTGTGCTTTTTAATGTATGGATTTTGCTAGCTTGAGGAAGTTCCCTTCTTTTCCTAGCTTGTTGAGTGGTTTTTTTTTAATCAAAAAAGGGTGCTAGATTTTGTCAAATGTTTTTTTCTGTCTCTATTGAGATGATCATATGGTTTTTGTCCTTCATTCTATTAATATGGTATATTACACTGATCGGTTTTCAGATGCTAAGCCAACACTGCATTCTTGGAATAAATCCCACTTGATCATGTGTATAATCCTTTTTATAGATTGCTGGATTTGGTTTGCTAGCATTGTGTTGAGGATTTCTGTGTCTCTGCTCGAATGGGATATTTGTAAGTTTCTTTTCTTGTGGTGTCTTTGTCTGGTTTTTGGAAGAGTCTGAAGAATTGGTACTAATTCTCCTTTTTTTTTTTTTATTAAAAAATTTTTAAGGGGCGCCTGGGTGGCGCAGTCGGTTAAGCGTCCGACTTCAGCCAGGTCATGATCTCGCGGTCCGTGAGTTCGAGCCCCGCGTCGGGCTCTGGGCTGATGGCTCAGAGCCTGGAGCCTGTTTCCGATTCTGTGTCTCCCTCTCTCTCTGCCCCTCCCCTGTTCATGCTCTGTCTCTCTCTGTCCCAAAAATAAATAAACGTTGAAAAAAAAAAATGAAAAAAAAAATTTTTTTTAAATGTTTTTATTATTTTGGGGAGAGAAAGAGCATGAGCAGGGGAGGGGTAGAGAGAGAGGGAGACACAGAACCGGAAGCAGGCTCCAGGCTCCAAGCTGTCAGCACAGAGCCCGACCGGGGCCTTGAACTCACAAACCGTGAGATCATGACCTGACCCAAAGTCAGACGCTTAACCAGCTGAGCCACCCGGGCACCCCGGTGCCCGTTCTCCTTTAAATGCTGGGGATGAGGACTTGAAATGCGGACGTAACCCAAGTAAGCACAAAGTAACGAAGAGCGACCGCTTTCCGGAACTCAGAAGAATGGGGCAGTGCTATTTATGAGGACCCCAGGACAAGGGAGACCTTGAGAGGCAAGGCTTCAGTGGAGGAGAAAAGGAAGTTCCCGCAGAAATACTGTCAAAGGCATTCCTGCCTGCTGCCAAGGGTTCTTTTGCATCTTGTGGAAAGGCTCTAGGTTGCAGGATGACCTCATTCCTCAAAAGAACTTCTCCAACTGGGCGACTGTTTCCTTGTTCACAGGCCCGTTTGAGCTTGTTCAGCAATGTTAGCTCTGCGGGCCTCCCCTGTGCTTTCTTCATCCACAGGGTGTGTATAACAGCGATTCTTTGAAAGACAGTAACAGTTGCTTCCCAGCGCTGGTCCGGACATGCCCCAAGGCGTTACTTCAGGGGGTGTCTTGCAATTTGGAGCTAATTTGCTCTCAATTTATTTAAAAAAGAGGTTCATGTCATTTCAGATATTCCTTTTTGTTGTTGTTGTTGTTGTTGTTCTAATGTTTTTTTTGAGAGAAAGAAAGAGAGACAGAGCAGGAGTGGGGGAGGGGCACAGAGTCCAACGTGGGACTCGAACCCACAAACCGCGAGATCATGACCCCAGCTGAAGTCGGATGCTTAAGCGACTGAGCCACCCAGGTGTCTCGGATATTCCTTTGTGGGGGATGTGTCAGGGGAGGCAGAATGGGAAGATAGTGTCATGGGAGGAAACCAAAGCAGGAAAGAGAGTTGCAAGTTACAGAAGACTGAGAATATCGAGCGTGGGGTGTTCAGAAGTGTTCACTTTGTGCTAATCACTGAGTTATCCCAGGGTTTGAGAGACGTTCTGCTAAGTCGGAGTTAATAAGTATGTGTTAAGTGAAAAAAACGACTGGGCATTAGATTTTTCAAATAATTTAAGATATTTTGTTCTGTTGGGGCACCTGGGTGGCTCAGTCGGTTAAGTGTCTGACTTCGGCTCAGGTCACGATCTCGCGGTTTGTGAGTTTGAGCCCCGCATCAGGTTCTGTACTGACCGCTTGAGCCTGGAGCCTGCTTCGGATTCTGTGTCTCCCTCTCTTTCTGTTCCTCCCCCACTCGCTCTCTGACTCTCTCTCTCTCTCAAAAATAAATAAACATTTTTTTTTAAAAGTTTATTTATTTTTGAGAGAGAGAGCAAGAATGAGCAGGGATGGGACGGGGGGATAGAGGGGGGAGAAGCCCAAGCAGGCTCTGTGCTGTCAGCGCAGAGCCTTACTCGGGGCTCGATCCCATGAACTATGAAATCATCACCTGAGCCAAAATCAAGAGTTGGACGCTCAACCGACTGAGCCACCCAGGCACCCCGTGGCTTGGATTACAAAATCCAATATTACTCGGTAAAATGGAAGCTGTTCAGTTCTCTTAAAGAAGTTGTAAGTACAAAAATAAACACTAGAACAAAGATACAAGCCTTCCGAAATGCCAAAAGAAATGTATGTAACAATAGCAAAGAAACCGCATCATGAAGAAAAAGAAACAGCAAATATACATAATACACATGAATACACATGATGGTTACCATGCGTATTTATACACAATAACATAAAATATAAAATAATATATCGGAGTTGAGAGAAAGAATGTCTTATCATTAAATGTGACTGGGTTTAACTCACCTAGTTAAAACAGATATTTTCTTTAAAAAAATTTTTTTTAACATATTATTTATTTTTGAGACAGGGAGAGACAGAGCATGAACAGGGGAGGGTCAGAGAGAGGGAGACACAGAATCCAAAACAGGCTCCAGGCTCCGAGGTGTCAGCACAGGGCCCGACGCAGGGCTCAAACTCACGGACCGCGAGATCATGACCTGAGCCGAAGTCGGCCGCCCAACCGACTGAGCCACCCAGGCACCCCAAAACAGATATTTTCAATATGGCTCACAGAGCAAGACCCAACTATCTGTGGTGTACAAGAAACACATCTAAATCAAAATGATTCAGAAAGGCTGAAAATAAAGGCATGGGCAAGTGGAAATAACAAGTGAGTGGAGCCTGTGCTCCCTGATACAGGACAAAGTAGCATTCAAGCCAAGGAAATAATTAAAGCTCACAAAAAAAGGATACTTTATAATGCTAAAAGCCAATGTCACATTGTAAGCATTACAGCTATGAAAACCTACGCACCAAATAACCATCTTTAAAAGGCAGCGAGTACAGATGGGGACACAGATAGAAACACACTGCTAAGAGTGAGTAGGGAAAGGGTGACATTAGGCAGGGGGAGATAAGGGACCCTCAGGGAGGCGGGATGCAGTTATACAGGTGGGAGGCTGAGGAAGCGGAGTTTGGGGAAGAAAAGGATGAGATACATGTGTTCCGGACCAGCCCAAGCTAGGCACCTTGCGCGGAGTCCCACAGAATTTCTCATTAGGTCCCAGTACAAAGCCAGGGACAGAAATCCCCGGCGGCTACCCAGTCGGGACCCCTCTCACTACTCCTGAGAACTTTGTACTTTCCCTCAATAAACTCTATGGCTCTGCTCACTCTCTGTTGTCATCCGTAAGATTCATTCTTCCACTCGGTGAGACAAGGACCAGCATCCCTCCCACCCTCTGGTAAAGAGGAGACTTTAACACATCACTTGGAGCACAGAATAGATCAAGTGGCAGAAATATAAATAAGGACATAGCAAGAAAGAACATCATCAGTACAATGGATCTCATTGATCTATACTGAACTTTAAGACCTAATAATAGAGAGTATCACTTTCCTTCTCGACTGCACGTGGAATAGCCACAAAAAGTGATCAAACATTAGGTCACAAAGAAAGCACCAATATGTTCTATACAATGAAAATATTACCATCAACACTTTATCATAGTGCAATAAAAATAGAATTACAAAAACCCAAAAAAGTTCTTCCAAGTAGACATTTAAATATCTTCTATTGGGGCACCTGGGTGGCTCAGTCGGTTAGGCGTCCGACTTCAGCTCAGGTCATGATCTCGTGGTTTGCGAGTTCCAGCTCTGCGTCAGGCTCTGTGCTGACAGCTCGGAGCCTGAAGCCTGCTTCGGATTCTGCGTCTCCCTCTCTCTCCGCCCCTCCCCCACTCACACTCTGACTCTCTCTCCTCCAAAAATAAATAAACATTAAAAAAAAATTTTTTAAATAAAAGGTTTAGGGTTTTCAGCTATTATATTATCCTCCAATCAGAGTGCTTCATTCTTTATTATATTTCCAAGGACCAGAAATCCCTCCTGACTGAATTTCAAAATACAGTCGCAATTCAGATTCTCTGGAACAAAAGCAAAGTCATCTCTAGGCACTCCTAGTTTTATGTTCCTCATTACACACGCTGAGAAAATGCTGGGGCGCCTGGGTGGCTCAGTCAGTTAGGCGTCCGACTTCAGCTCAGGTCATGATCTCGCGGTTCGTGAGTTCAAGCCCCGCGTGGGGCTCTGTTCTGACAGCTCAGAGCCTGGAGCCTGCTTCGGATTCTGTGTCTCCCTCTCTCTCTGCCCCTCCCCCGCTTGTGTGTGCTCTGTCTCTCAAAAATGAATAAATGTAAAAAAAATTTTTAAAAATCTTCTATCAAACAACTCTTGGGTGAAAGGGAATATTACGAATATCTAATATTACGAGTACCTAAAACAAAACAAAACAGCCCCCAAACAAACAAGTAATGAAAACACGAAATATCAGAGACTCATGGATACCTTTAAAGTAGAGATCAGAGGAATATTCATAGCCTTAAACAGTTACATCAATACAAATAAAAGAATGGAAATGAATGAATTATGTCAACGTAAAATGTGAGAGAAAGAAAAACAAAAGAAAACACAGGAAGAAAACAATAAAGGTAAAAGCTGAAAAAGAATGGAGATTGGGAATAGAAAACAGTGGGTCAAAGTAATAAAACCCTGGTTCTTTGGAAAAAGTTAAAAGGAAAAAAGCATGGAAACTACTAGGCAAATTAATCAAAGGAAAAAGGGAAAGAAAAACAGCTACAAAAGAAGAAAGACAAAAAAAGAAATAGACAAGGGTGGGGCAAGAGAGTAGATGGGGAATACAAGTGAAAACAGAATGAGCCAGACTATTTGTCAAAAGAGTAACATAAGTGACATCAGCACTCTAAATGAGGCCGGGAGGAGAAGATGGAGAAATGAAACCTGAGTCATTTTGCAACAGTATGTTGAATAAATCCATGAAAGCTAAAGAAAAAACAAACAAGCAAACCCTGAAAACAATGTTGAACTCCAGTTAATAGCTTTGGTTTTTTTCACAGTGACATCAGTTGGATATTCTGACACCGCTTTGGGGGTCTTTTAGTATGAGCAAATAAATAAATATTTTGAGGGTAATTGGAATCAGGTTTCTGACTGTTTGAGATGAGCCTTACAGATGTGGAAAGGGGAAACTCCAGCATTGTATTGATGGGAAATGGATGTATCAGTATAAACTCATGGGTTTTAATATATCTATTTTTATCTATCTAATGACAGAGCACAATGAAATGCTTGAAAAATGGTGGGGACAATCAAAAAGACAGAGGAGTCCACTTAGAGAGACTCCCACTGACCAACTGTAGGACAGTTTTAGTATTAAAATAAATAATAATCGGGGCCACCTGGGTGGCTCAGTCCGTTAAGCTGGTTAAGCATTGGACTTCGGCTCGGGTCATGATCTCACGGTTGGTGAGTTTGAGCCCCATTTCGGGCTCTCTGCTGTCAGCTCAGAGCATGTTTCGGATCCTCTGTCCCCCCACTCTCTGCTCCTCCCCCACTTGCTCTCTCTCTCTCTCTCAAAACTAAGTAAACTTAAAAAAATAGTATATAATCGACAGAATATAATAAGAATCTGTAGACTATTCCGATATAAATGAATGAATAAATAAATAAATGGAGAGGAAGGAAAAGTTCTTCTTTGGAGTAGATCGCCAGCTACTATAACGCAGAAGGAATGATGGAGTTAAGAAGTCATCATCTGCCAGCATCATGGTAATAAATGATTTGGGCAAAATCCATAACTGATCCTAGTAGTTTAATGAAGAACTTGGTATTTACATAGTCTCCAAGTATCTCCTCACAAAATTCTTCTTAACTGGAAAGGAAGAATAGTAACTTTACAGTGGAGAAACTTGGCCACTGATGGTTAGAATACTCATTATGTACCTGTTCGTTTGATGACTGAGAAGAACACGGCATTTCTCTTTTGGTGTTCCTGTCAAAAAGCCATAAACAAAAAAACCATTCAAGCAGCCATAAACCTACTCATGAGGAAACGTTGGTCAAATCTAAATTGAGTAACATCCTACCAACTCTCTGGCCTATTCTCTTCAACGATATCAAGGTCAGGAAAGACAAAGAAATATGGAAGAAGTGTTCTATATTAAAGACAAGAAAGAGATGTGGCAACTAATGTGTGATGTTAGGCGAGATTCTGAACCAGATTTTTAAAAATTGGGTGTGGTTTTTTTTTTTTTTTTTTTTTTTTTTTGCTAAAAGGGACATTTTGGGGACAATCAACACAATATGAGAAAGTATTTTAGATTAGAAAATGGCATTTTATTAATACTAATGTTCTGATTTTGATTATTATACTTCAGTTATGTAAGAGAATGTCCTTGTTATTAGGAAATATATACCGAAGTATTCAAGAGTAAAGGGGCATGCTGTTTGCTATCTACTCTAAAATGGAAAAAAACTTAATATAGAGAGAATGATACAACAAATACAGTAAAATAGAAAACAATTGGGGGAGGGGCGCCTGGGTGGCTCAGTCGGTTAAGCGTCCGACTTCAGCTCAGGTCACGATCTCACGGTCCATGAGTTCGAGCCCCGTGTCGGGCTCTGGGCTGATGATGGTCCAGAGCCTGGAGCCTGCTTCCGATTCTGTGTCTCCCTCTCTCTCTGCCCCTCCCCCGTTCATGCTCTGTCTCTCTCTGTCCCAAAAATAAATAAACGTTGAAAAAAAAAAAGTAACAAAAAAGAAATAGTCAAAAATACTTATAAGAACATGTAGAATAATTTGGTTCTATAGGATTTTTTGAATTCACACAAAGTACAAACCATAATGGGAACGAATGATGTATTTGAGTAAAGTAAAATGACACATTCATGTGCAACAAAGAACACTGTAAATGGAATTAAAAACAAGCCACGAACTATGAGAAGACATTTGCTATGCCTAAGATTATATGTATCTTAAAAATTACAATGACCAAATAGGGAAATCAGCAAAGGACATAAATAGATGAGCCACTGAAGAAGGTAACAAGCATGTGAAAAGATGACCAACTGCATAGGAATTAGGGAGAAATAAAATAACAACAGTATACCAGTGAACGTGTACTCAGATATGTTTAAAATTATACAGTTGGCTAATAACCATTGTAGAAAGAATGAGGGGGAAAAGGAACTTTCTTAACTGGTTCAACAATTCTGGAGATTGTCAAGCAAGATCTAGTGAAGCTGAAGGTGTTATTAGCCTAGATAATCTCCAAAGGAACAGGAGAGGGTTGTTCATTGCAGCATTGTCGATAGCTGGTGAAAAATTGAAAGCAACTTGTTATTAACAGATGACATCAACAGATGACAACAGATGGATCAGTAATTTGTGGTATAATCATACAATGCATTTAAAATGAATAAAATATATCTACATGTGTTAACATGTAGAAATCTCAAAACCAAAATTTTATGTGGAAAAAGCAGCAGAAAGTTATGGTGTAAAATTTATAAACACAGAAAACAATAATGTACGTTGTAAAGGAAACAATGACGCATGTCGTGAAAAATAGTAGGGGAAAATCTCACTAAAGTGGAGTTGGGAGGCTGCAGGAGGTGGCTGGTACCACTCCATGTCAATTACAGGCAGAACTGTCAATTACAGACTCTAACAGAGGCCTCTTCAACGGAAAGAATGATCAATTATAGGCTCCATATATTGGAAAAGATGTACATTGTATCTCCTGTAAGAAATCAACTATCCCTGCAACTCAGTCAAGGAGAAACTCTAATCACCCTCAACCCTTCCTTCTCTGCAATGACCTTTTGTTCAAAAGAACCCCTCCCAATGTCCTCCTTCTTCCCCATAAAATAACATTCCAATTCTTCGTTTTTTTTGGACTTTCTTATGGTTGTGCCATAGCAAGAATGTCCCAAATTGCAATTCTCTGCCTTTCCTGAATAAGCTCATTCTTGGTGGTAAAATAACTTTTATTTTTAAGGTTAACATTGTCTATGAATAGAAAAGGACGGGACATAGAGTTCCTGCCCTGGAGTAAGTTGGCATTTGAAGAGAGTCAAGTATTATTACATCGCAGTACCACAGAAGCCACAATGAGACTGGGACCCTAATACAGACGGTGGGGGGGGGGGGGGAGTGGAAAAGGTGAAGGAGTATTTCCCAGAAATGGCAAAGCCTTCCATGCCTCTTTCCCCCACTGAACCAAGTCCTGAAAAATAAGAAGGGGTTACCCAGGCGAAAAAGAGGAAGGAAGGGTGTTTCTCACAGATAATGACATTTACAAAATCCACAGGGGAGAAACCGCAGAGCCTGGTTTGGAAACTGCCAGTGGCTTCTCAGAGCTAGAGTGGGGGGGGGGGGGCAAAGAAAGGGATGAGGGGTATTGCTAGGCACCCCCCGGACATAGGCTCTGATGGGGCTAAGGAGTTTCACTGCCTTCTGAAGGCTGTGGGAAGGCTAGAATACTGTGGCAGAAGAGTAACAGGTGCATCACCAGTTATGAAGAGGATGGCTCTAGAGGCAAGATCAGTTAGTTGGTGTTTTTGGTGGTGGTTGTTTTAAAGAAAACCAAGCAGGAAATAATGGGGCCTCAACTGAGCCAAAGGAGGTGGTGACTGAGAGATAACAACGTGTCCAACCAGTAGGACTCAGGGAGGGGCTGGCTGTACTTAAGGGGAGAGGATTCCAAGAGGCCCCTGGCCTGGGCAATCTTGGGTGCATGACGGAATGACAGGGGCTGCGTTTTGTGCCACCTACCCCTGTCTCTGGGGACCCTGATTAGACCGGGGAACGAGCACCTTACAGATATTTAAATCAAGTATACAAATGAGGGAAGGACAAGAGGGAAGGACTGAGAATGGTGGTTACCCCTGAATGGGTTTTCATGGGGTGGGGGTGGAGGGTGTGGTTTTGGATTCTTCTCGAGCGTTTTAACTGCAAAACAAAAGCTGATGTCAGTGTAACATTAAGTGGTGTTGCATTTCCGTGAGCACACGGATGTCCCATTGTTTTCTGCAGTCTTCTTGTGCTTGAACTAAATTGAATAAGCAAATGGCAACACAATGGGGTTAGAGTCGGAGGAGCGTGAGCTCTATTAAGGGCTTAAACGAGAAAGCAGCAGGCGGGGGGTGGGGGGGGTGGGCGGGGGGGGGGTTGGGCGGTGTGGGTCTCAGTCTTTGTGCGCACAGCACGTGTGAAGAGCAAAGCCTCGGGGACCTGCTCTCAGCTGGGTGGGTGAGGGTGGGCGGGGGAGGAGGAGCGCGCGCGAAGCTTCCAGCCCGGCCCCGCCCCGGCCCCGCCCCATTCCGCCCGGCCCCGCCCCTACCGCTCCCGCAGGGCTCCCGCCTGCTGCAGCTCCTCCTCCTTCCGTGACGCCGCCTCCCGTTTCTAGGTAACGAAGGGGGGTTTAAACAACGCTGCCGCTACCTGCAGGACCCCGTCTTCTCGGCCCCTTAACCCTCGGATGCCGAGAGCCATGGCCCTGCCGCTGCTGCCTGGCAACAGCTTCAACCGCAATGTGAGTAGTGAGGGCGCCCGAGGTCAGAGGTCCTGGCCAGAATCTGGGGCCCAGGTGTGGTCACCTCCCCGGACCCTACTCAGCCCTCCCGCTGCTGTTCGACCTGTGGATTGGGCACAACTGGCACCAAACTTTGTAGGCTGGTGAAACCCTTACTCTCTGCGTCCTCCTCCCCGTCTCTCCACTGGCATCTGGATGCTTTAACTACATTAGATACATAAGGAGAGTCTTTATTTGGCAGGACCCGCCAAGGTAGCCAGTGGTAGTGACGGTGATAACAATCATCGTTACGCATTTAAGGAGTGCCAGGTGCCCTTTAGTCACCCGACGCGCCATTTGATGCGTAGCTATTATCTTTATTCCCATTTTACAGTTGAAGAAACCGAGGCACAGAGCGATGAGTCACTCACTCACAGGCCGGAGCTACCCAGTTTCAGTGTGAAATTGGGTTTCTTCCAGGCAGCCTGGCTTCACAGCCTAGGTGCCTAGGCGCTGACTTTAATATACCCTGTGTGAAAGAAAACACAGTTACTGTTACTAAAGCGAAGAAACCTGGCGCTCTGAGGCTGCCGGGGACAAGTAGGAAACGGTTTATTCCACCGGCCTGTGAAATTTGATCCTAAACTTTATAGCGGGAAGCATCCAAGCTTGGAGGAGTTTTTCTCTTTGTTTAGAATTGGGAGGCGTTCATTTCAAAGCGAGATAAACCCATTTGACTTTATGGATTCGGAAGTGTCTGTTTCCAAGTTGTTGGCCCTTCAAGTCCCAGTTTTCTTTGGAGCTTCGGGCCACCGGATTCTGATCTCCACGGGTCAGTTGGCCGGACCAGCTTGCACTGGTTTGTGCATTTTTTTTTTTTTGGCTGAGGGGGTAGGGGCTGGCCTTCCAGCCTAGCATTGCCCTTTGCTGAGAGGAAGCCAGCCACACAGGTAAGACAGACCCCAGAGAGGCAGGGCATGAAAAAAAAAAAATTCTAGAAGTAAAGAAGCAGGCTGTGTCAGAGTAATTTTGATAAAAATTGTAAGTAATGGGATGATCACAAAACGAACCTCAACAAACAAAATATTACTAGTATTCCAAAAGCCTCTCCCTCACCGGGCGTTGCTGGATTTAGCAAATTCAAATATATGTCCCCAATACTGCATGGGACCTGCTTATACTAAAAGATTATTTTTGTTTGTGTCAAATTCAAATTTAACTGAACATCTTATATATGTGTATTTTTAAGTTAGAGAGAGCGCACGCACACACACACGAGCAGGTGCATGCATGAGCAGGAGGGGAGCAGAGAGAGCGCAAGAGAATCCCAAGCAGGCTCTACACTGTCAGCGCAGAGCCCGATGCAGGGCTCGAACTCCTGAACCGCGAGATCATAACCTGAGCCGAAATGGAGAGTCGGATGCTGAACCGACTGAGCCACCCAGGCGCCCCTGAACATCTTCTGTTGTACGTGGCAACCCGACGTATCCCCCTTTCTGGTCATTCCCCCTTTCCTACTGTCCAGAGTTAACCATCCTGGCTGCCCGTGACTATAGTTAAGTTTTGTTTGCTTTTCATAAATGTCTGGTGTCCTTTTGTGACTTGAGTTTTTTGAAGCTCAGTATTGTTTGTGAGATTTGTTTATGCGGCTGTCTGTGGAGGTCGTTTGCACATTTTCATTGCTCTTTAGTATTCCATTGTGTGAGTATGACATTTATATACTCCCTTTAGTCTTGAGAAGAGATTTGGTATGTTTGGGGTTATTAAGAAGAGGTTGTTCACGTCTGTTGGTACCATCGCTAGATCATATGGTTTTTATACGTCTGCCGTTTTAAATATCCACTGGCGTTTTATGTTCCTGTCTCTCCACATTCTAACACTCGATATTGTTGGTCTTTCACGTTTTACTTGTTTTGATCGGCGAGTGTAGTGAAACTGTAGTATCCGTCTGCACCCAACCTGATTCCTAAGGAACTTGAGCATGAATTTACACATTTATCTGTCATTTCTCTTTTGTGTAGTGTCTGTGTATGTCTTGTCTAATTTTCTACTAGGTTGCCTCTCCCCTCCCTCCTCCCCCCTTTTTTTTTTACTCCTATAGGTTTTGGGTAGGACTCTTTTCAGACATCTGTGTTGCAAACCTCTTCTTGTCTGTGGTTGGCGTTTTCAGTTACTTAGTGGTGTGTTCGATGAGTAATTTTTCCTTTAGATTAGTGGTTTTGTTTCCTCTTGAAGAAATTGCTCCTTATGCCAAGTTCATGGTATTTTTCTGTGTTATCTGTTGGAAATTTTGTTTTTACCTTTCACATTTATTTAGTTTTGTGTTTGTCCATTTATTTTTGAGAGAGACACAAACAGCGCGAGCAGAGGAGGGTCGGGGAGAGAGAGAATCCCAAGGAGGCTCCGCACTGTCAGTGCAGAGCCCGACACGGGGCTCGAACTCTCAAAACCGGGAGATCGTGACCTGAGCTGAAACTGAGAGTTGGACACTTAATCGACTGAGCCACCCAGGTGCCCCTTACCTTTGACATTTAGATTTCTTTTTTTTTTTTTCAACGTTTATTTATTTTTGGGGGGACAGAGAGAGACAGAGCATGAACGGGGGAGGGGCAGAGAGAGAGGGAGACACAGAATCGGAAACAGGCTCCAGGCTCCGAGCCATCAGCCCAGAGCCCGACGCGGGGCTCGAACTCACGGACCGCGAGATCGTGACCTGGCTGAAGTCGGACGCTTAACCGACTGCGCCACCCAGGCGCCCCGACATTTAGATTTCTAATCTAACTAGTAAAAATGTGTCCGTGTGTGTGTGTGAGAGAGAGAGAGAAAAGAAGTAGGGGGTCAGGTTGTATTTTTTCCCATATGGATATTCAGTTGACCCAGAACCATTTGTTAAAGGATACAATTCAATTGAGTTAAGTTGTAAGATCTTACTGGCTTTATTCAGCGATTCATGAATGGACAGCATCCAGTTGAGCAGACAGAAAAGAGCTCCGAAGAGCTGTCCCGGCAAAACCAAGACGTTTCATAGGCAGAAGGGGAACGTTATACTAGGCAAAAATTGAATTGGTTACCATTAAGTTATTTTCTTTTTATGGGGTGGCAGATTACCTAACTAGTGCGGATCGGGAGATTCATGATTGGCTGGTTTAAGATTCTCTTTCTGGGATAGCCCAAACTGTAAGTTAAGTTTCAGTTCGTGACCTGGGGCTTAGCATCATCGGCTCCATTTAGGGCCTCCTGTCTTGTCTTTTTAACACAGTTTCTCTACTTCTTTGTCATAGGGATCCAAATACACGTGGATCCGCTTCTAGATGCGTGAGTGTATTTGAAAAAAAGTATTTACTTGATGCCTCAGACCCGTAGGAGCGTGTGCGTGCGTGCGGGCGCGCGCGGGTGCGCGTGCGTTTTAGGGAATGACCGTATACTTACTAGGTACCTCGGGCTGTCATTTAACAAATCACTATTTGTATATTGGGCGTCCTTGTCTGTGTCCAAATCAGATGGCTGCATTTAAAAAAAAAAAATTGTTACAGTAACCTCGGTACGGATTGTGTTGTCAAAAAGTGGTTATTTTAAAAAGTTGTACTTAGTTAAAAGATCAGACATTGTGTGGTGCCTAGAATGGTCAAAAAGTCAGTAGAGCCAAATCCTCCCCCCCCCCCCCCCCCCCGTTTTTAATCAGTCCCCACCTCTTGCCTATTACAGAGTCTTGCGTGCTGAATTCAATTGTCAAGAGAAAAACCTTGGCCTCCTGGAGATAGCATAATTACTGGTTGTTTGGGTTTAAAATTCTAACACAAGCTAACTTTTCCTGCTTTTCTTAGAAATTAAAAAAGGAATTTGTTTCTCCCCTTAATTAGCTGCTGGTAGTCAGTCGTGAGCAATTGATACGAGAAGTATTTCTAAAATATATGCATTTGTACACATTGATGACATTGAAATTGTTCGGATGTGAACTAATTGAAAACCTTAGGGAAAGGTCGCAGCTAAATTCCAGACCCACGGTATATTTTTCCAACAATTTACAGGCTGGGTTTATTCTGAGCTAAGAGAATTCCCGGTATATTGTTCAAAATAATAGGGTCTTAAAAAGGACATTTCCAGCCAGAGCTGAAAATCTTTTCCACGGAATTTTGGACAGATGTTTGTATAGCTGATCCTGAATGCCCCTAATGAATAATGAGTACACTTTGTGTTTTTTGTATGAAGCTATCTTGCTAGCATCTTGGGAGGGTTTGTTGTAAATAGTCCATTTCTAATTGATGGTGAAGCAACTGTTTCCTTAAGAAGAAAAACAAAATTATTGGAATTCACAGCAGTAGAATGAAACAAATTCAGAATCTCCCTGCCTCTCTTACAAAAGGGTGTGGGCAATATCTTGAAATTTATTTTTACCTAGACTAATATACGCCTATTTACTAATCTATAAGGAAATCACCTTGGGGAAATTTACTAGCCACGTAAAAAAACAGCTGAAGGGCACACTAGGCATAATACCTAGTATACATATTGACTTCATCATGTGATGTTAGATAAATCCATTTAAATTTAGCTCAATGACAAAGATAATAGTAAAACAATCACTTTATTCACAAGGTGGAGGGTTTTCCCGATCCAAAGTTCTGCTTACAGATTTCCTGGTTATGGTCTTCGTGGTCAATTCGATTGCCTTAAAATAAACTACATCAGGTGCAAACCCCTCAACCTGACGCCAAGCCCATTGGAGTTTGCCAGTCACGTTATAAGACCAATTTAATGAATCGTGACCAGCATTAAAAAAAACAAAACAAAACAAAACAAAACAAAATGGACTAGAAAAGAATAAAAAATCATGAGTAGTGCATGATGCATGGGAACAGTTCAGTACTGTTTCATGAACTTTTGCTTCTGTAACACGTGTGCGTGTGAACTGGGTTGCACTAAAACCTGTTTGTTATCGTGGTTAAAGAGTGGGAAATACTCTCTCATTAGAGCGGTCTCCACAGTTCTTGCCTCTATTTTATTTTAATTTTTCAAATGTTTATTTTTGAGAGAGCACAAGCAGGGGGAGGGGTAGTGAGGGGGGACAGAAGATCCAAAGTGAGCTCTGTGCTGACAGCAGGGAGCCTGATGTGGGGCTTAAACTAATGAACGGTGGGATCATGACCTGAGCGGAAGCCGGGCACTCAACCAGCGGAGCCACTCAGGTGCCTCTTTTGTCTCTGTTTTTTGTTTTTTTTATTTTTTAATTTTTTTTATTTTAATGTTTGTTTATTTTTGAGACAGAGTGTGAGTGGGGGAGGGACAGAAAGAGAGGGAGACAGAATCCGAAGCAGGCTCCAAGCTCCGAGCCGTCAGCACAGAGCCTGACGTGGGGCTTGAACTCCTGAACCATGAGATCATGACCTGAGCTGAAACTGGACACTTAACTGACTGAACCACCCAGGCGCCCCTCTTGTCTCTATTTTAAATTCAGATGTTCAGTTTCCTTCCAGGCCAGATCTAGTGTCTTACCCTTTAGGAAGCCTCAACAGATCCTAGTTAGATTTTTTTTAATTGCTGTAAAATTCATATAAAATTAACCACTGACAATTTTAAAGTGTACCTACCATTCAGTGGCATTTGATGCCTTCACCAAATGTTTTGCGACGATCACCTTTATCTAGTTCAAAGACATTGTGATCATCCCAGATTTGAATCTTTTTACCTTTTCAGCCCTGGGGGGACTCCTGTGTACAAGTGATTTGTACAGCCCATGGTATGATAGCATGATCCATGAATTGTTGATGAAATGATCCAGTAATAATGGTCTCTTCTCTGTAAAGGCTAGTCAGTTTCTGTGGATTTGTTGATTTCAGCCCACTTACCTGCTCTGTGTGGTTTTCCCTTTCCTGCAAAGGATGCCAACTGTAATGGAAGGTGGGGAGCATCGTAGAGGAAACTTTAGGGGCTTTTTCTTTACTGTAAAATTTCCTACTTGATTCTTTCCCTGTTTCCCTTATCCAAGTAGACCTAAAAATTCTCTTATAGTTTCTACTGTAGAGGGCCCTAGTAAGGTATGATATGTGGTACATGGGATGAGCAAAAGTCGTTTTCCTTCCTATTTAAAACTAAAAATGACCAGTTTTTCTTGAAAAGCAAATACGCGATCAAGCTTAGCTTATTTACGTTTCCTTCCTTTTTATACATTAAAAAATTTCATAAGGCAGCATAATACATTTCTGTTCAATAACGGTTTTAATCTGAGATGGGGTTTACTTTTTTAAAAAGTAGGCTCAGTTGATTTACTTTAAATAAAGGTTGTAAATTCATTTTAATTAATGCTGTTTACACCATGAAAACACATTGACAGTGTTAAATAAGTTACTGAAACCATATGGCAAAGTGATAGGAATAAAAACCTAGCCTAAGACTTATTTATTTAAAGTTTATTTTGAGAGAGAGAGAGAGGGAGAGCTTGAGTAAAGGCGGGGCAGAGAGAGAGACAGGATCCCAAGCAGGCTCTGTACTGTCAACGCAAAGCCCAACGTGGGGCTCGAACCTTCCAACCTGGAGGTCATGACCTGAGCTGAAATCAAGAGTTCGATGCGCAGCCGACTGGGCCACCCAGGTGTCCTGAGTTTTGAGAGTTCTTTAAACATTCTGGATACAAGTCCATTGTTGGATATGTGCTTAGCAAATATTGTCTCCCAGTCTGTGGCTCGAATTTTCATTCTCTTAAAACAAGGCTAGAAAATATGCATACATTTTTAAAGATAAAATACAACATGAATCCAAACTGGTATTTCCAATGCAAATGAAGGATTATAAGGTTTTTATTTAACTTCTTTGATTCTGTATTTATCTTTTACTTATATTGAGAATCTTGATTCATAAGGATGTTAGCATAATTATTTTCTTACTTTATCCTACCATAAGGATATACATCCATGTAATAGTTTCTGATCAATAATAACATTATTAACAATTTGAGTTTTGAAATGGTTTCAGATATCTTTGTAGTTCTTTTGTTTTATATATCGCATTAGGAATGTATGGTCAAGTTGTTATTATTTTTTTTTAACATTTATTTTTGAGAGACAGAGTGCGAGTAGGGGAGGAGCAGAGAGAGAAGGAGACACAATATCTGAGGCAGGCTCCAGGCTCTGAGCCATCAGTATAGAGCCCCACGTGGGGCTCAAGCCCGTGAACCTTGAGATTATGACCTGAGCCAAAGTCGGATGCTTAACTAACCGACTGAGCCACCCAGGTGCCCCAAATTATTGTTTTTAAAAAAAAAAATTTTAATGTTTGTTTATTTTTGAGACCGAGAGAGACACAGAGTGTGAGCGGGGAAGGGGCAGAGAGAGAGGGAGACGCGGAATCTGAAGCAGGCTCCAGGCTCTGAGTTGTCCTCACAGAGCTCGATGTGGGGCTCGAACTCACGAACCACAAGATCATGCCCTGAGCCGAAGTCTGACGCTTAACCGACCGAGCCGCCGAGGTGCCCCAGTGCGTTTTAATTTCACTGAAATGATTCCTGATAATTATGGTTAGGTCACCAGCTCAGTACCCAGTTAGGTTTGTTTGTTCTGTTTTGCTGTTGCTTTTTAACTTTAAGAACTTTGTTTTATTATGGTGTAAAACTAAAACGTTTATAGGGTTTCAAAGTCAAATTTACGAAGTGAGGTGCATTTAGACAAGTACAGCTTTTATCCCTGTTCCTTTAATCTTGCTATCTCCCCCCTTCTCTCTATAAGTGACTTAACCCAAAACTTCCATTTTTTATTTTTTTTTGTTTTAAAACAGCAAATTATAATGGTGTATACCCCATTCACAGCTGCGTAGTCCTCTGTTGTGTGCACATACCAGAGTTTACGCAACGCATCCCCTTTTGATGTGTAGTTGCATTTTTTTCCCCAGTCTTTTGCTATCATGAGGATTGCTGCAATAAATAGCCAAAGTTGTGCTTCAAAAGAAACGACTGAAAAAGTAAAAAGGCTGCCTACAATATGGGAGAAAATACCTGCAAAGTATATATGTGATGAGGGACTTATATCCCGTATATCTAAAAATGAGCACAGGATCTGAATAGACCTTGCTTCAGAAAACCTTTCCAAATAGCCAGTGAACCCATGGAAAGATGCTCAATATCAGTAGTCATTAGGAAAATGCAAATCAGAACCCCGGTGAGCTATTATTACTCTATACTGCCTGCGATGGGTATAACAAAAAAAGACAGTAACATCTGGTGACAGAGATGTGGAAATACTGGGATCCTCGCGTATTGCTGGTAGGAATATAAAATCGTGTTGCTGCCGTGGCAAAGTCTGCGGTTTGACAAAAGTTGAAACGGATAGTTACTGGGGTGCCTGGGTGGCTCTATCAGTTAAGCATCCGACTTCGGGTTAGGTCATGATCTCGCTGCTCATGGGTTTGAGCCCCACATCAGGCTCTGTGCTGACAGCTCAGAGCCTGGAGCCTGCTTCGGATTCTGTCTCCGTCTCTCTCTGCCCCTCCCCTGCTCATGCTCTGTCATGCGTTTTCTCTCTCTCTCTCTCTCTCTCTCTGAAATATAAATAAAACATAAAAAGTAGACCTAGAGTTACTATATGATGTAGCACGCCCAGGTGTATACCCACGAGAACAGAAAACCTGTATCTACAAAAAAAAGAAAAAAGGGAACGTGAACGTTTATAACAACATTATTCGTAATAGTCAAAATGTAGAAATAAGTCAGATGTCTGTCAGCTGATGAACGGATAAATAAAATGTGGCCTATCCATCCAATGGAATATTATTCGGCTACAAAACTAACGATACATGGGGCTCCTGGGGGGCTCAGTAAGTTAAGCATCCGACTCTTCATTTTGGCTCAGGTTCTTGATCTCCCGGTTCATGAGATCCAGCTTCGTGTTAGGCTCTGTGCTGACAGCGTGGAGCCTGCTTGGGATTCTCTTTTTCCCCTCTCCGTCTGCCCCTCCCTCTCTCGCGCTCTCTCAAAATAAATATTTAAACAATCTACTGACACATGCTACGACATGAATGAACCTCACAAACACACTGCACACCGCATGCAAAGGACTGTGTGTTGTATGATCCCATTTATGTGACAGGTGCAAAATATGCAAATCTATAGAGGCAGAAAGTAGATGAGTGGTTGCCTAGGCCAGTGGGCGGGGCGGGGGGGAGGGGATAAACTGGGAGTGAGGGCTTATGGGAATGAGGTTTCTTTCGGGGAGGATGAAAGTGTTTCTAACTTTGCACAACTTTGTAATTGCAGTTAAACTCCATTGAGTTGTGTATTTTACGTGGGTGAGCTTTATGGTATATAAACTATAATTCAATAAAATGGTTAGAAAATAAATAGCCAAAGAAAGGAATCGGTGGCAAGGAATCGCTGGACAGACCGACGGGAGATATCCAGCGCTATTCCTAAGTGTTCATTTGAGGCTCGGGAATCAGAGTCACTCTGCCTCTTCGGGAATCAAACACGTAACCTTGGTCGCTTTTGTATTCTGTTCTGGACTTTATAGCTGTGTCACTTGGGAGAGATCCTTTGGGCTCTCTCCTTGACAGAATACCTGACTCACAGTGGCTTAAGCCAAATCGATTTTTCTCATTGGAAGAACTCTAGGGGTGTGGTGGTTTCAGGTTTGGGCAGTGGCTGATGAATGTCATGAAGGGCTCAGACTCTTTTCATCTCTCCGTTCTGTCGTCATTAGAAGGTTGGCTTTGCTTTCCCGGCTCTGTGGCCTCATGGTTGCCAGGTGGTTGCTTCAGCTCCAGCCATCACAACTTCTCATAACCATGTTCAAGACCAGTAGGAAGGAGGGGGAGGCAAAAAGACTCTTATATCAGAAAACAAAGTGTTGCTCACCCCCCATCCCCAGTAGATTTCCCCCTTACATCTTGAGTCACACAGTCTCCTTTGCCAAAGGGGTCTTGGGAACTTGATTTTTCACCATCTATTTTTGGACCTGGGAAAGACAAAAAGCAGTAAATAATGGCTTTGGGGAGCTCACACTTTGCCACACCAGCCACAGACTCGATACCTGTGAGTCTAGATGCCTCCTCGGCCTTAGCATCCCTTTCTTTAAAATATTTTTGTGTTTGTTTTTTTTTTTAAGTTTATTTATTCTGAGAGAGAGGTAGTTGGGAAGGCACAGAGAGAGAGAGGGTGAGAGAGAGAATTCCAAGCAGGCTCTGTGCTGTCAGTGCGGAGCCCTGTGTGGACTCGAGCTCATGAACCATGAGATCGTGACCTGAATTGAAATCAAGGGTTGGACGCTTAAGCGACTGAGCCACCCAGGGGCCCCTTTGTTTGTGAGTTTTCATATACAGGTAACACACGAGTATACCGTTACGGTAAAAAATTCAAACAATACTGTTTTTTTCTCACCAGTCTTCCTCTCCATAGTGGAAAGCAAGCCTAATACTCCAGTTAAACCAGCATACTCCCGGTCTGTCCTTTGGCTATATTTTGGACTTAATTATTAAACCACTCCATTATTTTTTTAATGTTTATTAATTTTTGAGTGGAGGATGGGCAGAGGGAGAGGGAGACACAGAATCCAAAGCAGGCTTCAGGCTCCGAGCCATCAGCACAGAGCCCGACGCGGGGCTCGAACTCACGGACCGCGAGATCATGACCTGAGCCGAAGTCGGCCGCTTGACCGACTGAGCCACCCAGGTGCCCCCCGAACCACTCAATTATGGGTTTACTTGCCTCCATCCTGTCACTCCCTTTCCTCTTCCCATCCGGATCGTAGCCTTCCCCCGCGGGTTGGCTCTACTCCCCGCTTCTCATTAAAGCCTTCCCTGACCATTTCAGTAGGAGCCCTCTCTCCATCTGCACATCCCTCAACGCACCTATGGTGTCCACACCACCCATTCACTGGCTTGTCGCCTGTGCCGTGTTTTGCGTTCTTTGTGTGTGATCGTGACATTCCTCAGCTGACCGAAGAGACTGTGCTCGATTGCTCTTCGGGTCGCCTTTCCTTACCCTTAGAAGGTGCGTGTTGATTGCCTCTGTCCACCTGTAGCAGCCATGCCTAAAAGCCCGAAGGCATCGTCGCAGTTTGGGAGAATCCTCTCCGGAATTAGCTTCTTGCTTGTGTCTTCCGCTGCGGACCAGAGCATTTCTTATTTTAGCAACAGTAAATATAAGCGGGGAAGAAAGTCCTTGGCTTTTGTGGCTTAAATGGGCTTCCACAAAGCGGCCGGGAGAGCATGAAAATGTCAGGTACAAGTTGTGACTCAAAGCCTCTCCTGTGGCCCGTTGTGCCATGCAGAGGGACACTTCTCTCTTCCTCGTTGGCCTGCAGTTTGGCTTTTTCTGGAAGCCGCACATTTTCCCTGAGCATTCATTCATTTAGGCAGGGCCCCTTGAGAGGCCAGTCACCCGACGACAGGATTCTAGATCCACACGAGTGCAAATGTAAAGGGATTTCTTGGGCCACTTCCTGAGAAGTTTATCCTGTGACTATAGCCGTAGAGAGGGCAGAGCCCGCTCTGGAGGGGAGGGCGTCCCCGAAGCATAAGGAAGTGGGAGGTGGGCATTTTCACTCCCTCCCTCATTAACCAGGCCCTCAGATACCTGAATTCGACCTGGAAATGCTCTACTGTGACAAAGTGACCGGTGTGGCCAGCTGAAGGCCAAACTAACCCTGTGCTTCATCCCCAAGGAGGGGATGGTCACCGTTCCGAGAGTTTTGGGGGAGAACAGGTCAGTTCACATGGCTTACAGTTAAGTTAGATTACCTGTTGTTCATCACACGAGTTTGGCAGTTGAAACGGAAATGGTGGTTTTATCATTTATGGGACTATTTCCATCTCATTTTGGGGAGACTTAAATCCTTTATTGCTCGTCTGTGTTCATGTTCATACTTCGTGCGTGATACAAAAGGCACCTGTGTGGGATGTTTCCTAGTCACCAAGGGAAGTGGACCCTCTCCTTGGTTTTATTGTTAATTGAAATTTTTGCTGAGGAAATTCTAGATTCGCGTGTAGTTCTAAGAAATAATAGTTCACGTGTAGTTCTAAGAGGGATCCCGCGTACCCTTTACTCAGTTTCCCATTGGTAACATTTTGCAAAAAACTATAGTATGATAGCACAACCAGATATTAACATTCCAATAACCCACGGATCTTAAGATTTCCCCAGCTTCGGGCGCCTGGGTGGCTCAGTGGGTTAAGCGTCCGGACTCTTGATTTTGGCTCAGGTCATGATCTGACAGTCCGTGAGTTCAAGGACCGTGTTGGGCTCTGTGCTAACAGTGCGAAGCCTGCTTGGGATTCTTTCTCTCCGCTCCCTCCCCCCCCAAAATAAATAAATAAACATTAGAAGGTAAAAGATTTCCCCAGCTTTACTTATATTCATTTGCGTCTGTGCATTTAGTCTATACGTTTCATCACATGGTAGGTTGCTGTGGTCACCCAGACAGGGAAGATACAGACCAGTTCCATCATCACAGGGATCCGTCCTGTTGCCCTTTGATAACCCCACCCACCCCCACCCACATCCTTCCCATCAACTGCCAACTCCCTTCCCCCACCCCCCATGCTGAGATCTCTGACTCTTGGCAACCACTAATCTGTTCTCCGTTTCTTTCTTTAAAAAAAAATTTTGTTTAATGTTTGTTGCTGAGACAATGTGAGAGACCGAGTGCAAGCGGGGGAGGGGCAGAGAGAGAGGGAGACACAGAATCTGAAGCAGGTTCCAGGCTCTGAGCTGTCAGCACAGAGCCCGACGCGGGGCTCGAACTCACAAACCGTGAGATCATGACCTGAGTCGAAGTTGGACGCCTAACCGACTGAGCCACCCGGGCGCCCCCACGTGTGCTCATTTTCTGAGAGAAACGTCCAAGAGTGCAATTGCTGGGTCATATGGTAATTACATGTTTAGTTTTATAAAAAAACAAAAGCAAACTTACCAAGCTAATTTTGAGAGTGTGTGTACCATTTCACATTCCCAAGAGCAGCACGTGAGTGATGTAGTTTGTCTACATCCTCGTCAGCATTTAGTGTTGTCACTATTTTTTATTTTAGCTGATAGGCAGTGTAGGGATATCGGACTGCGGGCTTAAATTGGCATTTCTCTGATGGCTTATGTATGAGTTGAATATCTTTTCATGTGCTTATTTGCCATCTGTGTATCCACCTTGGTGAAATGTCTGTTTATATCTTTTGCCTGTTTCTAATTGGATTGTGTTTTCACTGTTGAGCTTTGAGAATTCTTTATATATTCTAGATACTAGCCCTTCATCTAAGATGTGGTTTGCACATATTTTCTCTCAGTCTGTAGCTTGTCTTTTCATCCCGTTAACTGTCTCTTTGCATAGCAAAAAAGTTTCTAATTTTGATGAGGTCCAATTTATCAATTTTTCTTTTTATGGATCATGCTTTTGACGTTAAGTCTCAGAACTCTCTGCCCAGCTCTGGATTCTGAAGATTTTCTCCTATGTTTTTTCCTAAAATTTTCATAGTTTTACATGTTCTGTTCAAGGCTGTGATCCATTTCGAGTGGATTTTTGTATACGGTGTGATGTTTAGGTCATGATCCGTTTCATTTTGTCCATGGTTATCTAATTACTCCACCATTTGTTGAAAAGGTTATCCTTCCTCTATTGAATTGTGCTTTGCACCTTTGTAAAAACTCGTTTGAGCATTTTGGAGTGTTCTCTATTCTGTTCTGTTGGTCTATGTGTCCATCCTTCTGCCAATCCTACCGTTTTGATCACTATGGTAATACAGTAAACCTTAATATCAAGTATAGTGATTCCTTCCGCTTTTCTTTCGTAAGTATCTTCTGTGTCTAGAGCCCGTACCTTCCGTAGGAATTTGAGAATAAACTTGTCTGCGTCTACAAATGACTTTGCTGGGATTTTGATAGGAATTGCAGTAAACTTCTAGATCATTTTGGGGAGAATTGGCATCTTTACTACGTAGAGTCTCCCAATCCATGAGCATGCTACGTCTCTCCATTTCTGTAGGTTGTCTTTGATTTTTTTCACCAGCATTTTGTACTTTTCAACCCACAGATCCTGGATGTGCTTCATATTTCATTTTTCTCTGGAGAGAATGTAAATGACATCGTGTCTTAAATTTCAGTTTCATGGGGTGCCTGGGTGGTTCAGTTGGTTAATTTGACCAACTCTTGATTAGGACTCAGGTCATGATCTCACAGTTCATGAGTTCAAGCCTGGCATCGGGCTCTGTGCTGACAGTGTGGAGCCTGCTTGGGATTCTCTCTCTGTTCCTCCTGTGCACACTCTCTCTCTCTCAAAATAAATAAATAAACTTAAAAAAATAAATTGGTTTCATATGTCCAGCATTAGTATATAGAAGTGTGATTGACTTTTGTGTGTTGATTTGCATCCTGTGACCCTGCTGAATTCAATTATTAGTTGGAGGAATTTTTCTTTTTTTGTAAATTCCGTGAATTGTTTTTTACATAAACAATCTTGTCACCTACAAATAGGGACAATTCCTTTTCTTCCTTTCCCATCTAGTATCCCTTCATTATTACTTTTTTTTTTGCCTTTCATGGTGGGTAGAACTTCTAATAATGTGTTGAATCAGAGTATGAGAGCAGACATTCTTGCTTTTTGTTCTTTAAAAAAATTTTTAATTTAAAATTTGACTTTATTATTTTTTTATATAATTTATTGTCAAGTTAGCTAACATACAGTGTAGACAGCGTGCTCTTGGCTTCGGGAGTAGATTCCCATGATCTGTGACTTACATATATAACACCCAGTGCTCATCCCAACAAGTGCCTTCCTCAATACCCATCACCATTTTCCTTTGTTCTTGATCTTGGGAGAACATTTAGTCTTTCACTATGAAGTATGATGTTAGCTATAGGTTTTTTTGTGGATGCCCTTTATCAAATCATTCCCCTGTATTCTTAACTTTCGGGGGGTCTTTATCATGAATGGGTGTTGGATTTTATCGAATGTGTTTAACCTGTATTAATTGATACTAACATTTGAGTTTTCTATTTGTTGATATGGTAGATTACATTGATTTTTTTTTTTTTTTCAAATGTTAACCAGCCTTGCATAACAAATATCCCATGGTCATAGTGTATAATTCCTTTTATGCAGTGCCAGACTCTGTTTGCTTTTTTTTTTTTTTTTTTTCTTTGTGGCAGATTTTTTCATTTATGTTCATGAGAGATTTTGGTCTGTAGTTTTCTTTTTTTTTTTTTTTTGAACTGTTTCTCCAGTTTGGGTATCAAGATAATACTGACTTCATAAAATGAATTGGGGAGACTTCCCTCCTCTTTATTTTCAGGAAGACAGTGTACAAAATTGGTGCTAATTTTTGTTTAAATATTCTCCAGTAAAGCCAGCGGGGCATAGGGGTTGCTTTTTGGCTTTAGTTATTTATTATTGTGTTTTGGCTATTAGTTATAAACTCAGGCTCTTTATTAATTTATTTTTAAATTTTATTTGCATGTTTTAATTTTTTTTTTTTTTTGATGTTTTTATTTATTTTTGAGACAGAAAGCAGGAGCTGGGGAGGGGCATAGGGACAGGCAGACAGGAAGTGAAGTGGGCTGGTGTTGATACCACAGAGCCCAGTGTGGGGCTCGAACTCACAAGCCCTGAGATCATGACCTGAGCTGAAGTCGGACACTCAGCTGACTGAGCCACCCAGGTGCCCTGTAAATTAAGGCTCTTTAGAGGTTACTATTCAGATGATTTCATCTTGACTGTATTTGATAGTTTATGGTTTTGAGAAATTGGTTCCATTTATTTTATTAAAAAAATTTTTTTTAATGTTTATTTGTGAGAGAGAGAGAGAGAGAGAGACAGAGTGTGAGTGGGGGAGGGCAGAGAGAGACAGAGACACAGAATCCGAAGCAGGATCCGGGCTCCGAGCTGTCAGCACAGAGCCCGTCGCAGGGCTCGAACTCACGGACTGTGAGATCATGACCTGAGCCGAAGTCAGACGCTCAACCGACTGAGCCACCCAGGTACCCCTATTTTATTTTTTTTATTTTAGAGAGAGCACAAGCTGGGGAAAGGGGCAGAGAGAGAGAGAGAGAGAATGAATCCTAAGCAGGCTCTTTGCTCACCACGGAGCCCGACGCGGGGCTCCATCCCACAATCCTGGGATCGTGACCTGAGCTGAAATCAAGAGTCGGACACTCAACTGACCGAGCCACCCAGGTGCCCTGGTTCCGTTTTTTCAAGTTGTTGAATTTATGTGCGTAAAGTTGGTCGGAGTGTTCCCTCATTATCTTTTTAATGGCCATGGCATCTGTGAAGATAACCCCTATTTCATTTTTATATTGGTGATTTGTATCTTAACTCTTTTTAAAAATGTTTCAGTCTTGCTAGAGATTAGTTTTACTAATATGTATTTTTTTATTATTTTGTTTTAAAAATTTTTTTATTTATTTTTGAGAGAGAGCGAGTGCACGTGCACACGCATGGGAGGGACAGAGAGAGAGAGGGAGACGCAGAATCTGAAGACAGGCTCCAGACTCTGAGCTGTCAGCACAGAGCCCGACACGGGGCCCGAACCCACGAACCGTGAGATCATGACCCGAGCCAGAGTCAGATGCTTCACCGACTGAGCCACCCAGGCACCCCACTAATAAGTATTTTTTGAAGAACAAATTTTGTATTTGATGGGTGTTTCTCTATTTTCCTATTTTTATCAGTTTCACGTAGGGTATTGATTTGACACCTTTCTTCATTTCTTTTTCTTTCTTCATCTTTTTTTTTAACGCTTATTTATTTTTGAGAGACAGAGAGCATGAACAGGGGAGGGGCAGAGAGAGAGGGAGACACGGAATCCCAAGCAGGCTCCAGGCTCCGAGCCATCAGCGCAGAGCTTGACGCAGGGCTCGAACCCACAAAGCATGAGATCACGAACTGACCTGAAGTCGGATGCTTAACCCATTGAGCCACCAGTATTTAGTGCTAAATTTCCTCAACGCCGTTTTAGCTGCATCCCACATATTTTGATAGGTTGTATTTTCATTTTCTTTCAGTTCCGTGTGTTTCCTAAACTTTCTTTTGAGATTCCCTCTTTGACCCATACACTATTTAAAAGTGTTGTTGAATTTCCAAATATTTGGAGATTTTTTTTTCCCTGTTGTCTTTCTGTTCTCGATTTCTAGTTTGATTCCGTGATCAGCAGAGAACACAGCGGTTACGATTTTAACTCTTTTAAATTTGCCAAAGCTGCTCTTAGGGTCCGGGATACGGTCTGTGTTGGTGAACGTTCCAGGCGCACTTGAGAAGAGTATGTATCCTGCTGTCGTTGGTCATATGTGTTGGTTGTGGTCCCCAACTCTAACTGTGGATTTGTCTATTTCTCCTCTTAACTTTATCAGCTTTGCTTCACCTATTTTGAGGCGCTGTTGTTTGGTGCACACACTTCTAAGTTTGTTGTGTCTTTCTGGTGGATCGATTCTTTTATCCTTGTAAATGTCTCTATTCTCTCTGGTAATTCTCTTTGCCCCGCAGTCTAGTGTATCAGATATTGATATAGCCGCTTTTGCTGTATTACAATTGCTATTTGCCTGGCGTGTCTTTTTTTCATATTCTTTACTTTCAGCCGACTTACGTCCTTGAATTTGAAATCAGTTTCCTGTGAATAGCAAGTAGTTGGTGATGCTTTATAAATGCACCCTGCAAATCTCTTTTGATTACTGTATTTAGATCATTTACACTTAAGCTGATTATTGATGTGTGAATGCTTATGTCTGATATATTGTTTCTGTTTCTTTGTCTCTCTTCTTTTCCCATGGGATACTGAAACAATTTTTTTTTTTTAGGGTTCCATCTTGATTTATTTATAGTATTTTGGGATATGTAGCTTCCAAAAATTTTTTATTACGGAAGTATAGTTGACATGCAATGTTATATTAGTTTCTGGTATACAGTATGGTGACTGAGAGGTACAAACTTCCATTTGTAAAATAAATAAGTCACAGGGATGAAAAGTACAGCATAGGGAACTCAGCCAGTAATATTGTAATGACATGGTGACCACGCTTAACTGTGGTGACAGTTACGTGATGTGTAGAATTGTCAAGTCACTATGTTGAGTGTATCTCGTTTTTTTTAAATATTTTTTTTTCAACGTTTATTTATTTCTGGGACAGAGAGAGACAGAGCATGAACGGGGGAGGGGCAGAGAGAGAGGGAGACACAGAATCGGAAACAGGCTCCAGGCTCTGAGCTATCAGCCCAGAGCCCGACGCGGGGCTCGAACTCACGGACCGCGAGATCGTGACCTGGCTGAAGTCGGACGCTTAACCGATTGCGCCACCCAGGCGCCCCTTTAAATATTTTTTTAATGTGTATTTTTGTGTCAGAGAGAGCAAGGGGGGGTGGGGGGAAGGACCGAGAGAGAGGAGGACAGAGGATCCAAAGATTCGAGAGGATCCAAAGCGGGCTCTGTGCTGACAGCAGAGAGCCTGATGCAGGGCTCAAACTCCGGAACCGTGAGATTATGATCTGAGCCGAAATCGAAGAGTCTGATGTTTCACTGTCTGAGCCACCCGAGCACCCCAAGCGTATCTCTTAGCATAGTTTCCCTAGTGGTTGTTCTGGATTTCATAGTATATATTTGTGACTTACGTGGAATGAAGCATAGAAACCTCGCTTCTGTTCAGGTCTCTATACCTTTCCCATTTTTAAATACTATTGTCAGATTGTTGGGGAGGGGGTGGGAAGTCAGATGTGACTCTTGTGCTGTGTTGCAGGTTCTTTGATTTTTTTTTTTTTTTGGTGCCATCTTCTTTGACCCTCAGCTTGCCTAGGATGCCGTTCTAGATGGTGTGTTACTACAGGAGTGCTGAACTTGGCAGTTAGGAAGAGCTCACTTCAGCCTCCCTACCCCCAGCGCACGTACACGTGCACGTGAGAACGCACGCACGCACAGGCTCTCACACTCGTGAACCTCCATCCATGAACAACTCCCTGATTTTACCCTTGAGGTATACTTTCTTCCATAATATCCTTAAAGAAGGTACTGGGCCAGGTCATGAGCTCCTGGTTTCCATCTCCAGATACATTGCCCGTGTGTATACCACTCACAGCTGCTTTTAGCTTTTCTATTCTTCTAGTCTCATCAGTGGAACCAGGTGCCCCTCTTCATAAATTCTAGAATTAATCCCCAGTAGATCCCTTAAGTCAGCGAAGGTGATAAATTTTCCTTCTATTTTTTGTGCTCAAAGTTTGAGAAGAGGTTTATTTTTGTCAGTGTATAAAGAAAATTACCGGTTGGATCACTTAATAATCTTATTCTGTTTAAAAAAAAAAAAAAACATTCAAGCACAACTTTCGGAAACTAAATGTATTAGTTTGTAATGCTTTCTACTGCGAATAATGGAATACTTGACCCATAGAGGCTTAGAGCAAGCAGAGATTTATTTTTTTCACCAAGCAGGCAGTCTGGAGGTAGGTGGCTGCTGGCATTCATTTATTTTATTTTTTTATTTTTTTTTTTCAACGTTTATTTATTTTTGGGACAGAGAGAGACACAGCATGAACGGGGGAGGGGCAGAGAGAGAGGGAGACACAGAATCGGAAACAGGCTCCAGGCTCTGAGCCATGAGCCCAGAGCCTGACGCGGGGCTCGAACTCACGGACCGCGAGATCGTGACCTGGCTGAAGTCGGACGCTTAACCGACTGCGCCACCCAGGCGCCCCTGCTGGCATTCATTTAAAGGCTCCACTTTGAGCCAGCATCTCTGGGATCCTCCCCACCTTTCTCCTCATGATCTCAACGGGGTGCTGTAGCTCCAGCCATCACATACGCATCTCAAGGCAAGAAAAGGTGAGCTAGGAGCAGCATCACTTGCATTTGTCCCTTGGCTCAAGTGGAAAAAAGCCTTTTCCAGACTCCCAGAACAGACTTCTGAAAAGGAGGCTGAGGAAACAAGTGGAGTGTTTTGCCTTTTCTGGCTTCCAAAAGGAGACCAGCAAGGGAGAAGCAATTTGGGAATGGATGTACTAATCAACTACAATAAGCTGACAGTTTTACCTGACCTTTGGGGAAGTCATTAGAATTCTTTTTACTGATTGGTGCTTGGGGTTTAATTATTTAGAGAAAAAAATATCAGAGTTTTTTGAGGAAGGGGCTGTGCATCTCTTTAGATCTTACTGACTTAAATTTTATTTTCCACTCTACTGATTTAAATACATTATTAAATATGTAAAACCAGGATGCTTGGGTGGCTCAGTCTGTTGAGCGTCCAACTCTTGATTTTTGGCTCAGGTTTGTGGGATTGAGCCCCGCGTTGGGCTCTGCAGTGACAGCATAGAGCCTGCTTAGGATTTTCTTTCTCTCTCTCTCTCTCTGCCCCTCCCCTGCTTGTGCTCGCTCTCTCTCTCCCTCTCAGAATAAATACACACACACACACACACACACACACACACACACGCCAATGTTACATATGTAACACCAATCTTATTATTATATTGAGCTGAGCTGATGGCTAAGAGTCATGAGCACAACAATTTTCCAAGTTAGGTTTGGAAAGAGAGGAAAATTAGCTTAAAAAATGTTTGAAGTTTCCTTGACTTGGCTTTTTTGTTTTTTACATTTGGGGTTTCTTTGAGTGATTTAGCTTTATTAATAAGTAATGGTCGCTTTCATGCTCTTATTTTCCTGAGCCCTAAGATCCCACTATACCTGAGGCAATTTTGTTGTTATTTTCTCTGGGAGGTTCACAGCATCTACTGAGTGACTTTTTTTTTCTCTATAAAAGTACAGAAAACAAGAGAAAATGAATTCTTAAAATAAATATGACATGAAGGGAGAAAAAAACATCTATTCGTGGAGCAGAAGCCGACCAGTCTCAAACCTGATGAAGCAGGAATATCTAAGAATGATAGTTTTAGTAATTCTAGATCATACGTTCCATTAACCTCAAAAACACAGAAAAGTAGGTTGTTGTTAATGTACATCAAAGTATTAAGTACTGGGGCGCCCGGGTGGCTCAGTCGGTAAAGTGACCTTCTTCGGCTCAGGTCGTGATCTCACAGTCCGTGAGTTCGAGCCCCGCATCGGGCTCTGTGCCGACAGCTCGGAGCCTGGAGCCTGCTTCGGATTCTGTGTCTCCCTCTCTCTCTGCCCCTCCCCCACTCACAGTCTGCCTGTCTCGCTCTCTGTCTCAAAAATAAACATTTAAAAACTATATTAAATATGGGACGCCTGGGTGGCTTCGTCGGTTGAGCTTCCCACTTCGGCTCAGGTCATGATCTCATGGTTCGTGGGTTCCGGCCTCACATCGGGCTCTGTGCTGACACACAGAACCTGGAGCCTGCTTCAGGTTCTGTGTCTCCCTCTCTCTCTCCCCTAACCCTGCTCATGTTCTGTCTCTCTCTCTCTCAGAAATAAACATTAAAATATATACATATATATGTGTATATATATATAAAATGTATATGTATATATATAAAATGTATATGTATGTGTGTATATGTATATGTATGTACATGTACATGTGTGTACGTGTGTGTGTGTGTGTGTGTGTGTGTGTATAAATATGAGCTGGCTCTCTCAGTCCTCACATTTCCCGTAACCACTGATGACTGGGAAAGGCGTTCTATAGCACTCTCTCACATCTGTCCTGCTTGTAAGGAAAAGGTAGTGATATCAGCTATTAAGTTTTCGGTCTCCTTATCCCATCTGTTTACGGTCATGGTGGTCATTTGCCTTGTTATATTTGTCAGAAGTAAAGGTATTCATTCAGCCTTGATGATGGAAACAAGGGGAAGTCCTTTGCTTTTCTCTAAGACGCACGACACATGCAAGGCCCAGCATTTAAAGGCTCAGGCAGTGAGCGTGCATCCTGGGTTTAAGCCCTTACACTAGTGAGTGACCTTGGGCAAATGACCTAAACTCCCTGTGTCTGAGGATCCCCATCTATCAAATAGTAACGATAACGCATACTCAGAGATTCACTCTGAGAATTAAAAGGATTTAATGCTTTTAAAGTACTTAAAACAGGGGCGCGCCTTTAAAACAAGGGTGGCTCGGTGGGTTGAGCGTCTCGACTCTTGATTTTTGGCTCAGGTCATGATCCGAGGTCATGAGATCGAGCCCCGTGTAGGGCTCCATGCTGAGTGTCGAGTCTGCTTAAGATTCTCTCTCTCTCTGCCATCCCCTGCTCGCTTGCTCTCCGTCTGTCTCTTAAATAAAGAAGAAATAAAGTCCTTAAAGCAATGCGAGGCACGTTAGCTGTTATGGCTACAGAATTGGTGCTTTCCAAGCACCTCATTCTTCCTGCCTTTGTCGCGGGCTTGTGAAGCATCTGGGCTTTGCCGGGCAGCCTAAAAAGAAACAGCGAGCCTCTGATGTCCTGGAGCCCTGAAGGAAAGATTATAGATGGATGAACAACTCGTGACGCTAGAGCCTGCTTCTCAGTTTGGCTTAGCTTTGTGGTTTCTACAAGGGCCCTGGCAGCTTATTGATTATCCAGCAGTCCATCCGAGCACGTGATAAAATTGATCTTCCCACCTTTAGCAACTAGGAAGTGGGGTTGGGGGGATCGGCTATTAATTTGATGTAAAGCATCAAGGGCAGTCTGAGCCTGGCTGCCGGCTTTCCAGTAGGGGCCTTATAAGCGGGGTGGGACCCGAGGAGTTGAGATCCCGGGGAGCCCTGGTATAGGGAGGTGAGGATAGTATAGTCCTCGCTTCGTCATTCACGAAGACGTTTGCCTGGGGTGGCGCCTGGGTGGCTCAGTTGGTGGAGTGTCCGACCTCGGCTCAGGTCATGATCTCAGGGTTCGTGGGTTCGAGCCCCACAGCGGGGTCTTGTTGACAGCTCAGAGCCTGGAGCCCGCTTTGGATTCTGTGTCTCCTCCTCTCTTTCCCCCTCCACTGCTCATGTTCGCTCGCTCTCGCTCTCTCTCAAAACGGAGTGAACATTAAAAAGAAAAAGATTTACACTCTTAGCAACTTTCAGATGTACAGTACAATATTAACTGTAGTCACCATGTTGTATATTACATCCTAGGACTTTTATCACTGCATGTTTCTACCTTTTGGCACCTGTCACTACCCGCCTCCCCCCCCCCCCCCCCCCCCGCCGGCATCCACCAATCTGTTCTCTGTATCTATGACCTTGTGGTGTTTTTTTTTTTTTTTAAGATTCTACATGTAAGTGAGATTATATGGTATTTCTCTTTTTCTGTCCTATTTCACTTGGCATAGTTTCCTCAAGGTCCTTATATGTTGTCACAAATGGCAAGATTCCATTCTTTTTTTACGGATGAATAATATTTCAAGTGTGTGTGTGTGTGTGTGTGTGTGTGTATCACATTTCCTTTCTCCATTGATTCATTGGTGGACACTTTGGTTTTTATCACGTCTTAGAGGCTATTGTCAATAATGCTGCCGTGAACATAGAGGTGCATGTATCTTTGTGTTTCTGGCTTGCATTTCCCTGATGATGAGTGATGCTGAGCATCCCTTCTGGGGTCTGTTGGCGATCTTGTGTCTCCTTTAGGATGATACCTGTTCAGGGGCGCCTGGGTAGCTGAGTCGGTCAAGTGTCTGACTTCGGCTCAGGTCGTGATCCCCTCGTTAGTGAGTTCGAGCCCCACATGTTAGGCTCTGTGATTGACAGCCCTCTCCTCTCTGTCCTTCCCCCACTCGTTCGTGCCTGTGTGTGCGTGCTCGTGCTTTCTCAAAAAGTAAAATGTTAAAAAAAAAAAATACCTGTTCAGATCCTCTGCCCATTTTTTCCCACTGTATCATTTGTCTTTGCGCTCTTCAGTTGTAGGAGTTCTTCGTATATTTTTGGACATTAACCCCTCATCAGGGAGGAGATTTGCAGATATCTTCTTCTGTTCACCAACGCATCATGCTTTCGCAAACAGCCGTTGCCCTGGCTGTATACAATGCTGGCAAAATGTTAAAGCTCAAGCAGCAAATTCGGGATAATGGTTACCTCTGGACAGGGAGGCAGGGGCGTGAGAGAGGGCTTCATCGTGATCTGAAATTTTTCTTTAAATTCAGGGCCGTGGATGGATGTTCGTTATATGATACGCTATCTGCTACAACAAATACTTACATTTGTTTATTTTGTAAAATATTTTGAGAGCGAGCGAGAGAGCGCACACGCACGAGTTGGGGAGGGGCAGAGTGAGAGGGAGAGAGAGAATCCCAAGCAGGCTTCACGCCGATGGGGCTCAATCCCACGACCACGGGATCACACTCTGAGCTGATATTAAGAGTCAGGCGCTTAACCAACTGAGCCACCCAGGCGCCTCTGTTTACATTCATTTGTTATGTATATTCATTTATTATTTATATTTAGCTCCTTGTGCACAGGGGCAAAGGAAATTTGGGAATGGATTTCTTAGGCCAGAGGGCATATAGACTTTTCACGTTCCTAGGTATTGCTGGATCTCTCCCCAGAGGGATTATCTCCTTTCTTACTAGCAGGTGCATGCGAGTTGATGTTGGCCCCCATCTTTGCCAACCCTTGGTAGTATCGTCCAGGCCTTTCTCTCTCCGCCCAGGTCGCCAGAAAAGACGGGAGGGCAGCGAGGGAAAAGGACAGCGAGGTTTTAAAATTAGGATGACAGTGGCAGCTCTGAGGAATTTCCAGTTACGTTTGTTTTAATGAGGGAACGCTTTTATTTTCTGCGTTGGTGAAAATAACTTCTGTGGGAAAACCATTGCATTTTTACTCTGAAGTGGAAGACTTTTTTTCCTTCCCTGTTCGCAATTCTTAGCAAATAAGTAGAATAGACCAATTAGCAAACTAATGTTCTAAATGTTCACTTGCAGTCAGTTATTTTTAACTGTTTTAAACAGCACGGAGCATTGGGTTTATTCCTCTTGCTTTTCAAAGTTTCGAATTTGCTAAAATGAACTGAAAACGTGACACAACTTTCTGGGTAGGGATTGATCAGAATTTGTTTTTGCCACTCGAATATGCATTTTGTAATGGGCAAAGTAAGCTATGGGAGATGTGGTTTACCTTTGAAAACAGCTAAGACACGGGACACCCGGGTGGCTCAGTCGGTTGTGCGTACGACTCTTGATTTCAGCTCAGGTCATGATCTCACAATCGTGGGATCGAGCCCACGTCGGGCTCCACACTGGGCAAAGAGCCCGCTTAAGATTCTCTCTCTCCCTCCATTTCTCTCTCTCTCTCTCTCTCTCTCTGTCTGCCCCTCCTCCTCCCCCCCCCCGGTTCAAAAATAAAAAAAACAAAAACAAGCAAACAAGACAAGACATAAAGAGTAACGTCAGCCATTTTATGTTGTCCTTTGCGTTCACAGGTGAAAAAGGAGAAGTTCCACAAATCTCAACATTGGGGCTTTTGCAACAATGTGAGGATGCTGGTGAGTGAAGATAAACCTGGAATAGGTGGAGAACTGCTTCCTGGGCAAAAGATGAAGCGTAAATACAGTGACTTTCCTAAAGGAATGGGAAGCACCGTGCCATCCTGGATAGCTTTTGATAAGCAGGTGAGTCACCTGACATTGGGAACCATGCAACCTTAAACGGTTACACATACGAAATAATAGGTACTGAGAAAATGAGAGTCCTTAATGTAAATGTTAAGGCTAGTTCTTTTGAAAGGACACATTCAAGAACAAAAGTACCCTTGGGGCGCCTGGGGGGGGCCTGGTCGTTAAGCGTCCGGCTCTTGGTTTCTGCTCAGGTCATGATCTCCCGGTCCGTGAGTTCGAGTCGCACATCTGCCTGCTTGGGATTCTCTCCCTCCTTCCATCTCTTTCCCTCTCTCAAAATAAGTAAACTTTAAAATAAAGGATAAAAGTACCCTAAACAAACAAAAGTTATCCCTGCTTCTCTTTCTGACCAGGCACACTGGTTGCCGGTGAACAATGTTCACCTTCCTTGCCTAATGCTTTTCTGTCCTCTCCTCTCTGTCCCTCTGTGGCCACTTAGAGTCTGGTCAGAGTGTCACTTTGGCTCAGTGAGTTGCCAGTAACTAAGTCATTTTGTTTGATTTGAAATGTGCCATCAAATAGCCACAGAAAGATGTCTTCTCTTTTCTGCATATTAATTATGGTTCCCCCTCCCTGAGAACCAAAGGGGGACATGGCAAGAATTCTAGAAGTGAAGGGAAAAGGTGCCTTATGAGATAAGAATCTGAACTTTTTAATGTGTATGTTTGGGCACATAACCCACACACACATAATGGCGTATTGATCACTGATCGAGGCAATCCATTTGAATATCTTAAAAGGGACGAGGATCAAGGGGCGGCGGTGGGGGGGGGGGGACGCAAGGTGACCAGTTATTTCCCATAAGGCAGCAGAATGGATATGTTGTGTTTATCACACAACCCTGTGTCATGGCCTCCTGTTCTGTTCTCCAAAAAGGGACCTGTTATTAGATTATTTAGGGTCCTGTAATTAAAAAATAATTCAGGACTAGATAAAGAATTCAGACCTTAATATGCTTAGTTTACCGGGTGGTTTTTAGCAGCCTTAGCATGGATTAGTTGGCAGTTCTTTGATTCCAATTAAAATGTCTTCAAATTTGGTAAAAAGTGACATATTCCGTGTCATCTGTGTTAGAGTTGATCAATTAGAGCACATATTTTTTTTTTTTTTTTTTTTGAAGCCCAGTTCTGACACTTAACGGAGATCTAACAGACTGCAGGGGAGGCTTCTTTCCGGGGAAACCATCTCTGCTTTGAACATGAACCATTATTTCTCTCTTTCTCTCTCTCTCTCTTTAAATGTTTTAAAAAATTATTTTCCGTCCCTGGCCCAGTGCAGGACGCAGAGTTCAGAAGCGATTTCTGGGCTAGCTTCCAGGATGGATCATGCATGGTTCCCTGTTATTATCGATCTCCTAGGTGTTTGCACATCATCATTCTGGAACATTTCATTTGCGAGGGACAAAGAAAAATTTCTCTTTTTTACTTCTTGTGTCAAAGAGAGGGTATTGACAGTAGTTTAATCCACTACTGAATAAGTAATGCTGTAGGTGGCAATATATTAAACTGTTCTCTTGCACTGAAAGTAGAAAATTCATTTTATTTCATGTTTTTCTCAATATTTAATATGTGCCTTTCAAACCTATTTTGCAGCCCTTTAATTACTTATAAAATTATGTAGAATATTTCATGAAGTTGGAATAATTTTAGCTTCAAACTACTTGAGAAAATGAAGAGCTTGCTCATTTTAGCCTAACTAAATGCAACATAATTCTTTCAGTTATTTTGTTGGTCAACTTCAATTAAATATTCATTGAGCTTTAAATGAGACACGAAGACTATGAAATATTTACGTGCTCTGATGAGATTGTGAACTACAGACTGGCTCCTGGTTAATACCCAGAGCAAATTATAAAGCGCTTTCCACATTCGTGGTTCAACAAAACAAGTCAACACCTGTTAATCATTTTTCTTAGAAATGAGACATTTTTCGCTCGTCGCCAGTTTTTCTACTAGCTTTTAATCATTGCAGTTTATCTAGGGTTACATTCTCAAACCGCAGAAAGTAGAAATCAAGACAGTTCTTTGGAAAGTGTATTGAAATCTAATGTTTTTTTTTAAGTGTATTTCTTTCAAGGGAGACAGAGACGGTGCGAGCTGGGGAGGGGTAGAGAGAAAGGGAGAGAGAGAGAATCCCCAAGCGGGCTCCACGCTGTCAGCACAGAGCCCGATGGGGGCTCAGACTCACGAACAGTGACATCGTGACCTGAGCCGAAGTCAAGAGTCAGATGCCTCACCGACTGAGCCACCCAGGCGCCCCTCGATATCTAATATTTGTAATAGATGCCCCTGGCACCCACCCGCCCAGATCCATGTGTTGTGTGTTGCTCTTGGCCGAGGAGCATTGGCATCAGTACCCGGAGAAACCTGGACGGTTGCACTGGCCCCTTCACCACAAGAGGAGGCAACAGATGACTGATGATTCGTCCAGGGCAAAAAGACGAGCTGCTTCGGGGCGCCTAGGGGGATCAGTCGGTCGAGCATCCGACTTTGGCTCAGGTCATGATCTCAACAGCTGTGTGCGTTCGAGCCCCACGTCGGGCTCTCTGCCGTCGGTGCAGAGCCCGCTTCAGATCCTCTGTCCCCCCCTCTCTGCCCCGCCCCGCTGCGCGCTCCCAAAAAACAAACAGATGCTCAAAAACAAAACCAAAGCGAGCCTCTTCGAGGCCGGACAAGTCCGTAGTGCGGATTTAGGCCCCTGCCCCCTTGTGCGTCAGGCCAAGGCTAAACTTTACGTGAGATTGTACTCTTGCTTGGCTCATTTCCCTTCCTTTGGGTGCCCCTCTCACTCTTCAGACGTTTCTCCTAAGAGTGTGCCCATAATACATCACATGGGCCTAACTCCCTGTTTCAGGCCCTGCTTCTGCAGAGCCCAGCCTAAGACAACATTCTGGGTTTTATCTGTGCTGCGGGCTCCAAGCTGTCCGCACAGAGCATGACGCGGGCCTCAAACTCGGGAACGGGGCGATCATGACCTGAGCTGAAGTTGGACGGTTAACCGGTTAACCGACTGAGCCACCCAGGCGCCCCGCTGTCCCCTTCATTCTTACGGAGGGAGCACCAGTTTTTCTCCTGGCTGGAGATGTGTTCAGCTGCCCCAGGGCTTCTTGAAGCCAGGGCTGGCCGGGCGACTCGCTTCTGGCCAGCGATGGATGGGATGAAGATTTATTGGGGAGGGCTCCTGGGAAAGTTATTTTTCTAATTAAAAGAGGCCCCAGTGGATCTGTTTTTCCTGCTCTGTGTCCTACCTTTGTTTTCCTGTGTGGAACTAGGACGTAATTCTTCAGCCATCTTGTGAGCACAGCAGGTATTAAAGGAGCCTAGCGCCCTGCTGGCACCATGGAGGCGCGGTTTCAGGCCCGGGCTGCCTCTTTCTGGACTTCTTTTGTCAGATGTTCTCAACCCAGGGAGGCCTCTGCAAATGTGTGGAGATGTTTTGGGTGGTTGAGGCAAGGGGGGCCCTTGCCTCGGGTGCAGAATTCGAAGAGCACCCCAGACCTCAGGAATCAAGAGAGATAATATTTTAATGAACCGTCTTGAGGAAGCAGAATTAACGCCCACATTCACGATGAACAAAATAGCAATATTTTTTTTAAAAATTTTTTTTTTTCAACGTTTATTTATTTTCCAGCAATATTTTATATAAAGACCGGCTCAGTAACCGCCATGCTGTGATACCAATTCCATCTTTCTTTAACATTTCGGCATTCTGATGTTTTGGTTTCTCGTGGAATTCTTGCATTCCTTTGGATGTTTTAAATCGCCTTGCCCTTGGGCAGTCCGTGGTCCAGAGGTGCTGCTGCTCTTAAGTAGCTGGGGGCCAGCTGTGTATTTTACATCCTGCAGTATGGGGAGGGCAGCCCCAGACTGGGGACGAGAATGGTCTTCCTAACACGCCAGTCCTGCTGCCACTGAGAAACACAGTCCTACTTGCCAGAGCCCCCTGGCGTTCGTTGGCGGGATTTATGCAAATGGCCAAAACGGTTTTGTGTGATACCGCGCCCGTGCCTCCCGCCCCCACCCCCCCCCCCCCCCCCCCCAAGACTAGCTATTTCACTGAATTCGTTTAAATTCAAGCAAGCACATATTCACGACGCCAATTAGTGCCAGTCGTTATCCCAGCACCTCCGCGAGGAAGAAGCAAACGTGGATAATTGCTCCTTATAGATGAGGAGTCATTTGTAAGAAGCAGGCAGGGACCAGGGTTCTTGAGGCCGTGTGTTGGAGGCACTGGAACTAACTACCTGTGTGACCGTGGCTTCGTCACTTTGCCTCGAGTCTCCATTACCTTGACTGTAATGAGAGCCTGGCTGGCTGATTACTTTTTTTTTTTTTTTTTTAATTTTTTTTTTCAATGTTTATTTATTTTTGGGACAGAGAGAGACAGAGCATGAACGGGGTAGGGGCAGAGAGAGAGGGAGACACAGAATCGGAAACAGGCTCCAGGCTCTGAGCCATCAGCCCAGAGCCCGACGCGGGGCTCGAACTCACGGACCGCGAAGATCGTGACCTGGCTGAAGTCGGACGCTCAACCGACTGCGCCACCCAGGCGCCCCTTTTTTTTTTTTTTTTAAAGTTTATTTATTTTGAGACAGAGCAAGCAGGGAAGGGGCAGAGAGAGAGAGAGAGAGAGACAGAGAGAGAGAGGAGAGACAGAGAGAGAGAGACTCCCAAGCAGGCTCTACACAATCAGCACAGAGCCCGATGCAGGGCTGCAGCTCACAAACTGTGAGATCATGACCTGAGCTGAAATCAAGAGTCGGACCCTCAACCAACTGAGCCACCCAGGCACCCCTGACTGACTCATTTCTAAAGCCCTTTAACCTCCGTTGGTCCATGCTCAAGACTTTTTTAGGCTTAGTGTGTGACATGTCGTCTGTGACTCAAGGCAGCTTCTGCGTGTTCATCCTAGAACTGAGCCCACATCCTGGATCTCCTGGCCTGGGGTTCTTTCTAATGGTACCAGGTCCCTACGTTACTAATTGAAGTTTAGCATTTAGTAGTTGACGTTGTGTTGCCATTGTTCTTGTATATGATCTACCATTACTTGCTTTTATAAAAAGTCAGACTAGTTAGAAATACTCCAATGACTGAATGTTTTTAGGACTTTGTCTGGGTGTTAAGTGCCATTTGTCTCAACTCTACAATTATGCCCTCATTTCTTTTCCTTTGGCAGTGGCTCCTAGTTAGCTAATTGGTTCGTTATTTTGCAAATGACTCTATTATAGTAAGTGGCAGGATAAAGGTTGATCCTATGGGGATGCATGCATTTCAAAATATTATTTCAGTTTTTCCAGCTCTTGTAAACATAATCATTGTAATCAGAAGTACGGGCCACAGAATTAGAATTTTAATAGCTTTGCATTCATGGACATGGAGTTTGTGGTTACGCTGAATTATGTGGTACCGTGTGAATCTTTACACTTTTTGAACAATATAAAAATACTTAAAACACGATCTCTGTAGCGCCTTGATTTTTTTTAAAGGTTTAAAAATTTTTACTTTTTTATTGACGTGTAGTTGACATATGATTTGTTGGTTTCAGGTTTACAACATAGTGATTCACCAATTATATATATTAGGAAGTGATCACCGTGGTAAATCTAGCTACTATCTGTCACCATACAGAGTTGTTACAATATTCTTAACTATGCTGTAGATTACATCCTGGTGTCTTATTTATTTTATAACTGTATTTCTGTATTTTTTAATCCCCTTCTGTATTTTGCCCATCCCTCTACCACACCCCCTCCCCTCTGGTAACCACCATATTATTCTTTGTATTTGTATTCTTTGTATCTATGAGTCTATTTCTGTTTTGTCTTGTTTGTTCATTCGTTTTATTTTTTAGATTCCACATATAAATGAAGCCCTACAGTATTTGCCTTTCTCTGACTTATTTCACTTAGCATAATGCCTTTTGGTCCATCCATGTTGTTGCAAATGGTAAGATCTCATTCTCTTTCATGGTTGAATAATAAATATTCCATTATATATATATAATTATATATATAAAATATATACATATATATTTTCCATTATATATTCCATTATATATATATAATTATATATATAAAATATATACATATAAAATATGTATTAAAAATATATAAATTATATAAATATATATAAAAAATATATATAAAATATATATGTTTAAATATTAAATATATATAATAATATATATATTTATATAGAAATATATATATAATTATAAAAAATTATATATATATAGTTATATAATTATATACATATATTATATATTAATATATATAGTATTGTATATTATATATTAATTATATATTATATATATTATTTATATAATTATATTATATTATATTGTATATATTATATATATAATTATATATATTATATATAATATAATATAATATAATATAATTATATATTATATATAATATATATAATGTAATATAATTATATATATTATATTAATTATATATAATTATATATATTATATTAATTATATTATAAATTTATATATTTATATTATTATATTATATATATATTATATATAATATATATTTATATATATATTACAATATATTATTATATTATATATTATATACAATATATTAATATTATATATTATATACAATATATTATATATTATATACAATATATTATATATACATTATTATATATTATATATATTATATATATAATATATTATTAATTATACATAATTATATATATTATATTAATCATATATAATAATATATATAATATATACAATATGATATAATATAATTATATAACATATAACATATAACATATTATATAATTATATATTATATAATTGTATATTATACATATTATAATATATAATTACATATTATATAATTATATCTTATATATATTATAATGTATAATTATATATGTAATGTATAATATATTATAAAGATTATATATATTATAATATATATATAAAATATATATACATATTCTATGTTATTATAATTTAATATATAATTATATATAATATATAATATATTGTATATATTATATATAATTATATATTATATATTATAATTATTATATATGTTAATATATAATTATATATAATATTCTGTATGATATATTCTATTATATAATATATATATTAGTGTATAACATATATTAATAATTATATATAATTATAATATAATCTAATATGTATAATATATATATTATATACTATATATTATATATTTATTATATATATTATAATATAATATATATATATTATGTATATATATGTACACACATGCGCACATACACACGCACATACACACGCACATATACATATACACACATATACAGATATACACAGACATACACATATATATATACACATATATATGTATATATACACACATATACACACACAGACACACACAGACACACAGACACACATAGACACATACACACACAGACACACACACACACAGACACACACACACACCACTTCTTTATCCATTCATCCATTGGTAGACACTTATGTTGCTTCCATATCTTGACTGTTGTAAATAATGCCGCAGTGCAGTGAACATTAGGGTGTGTATATCTTCTCAAATTAGTGTTTTCTTCAGATTAATAGGCAGAAGTGGAATTGCTGGATCATATGGTAGCTCTAATTTTTAATTTTTTGAGACCCCTCCACACTGATTTTCATAGTGGCACCATTTCGCATTCCCACCAACAGTGCACGAGGGTTCCCTTTTCTCCACATGCTCACCAACACTTGTTATTTCTGGTCTTTTTGATAATAGCCATTCTGACAGGTGTAGAGTGATATCTCATTGTGGTTGTGATTTGCGTTTCCCTGATGATTGGTTATGTGAAGTTCTTTTCATCTGTCTGTTGGTCATCTACATGTCTTCTTTGGAGAAGTCTGTTCATGTCCTCTGCCCATTTTTTCGTTGGATTGTTTTTTTGATACTGAGTTATGTGAGTCTTTCATATACTTCGGATGCTAACCCCTTATCAGTTATATTATTTGCAAATACCTTCTCCCATTCAGTAGGGTGCCTTTTTGTTTTGTTGATGGTTTCCTCACTGTGCAAAAGCTTTTTACTTTTATGTGGTTCTGTTTATTTTTGCTTTTGTGGCCTTTGCCTGAGGAAACCCAGACTGATGTCTAAGAGCTTATTGCCTGTGTTTTCTTCTAGGAGTTTATGGTTTCTGGTCTTGCATTTAAGTCTTTAATCAACCTTGAGTTTATTTTTGTAAATGGTATAAGAAACTGGTTCAGTTTCTTTCTTTCTTTCTTTTTTTTTTTTTTTTGCATATAGTTGTCCAGCTTTCCCACCACCATTTGTGGAAGAGATCATCTGTTTCCCATTGGATATTCTTGCCTCCTTTGTTGAATATTAATTGACTATAAGCGTGGGTCTTAGTCACGTGAGTTTGTTTTTGGGACTCTATTCCACTGATCTATGTGTCTGTTTTTGTGCCCGTACCTTACTGTGTTTTGATTACTACAGCTTTGTAGAATAGTTTGAAATCATGCAGCTTTGTTATTCTTTCTAAGACTGCTTTGCCTATTCAGGATCTTGTGTGGTTCCATATGTATTTTAGGATTATTCTAGTTTTGTGTGAAAAATGTGCCATTGGCATTTTGAAAAGGGATTGTATTGAATCTATAGATTGCTTTGGGTGGTATGGACATTTTAACAATGGTAATTCTTCCAATCCGTGACCATGGTATGTCTTTCCATTTATTTGTGGCATCTTGATTTTCTTTCATCAGGGTCCTAGTTTTCAGAGTTTACCTCCTAAGTTAAATCTATTCCTAAGTATTTTTTTCAGTTTTTCAATTCAGTGTTTAATTTCAATTCCAGTATAGTAACACATAGTGTCATATTCGTTTCAGGTGTACAATATAGTGACTCAATTCTATACATTACTCAGTGCTCATCACAATGAGTGTGCTCTTAATCACCTTCACCTGTTTCACCCATCCCCCACCCCCCACCTCCCCGCTGGTAACCATCAGTTTGTTCCCTATAGTTAAGAGTAAATTTTGTCTCTCCCTCTTTTCTCCTTTGCTCATTTGTTTCGTTTCTTAAATTCCACATATGAGTCAAATCATGCGTTGTCTTTTTCTGACTTCTTAACAATGTACTCTCTGGCTCCACCCATGTCATTGCAGGCATTTTTTTTTTTTTTTTTTTTTTTTGGATGCAATTATAAGCGGGATCATTTCCTTCATTTCTCTTTCTGACAGTTCATTATTAGGGCATAGAATGCAACAGATTTCCGTCTACTGATTTTGTATCTTGCACCTTCACTGGACTTATTTATTCTAATAGTTTGTTTTTTGGTGATATCTGTAGAGTTTTCTGTGTAAAGCATCCTGTGATCTGTAAATAGCAGTTGTAATTCTTCTTTGCAACTTGGATGCCCTTTCTTTCTTTTTCTTGCCCACCATTGCTCCGGCTAGGATTTCCAAAAAATGTGTTGCAGAGAGGAGGGGGGAGTGAGCACGCTTGCGCTGCTACTGATCGTAGAGGAAAAGCTTTCAGCATTTTACCATTGACTACGATGTTAGCTATGGGTTTGGCATATGTGGCCTATAATGTGGCATATTATGTTGATTGATTTGTGGATATTGAATCATCCTTACATCCCTGGACTAAATCCCACTTGAACTTAGCGTATGATCTTTTTATGTATTGTTGAATTTGGTTTGCTGATGTTTTGTCTAAGTTTTGCATTTCCGTTTATCAGGGATTCTGGCCTGTAATTTTCTTTTCCTGCGGTGTCTTTGGTTTTGGGGTCAGGGAATGTCGGTCTCACGGAATGAGTTGGGGGAGGGTTTCTTCTTTCATTTTTTTTTGCAATAGTTTGAGAAGGATATTAGGTATTCATTCTTCTTTAAATGTTTGGTAGAAGTAACCTGTGAGGCCATGTGGTCCTGGACTTTTGTTTGTGGGAGGTTTTTGTTTTGTTTTGTTTTGTTTCTTATTTAATTTCATTACTAGGGATGGGTCTGTTCAGATTTTCTGTTACTTCCTGTTTCAGTCTTAGAAGATTGTATGTTTTAGGAATTTATCTGTTTCTTCTAGCTTGTCCCATTTGTTGGCATAAAATTGTTTGTAATAGTCTCTTATGATTTTTTTGTATTTCTGTGGTATATTTCTCTTTTATTTCTTTTATTTCTCCCCTCTTTCTTTTTTTTCTTGATGAGTCTGGCTAAACGTTTATCAATTCTGTTTATTTTTTCAACAAATCAGCTCATAGTTTCATTGATCTTTTCTGTTGTTCTTTTTAGTCTCTTTCATTTTTTTCAGCTCTGATCTTTATTATTTCCTTCTTTCTACTAACTTTGTCTCCTTCTACTTTCTTTGCCTTCTGTTAATCTTTGTTTCAAAGTCTACTTTGGGGGCGCCTGGGTGGCTCAGTCGGTTAAGCATCCGACTCTTGTTTTCAACTCAGTTCAGGAACTCATGGTTCCTGAGTTTGAGCCTCGCATCCTGCTGTGCGCTGGAGAGTACAGAGCCTGCTTGGGATTCTCTCTCTCTCTCTCTCTCTCTGCTCTCCCCCCCCCCCACTCTCATGTCTCTCTCTCAAAATAAATATATAAAATTTAAAAAAGTATTTTGTCTGATGTAAGTATTGTTACCCCAGCTTTCTTTATGTTTCCATTTGCATGGAATATCTTTTTCCATCCCTTTACTTTTTAAAAAATTTTTTATTCTAGAGAGAGAGAGAGACTCTAGAGAGAGAAAGAGAAATGACTCTCGTCCATTACTTTCTTCTTCTTTTACTTCTCTTCCCTTGCGGTTTGGTGACTTTCCTTACTCTTATGTTTGAATTCTTTTTCTCTTTATTTTTTGCGTGTCTATTATAGGTATTTGGTTTGTGGTTACCATGAGGTTCCTATGTAAAGTGTATATAACGGTCTATTTTATTTTTTATTTATTTATTTTTAAATGTTTTTATTTATTTTTGAGAGAGAGGGAGCCAGAGCATGAGTGGGGGAGGGGCAGAGAGAGAGGGACACAGAATCTGAAGCAGGCTCCAGGCTTCTGAGCTGTCGGCACAGAGCCCGATGTGGGGCTCGAACTCAAAAACTGTGAGATCCTAACCTGAGCCGAAGTCGGATGCCCAGCCGACTGAGCCATCCAGACACCCCTGTAACCGTCTATTTTAAGTTGATGGTGAATAAGTTTAAGCATCTTCCAAAGTCCCTGTATTTTTGTCCCCCCCCACCATGTTTTGTATTTAATGTTTTTATTTATTTTTGAGATAGAGACAGAGCATGAACGGGGGAGGGGCAGAGAGAGGGGGAGACACAGAATCAGAAGCAGGCTCCAGGCTCTGAGCCATCAGCCCAGAGCCCGACACGGGGCTCGAACTCACGGACCGTGAGATCGTGACCTGAGCTGAAGTCGGACGCTTAACTGACTGAGCCACCCAGGCGCCCCATATACTTTGTATTTAAAGAAGTTCCTTTAAACGTTTTCTTGTGAGACTGGTTTGGTGTTTGATAAATTCCTTTAGCTTTTTCTTGTCCAGGAAACTCCTCATCTCCTTCGAGTCTAAGTGATAACCTTGCTGAGTAGAGTATTCTTAATTTTAAGTATTTTCCTCTCAGCAATTTGAATATATCATGCCACTCCCTTCTTCCCTGTACAGTTTTCTTCTGAAAAATCAGTTGATAGTCTTATGGGGGTTCCATTGTGCGTAACTTGTTTCCTCTCGTGTTTTTAAGATTCTCACTTTATTGGGACGCCCGGGTGGCTCAGTCGGTTGGGCATCCGACTCCGGCTCAGGTCATGGTCTCGCGGTCCGTGAGTTCGGGCCCTGCGTCGGGCTTTGTGCCGACAGCTTGGAGCCTGGAGCCTGCTTCGGATTCTGTGTCTCCCTGTCTCTCTCTGCCCCTCCCTAGCTCGTGCTCTGTCTCTCTCTCAGAAATAGATAAATGTTAAAAAATAAAATAATAAAAAAAAAGATTCTCACTTGAACTTTATTCGCACGTTGATTATAATGTGTCTTGATGTGGATCTCTTTGGGTTCATCTTGTTTAGGACTCTGTGCTTTCTGGACTTGGATATCTATTTTCTTTGCCAGGTTAGGGAAATTTGCAGCCATTATTTCTTCAGATAGGATTTTCGTCCCTTTCTTTCTCTCTTTCTCCTTCTGAGACCCCTATGATGCGAATGTTAGCACACTTGATGTCGTCCCAGAGGTCTTTTAAACTGTCCTCATTGAAGGTAATTAATTAATGTGCTGTTCTGATCAGGTGATTTTTAAAAATTTATTTATTCACTTTGAGATAGAAAGAGCAAGCTGGAGAGGGGTGGAGAGAGGGAGAGAGAGAGAGAATACCAAGCAGGTTCCACACTGCCTGCGCGGATCCTGATGCGGGGCTCAGACTCCCGAACGTGAGATCACGACCCGAGCCGAAATCTAGAGGCTTAACCGACTGAGCCACCCAGGCGCCCATGACCGGGTGGTTTCTACTACTCTGCCTTCCAAATTGCTGATCCCTTCTTCTGCATCCTCTAATCTGCTGTTGATTCTGTTTGGCAGTGTATCTGTGTGCTTTGTGCACCCTCTTGCTTGTGGCTGCGTTGTGACTGTTGGGGACTTGCTGGGCGCGTGGGGCTGGCTATGAGGTCCAGCTGGGACAGCCACCCCGGAGGGCACTAGTGGGTGGGGCAGGCCCCCCTCCCCCCGAGGTTTCCACAGCCTGCCACCTGTGCCTGCTGGGTGTGATGGGGACGGGGAGCAGGTTGGGAGGAACATTGTGTGTTGGCCGAGTGCATCCAACCAGGGTGACAGGGTGGGGAGCCACTTGGGTTGGGCTACCAGCTAGGGCAGGCGAGTCGGATAGGGTGAGTCTGGGGTCGAATGTGGTGCCAGCACAGTAGATGGAGAGGTTAAAAAAAAAAAAAAAAAAAAAAAAAGGCACCTGCCAGTGTCTGGGCCTGCTAGGTAGAAGGGAAGTTTAATAAAAAAAAAAAAAAAAAATGGTGCTTGTCAGTGCTTGTGTTCCCAGGGAACATTCCAACAGATCCCTGCCCGCCCTGGGACATACCCGGGCCCTTAGTGGATCTTCATAGGTCACCCGGGCACTTTTCAATACTACTCCCTGTACACTGAGACTCACTTTAAGAGCAGGGTCTCTGTTTACTCCTGCCATTCGGGCCTTCCTGCACGTAAGCCCCGCTGGTTTTCAAGGCCAGATATGGGGGCTCATCTTCCCAGCTTGGGTCCCCTGGGCTATGGAGCCTGATGAGGGGCTTGGACTCTTTTGTTCCCTAGCGGCAGGCCTCTATGGTTGTGAGAACACTCCTGCTTATGGGTTGCTGCGCTGGGGCGGGGGCGGGCGGTTGGGTGGGGGGGGGGGGGGAGGCGGGATCCCGGATCCCGAATCCCGACTGACCTACATCTCTGCGCCCTCCTACCTTTCTCAAAGTGCTTTTTTGTCTTTTTGTCTTTTGTTATGTCTGATCCATTTTGCTAGGCCTCAGTTATCGTTCTCAGCGTTCTTCTGTGTGTAGTCGTGGATTTTGGTGTGTCTGGGGGAAGAGGTGAGCTCAGCATCTTCTTACTCCGCCATCTTGATACTGTCTCTTGATTGTGGGTTTTTTTTTTATAACGTTTATTTTTGAGAGAGAGACCGAGCGAGTGTGTGTGTGTGTGTTGTGTGTGTGTGTGTGTGTGTGTGTGGTGTATGTGAGCAAGCAGGGAGGGGCAGGGAGAGAGGGAGACACAGAATCGGAAGCAGGCTCCAGGCTCCGAGCTGTCAGCACAGAGCCTGACGCGGGGCTCGAACCCCACGAGCTGTGAGATCGTAACCTGAGCCAAAAGTCGGACGCTCGACCGACGGAGCCACCCAGGGGCCCCTAGATTGTGTTTTTAATTGAACAAGTTGGCTTACCCTGAGTAATCGAGGGATGTCTAAGCAAGCAGGTGTTAGAAAAGATTTACTGTAGGATCTGGGTTTGTGTTAGCTAATTTTGGGGGAGGGCTTAAGGAGGTGGGGTCTTGCTCTGGATTGGGCTCTGTCCGGAGGCAGAGTACTTTTACGATTGTGTATCTTCATGCACTTCATTCATAGTGACTCCTGTGATCTAGGAGAGGAGAATGTTTGGCATTTTGTAGTTTGGACAGTTTGCACGTTCGGTCTGTGTTCAGAGTTCAGACATGATTATGGAGCGGACTTTATTTTTGTCTCGATCCATCATAATGGATCACAAGCGGTCTTGTCTGAGGCCGGTGTTCTCGGAACGTGTTCACGTTTCAACAGGAGGACGCCAAGGCCTGGGGTGGCTGCCTTTTCCTTCTCGCCCAACGCCAGCCAAGAGTTTGGATTTTTCCTACAGGGCTATCAAGGGGATGATCGAACACATTAGAATCTCACATGATTAGCAAAGAGCCACACGTGAACACAGATGCTGGAAGTTTTGCCCAAAGCCACTTGGGAATGTTAAGACCTCTAATTAGAGTCTATAAAAATAAAATACAATTCCATTTGCAAAAATAACTGGAAAGTGTGCCAGATATTATTCGGCCTTTCAGCCAGTACCCCAAATGTCAAATGAAAATTTTTTCAGTGGGTTTATGCAATTTTGGCAGATTATCTGAATTCTGTTCGAATCATTTCAGAAAAGACATCGATATGTATAATCATAACACAATGGGATTACAAACACATTGCAATTTAAATCCCAGGCTTTACATCATGACTCCATTCATCTTCAGCCAGTCTCAGGAAAGTACTCCAAAGGCTCGCCTGGAATCAAATGTATCATGCCCCAAATTTCCCAACGATGCATTCTGCATTTACCATTAAGTATAAAAACACAAAGTTCCATTCTTTAAGTGTATGTTAAAGTGATAGTTACCAATTTCATCCTACAAAATGGGTTCCTCTGATCTTTTTTTTTTTTTTTAAACATTTATTAATTTTTGAGAGACAGCATGAGCTTGGGGAGGGGCACAGCAGAGTGAGAAGGAGACAGAATCCACAGCAGGCTCGGGGCTCTGAGCTGCCAGCACAGAGCCCGACACGGGGCTCGAACTCATGAACTGTGAGATCATGACCTGAGCCGAAGTTGTACGCTTAACTGACTGAGCACCCAGGCGCTCCTCTAATCTTTTTTTTTTTTCTTTAATTTTTTTTTTAAAACATTTATTTATTTTTGAGAGACAGAGACAGAGCACGAAGTGGGGGAGGGTCAGAGAGAGAGGGAGAGAGAGGGAGACACAGAATCTGAAGGCAGGCTCCAGATTCTGAGCTGTCAGCACAGAGCCCAACGCGGGGCTTGAACTCACAAAACTGCGAGATCATGACCTGAGCCAAAATTGTATGCTACACCGACTGAGCCACCCAGGCGCCTCCTCTAATCTTTTGAAATTCAAAAGACATGTAACAGAAACAGAGACCCAAATTGGGACTAAATGTTTCTCTCACTAAAGAGGAGAGAGTTCTTTTTCCCTTCTTTTCTAAAATCTAGAATGCTAATAATTTATGATTTATAATAATTTATGATTTATAAGACTCTACTTATTAGACGAAATTTTAAGACCATCTCCTCAGCCCCTAAACTTTTTATCAGTAACTAGGTCCTAGTGGCTTATTCTCATTAGCCCGAAGTTAAAATCGTATTTTTCATGAATGTTTACGGCTTAAAAAGATCAACAGTAGCAAGTGTTGGGAAAGGATATGGGGAAACTGGGGCGTTCATATGTTCCTGTTAGGACTATAAAATGATACTGACTGCCATTTTGAAAGAAAGTTTGGCAGCTTCTTAAATACTTAAACCAATACTTACCACGTGACTCAGTAATTCCACTCCTGCAGATCTTTCTAAGAGAAAATATAAAACATAATTAGTGGCACCTGAGTGGGCTCAGTTGGTCAAGCATCCGACTATTGATTTCGGCTCAGGTCATGATCCCAGGGTTGTGGGACTGAACCCCTGCATCAGGCTCTGCGCTGAGCGTGGAGCCTGCCTGGAATTCCTCTCTCTCTTTCTCTCTCGCTCTCCCCCTCTGCCCTTCTCTCCCATTCGTGCACATGCTCTCTCTCGAAAATAAACAAAAAAACCAATTAATGAAACAGACAAAACCTTGTACGTGAATCATGATAGCATTATTACTCATGATAGCCCAAACCAGGGAATCGCTGCTATCTTCATTAACTGATGAGCAGGTAAACCAAATGTGGTGTAACCATTTCAGTGGAAACTCTTCAGTTATAAAATGAAACTACGGAGACCTATTGCATCATAGATGATCCTCAAAAACATACTAAGTGAAAGAAAGCAGACGCAGAAGACTTTATGTTGTATGATTCCATCTATCTGAAGTGGTAGAAGAGGCAAATATATCCGAGAAAGCAGATCAGTAGTTGCAGGGGGCTGGCAGTGGGAGGGGGAACTTTTGAGGAGGGTGATTGAAATGTCCTAAACCGCGTTGTGAGGATGATGACACAACTCTATAAACTTACAGAGTCGCTGAACTTGTATCCTCACAAGAAGTAAATGTTATGATCTACGTAGTTGAATATGTTCGTTTGCTAGGACTGCTGTAACAAAATACCATAGACTTAGTGGCATAAACCACAGCGATGTATTTTCTCACTGTTCTGGAGGTTCGAAGTCCAACATCAAGGTGCCATGGGATGGTCCTCTGTGCACACCCAGTGTTTGGTTTTGTTTCTGTTTTTTTTTTTTTTTTTTTTTTTTAAACATACAGTCTTTGTCATACGGGCGACTTCATATGACTCCAAAATGAGGAGTTGCCGTGCGGTTTGTTGACTTACATTTTTGGCTGATGTACATTTTGTTCTGAATTTTTAAATCTGTTGAGTAATGTTCGTTCACGTACTTTCTCTCTCTGAATACAGACTAGCTGCAGGTTTATTGGCAACATTTACAAACTTACCTTCCTCGATTTTGTATTTGCAGAATTATGCCCTGTGTGAGTTCATCCCTTTGTCACAGTGATGGCGGGTTATAGTAGAACATGTTGACTACATAATCTGTTTTTTTTTAATTTTATTAAAAAAAATTCTTTTATAATGTTTATTATTGAGAGAGAAGAGCATGAGCATGGGAGGGGCAGAGAGAAGAGGGAGACGCAGAATCCGAAGCAGGCTCCAGGCTCTGAGCTGCCAGCACAAAGCCCGACATGGGGCTCAAACTCACAAACCGCGAGATCACGACCTGAGCCGAAGTCTGACACTTAACCGACTGAGCCACCCAGGCGCCCCAATCTGTGTTCTTTTTTTAAGAAATTACTTTTGAAATAATTCTTGACTTACAAGAAATGACAAAAAACGATACAAGGTAGTTCTTCTGTTCTCTTTTCCCAACGATAACAGCTTCTATAACCATAGTACATGATCAAAACCAGGGAATTGACATTGGTAAAATACTAAACTCGTGGACCTTATATGAATTTCACCAATTTTTACATGCGCACCTGTTTTCTTCCTAGTTTATAGTTCTCTGAAGTTTTATCATATGGATAGATCTGTGTAACAACCACCACAATCAGGATATGGGATAACTGTATTTCTTTCGGATTTTGTGGCTTGAGTCTTCAGAGTAGTCAACTTTAATTTCTTAAAATCAACTTCGCCGAGGGAGGAATAATTTTGTATGTGCCAAAACGTGCCCATTTTAAGCATTAAGATCCAGGAGTTGTGACAAATACCGGGATCTGTGTAACCATCCCCTCCGACACCGTACTGGAGCTTCTGTTCCGCTTTAGGAAGTTCCCTCGTGCCCCCTTCCATTCAACCCTTCATCCATTGCTTAGACTTCCATCACCATAGATTAGTTTTGTCTCTTCTTTTCTTTTCTTTTTTTCTTGTTTTAGAAAAATCCCCTTTAAAAAAAACAGTTTTTATTTATTTTCGAGAGAGCGAGGGAAGCAGAAGAGCCCGATGCAGGACTTAAACTCACAACCTGTGCGATCACGACCTGAGCTTAACCCACTTAACGACCAGATGCTTAACCCACTGAGCCACCCAGGTGCCCCTAGTTTTGTCTGTTCATATAAATGGGAGCCCTCCGTTGTGTCCTCCTTGGAGTCTCAGTCACTGTTTGTGACTTAAGATTTGAGGCACAGCTTTGAAAGTATTTCATACATAAACAAAGTGCAGCCAATTCATGTCATAATCTACTGTGGCGCTCTCTGAGTGTTTGTGTAATCATTTCTCGTTCTCTGGATTGATGGCCCTTTATTTTTAAACACGCCAGTCTTCTATTTTCAAATAAATTACTCTCCTAAGCCCCTTCAGAGGTTTTTTAAAACATTTTAAAGCATTAGAATTGTCCATATCCTTCTATTTATTTTAATTATTCTCTTCCATTTAAATTCTCATTCTTCCTATGAAATTCCTCGTGCTGTTTAGTGTGGTAATAGTTCTTTTAATAAAGAGAGTTCTCCAGGGACACATGTCATTATCGTAAACCTTTTATCAGAGGTTTAACTAATTGGGGGAGCATGGTTGTTTCCAGGGCCTCAGAAGTGGGGAGGGGGGGCAGGGAGAGCCAGAACGCCACATTATGCAAAAGGAGGCCCAGATGCTTACCTCCATTTTTTTTTCAATGTCCCATTTCCTTTCCTCTTGTCCCCTCTCTCAACCTTTTCATCCCTCCTTCTTCCATTCTTGTGACCTTTTTTCTTTCTTTTTCTCGTTTACAGGACTTTCTGTCTTTATTCTCATTCTCTTTACTTTCATTTTTAAAAAAAAAAAATTTAATTAATTTTAATGTTTATTTATTTTCAGAGAGAGAGAGAGAGCGAGCAAGCGAGGGAGGGACACACAGAGTGGGAGACAGACAGAATCCCAAGCAGCCTCTGCATTGTCAGCGCAGAGCCTGATGCAGGGCTCGAACTCTAACCGTGAGATCATGACTTGAGCCAAAATCAAAAGTCAGATGCTTAACCGATTGAGCCACCCAAGTGCCCCATTTTTTTAAAATTTTTTTTACTGTTTATTTTTTATTTTTGAGACAGAGAGAGACAGAGCATGAACGGGGGAGGGTCAGAGAGAGGGAGACACAGAATCTGAAACAGGCTCCAGGCTCTGAGTGGTCAGCACAGAGCCCGACACGGGGCTTGAACTCACGGACCGAGAGATCATGACCTGAGCCGAAGTCGCCGCCCAACCGACTGAGCCACCCAGGCGCCCCACAAGTGCCCCATTTAAAAAAAAATTCTAGAGCGAGAAAGTGTGAGCAGGAGAAGGGCAGAGAGAGAGAGCTTACCTTAAGCAGGCTCCCTGCTCAGCGCAGAGCCAGATGCAGGGCTCGATCCCACAACCCTAGGATGATGACCTGAGCCAAAATCAAGAGTCGGACATTCAACTGACTGAATCACCCAGGTCCCCCCTCCCCCATTCGTTTTGATTCCTCTTCCATCGTGAGGGTCCCATTTAACTTTCTTCCCTCTCTCTACTTTTATCTTCCTTTGTTTTAGGGCTTGCAGTTGCCGATGACCTCTCTTAGGAGAGTGTAACTATCACGGTCCTCGTTGGCATTGTTGTTATGCCAGGTCTTTTCCCTTCCCTTTACCCCTCAGGTTGGACCCTGGGTGTGTACGTCATCCCAAATGGAGTGTTGTTTGAAACGAACTCTGTGTATGGGTCAGGTACCCCTCGGGAACCTGTTGCTCCTGCAACACCCCCCAGCGCGAGGCTCTTTGGTGTAGCTTTCCGGTCAGACAGGTGGGTTCAGAATGTGGATTTATCACTTATTGCCTGTTTCTTCTTGGCTATGTTTTTTGTTTTGTTTTTTAAAAAAAAATTTTTTTTTAACATTTATTTATTTTTGAGACAGAGAGAGACAGAGCATGAATGGGGGGAGGGTCAGAGAGGGAGACACAGAATCTGAAGCAGGCTCCAGGCTCTGAGCTGCCAGCACAGAGCCTGATGTGGGGCTCGAACTCACGGACCGCGAGATCATGACCTGAGCCGAAGTCGGCCGCCCAACCGACCGAGCCACCCAGGCGCCCCATATTCTTGGCTATGTTTTTTGACTTCCCTTGGTCCCAATTCCCATATCTGTCCAGGATGAATAACAGACCACCCCCCCTTAGAGTTGCTGTGGGCATCAGATGGACAGTGCGTGGCAAGTGCCCTGCTCCTAGTAGATAGTCACGAAAAAATAAGTCTCCTCCTTTGCCAATATTTGGCTTATTTTCTTACGTGGGGTAGAGAGGGTGGTGTTCCTAGGGGAAGGGAGGCATAAACCGGGTCTGTGCCGGCCACCACCTGTGCTGCAGGGTTCTGGCATTCTTTGGCACAAATTCTGCCATGTTCCGGAAGAGTTAAGTTTGGACGTGCCGCCAGTGAGACAAGTGACTTCTAAACCGTAACCATTAAGCTGTTGGTACGTTGTTCCTTCCACTTGTTTCCTACCGTTCCATTTATGCTGTGGGTATGAGGATACTTTCAACGAGTCTTCTATCCCTTAAATAAGAGATTTTATCATGTCTACTCTGTTTTAGCGGATTCTCACCTAATGGCCTTTTAGGAGGAAAGGTGCTAAATAATAACCTGTATTATTATTTTAATTTTTCCATCATTTGGAACTAATAGCAGTCAGTAATAGACTTTGACAACTGTGTTTGCGTCCCGACTATTCTGAACTTGCACTCCAAGATTTTACGCCATCACCATCTAGGTTCTAGAAACTTCACATACACCCTTTACTTGTTCTCTTCCTTTTTAGCTTAAAATTGGAAACCTGTTTTGAGCGTGTGTTACTGTCTTTCTCTGCGGTTGTACTTGTTGATTTGATTTCATCTGGTATTTCAGATCATTTATTTTTGCATTTGTGTTTGAGTGTCAAAAACAGAACCGGGGGCACCTGGGTGGCTCAGTAGGGTAAGCCTCCGACTTTGGCACAGGTCACGATCTCACGGTTCATAGGATCGAGCCCCTCGTCAGGGTCTGCAGTGACGGTGTGGAGCCTGCTTGGGGTCCTCTCTCTCTCCCTCTGTCTCTGCCCCTCCCCTGCTTGCGGTCTCACTCTCTAATAAATAAATAAACTTAAAAAAAAAACCCTGTATTTTTCAATTCTGGTCGTTGACTTTTATAGTCAGCGTTATTAATTGAAACTCTGGTTCTCACTGATGCATAATGGGGATAATATTCTTTTTTTTTAATGTTTATTTTTAAGAGAGAGAGAGAGCGCGCGCGTAAGCATGAGTGGGGGAGGGGCAGAGAGGGGGACAGAGGATCCGAAGCGGGTTCTGTGCCGACAGCAGCAAGCCCGATGTGGGGCTCGAGCTCATGAACCATGAGATCATGACCTGAGCTGAAGTCTGACGCTCAACCAACTGAACCACCCAGGTGCCCCAGGGGAGAATATTCTTAAAGCGTGTTCCCAGCTTTCTGGGTTTTTTTCCCTACACCCTGCTGTTGAACAGAACTTTGATCATTCCACTTTCCCGTCCTTCATCCTCTAAGGATTCTTCTCAGTTGTTCAGTTCAATTCTCAGGCTTTAGGGGATGTAGGAAAGGGAGAAGGACTGGAATAAGGGGGTGAAGAGAAGGAGAGAAATCATAGAGCTGATGGTGAGGAAGTGGAAGACTTTTGAGCATGGAAAATGAAGAGGGAAGGCATTTGGGGGAAGTGTAGATGAGCATAAATCAGATCACCTTTAGAGTTTCTTCCAAGTTCTATGATAGAGACAGACTCTTCCGTTGCTAGTGGTTGCCCAGCCCTTTTTTTTTTTTTTAATGTTTATTTTATTTTTGAGAGAGAGAGAGAGTGCAAGCAGGGGAGGGGCAGAGAGGGAGACACAGAATCTAAAGCAGCCTCTAGGCTCCGAGCTGTCAGCACAGAGCCCGACACGGGGCTCGAACTCACAAACTGCGAGATCATGACCTGAGCCAAAGTTGGATGCTCAACCGACCGAGCCACCCAGGCGTCCCTTGCCGGCCTTTTCTTTGAACATACTACCATGCTGTGACTGGTTCACATTTGGCTTATTATTTGAGTTACGTCTAAATGTTAACTCACTATATTCTATGTTTTTGTTTATGTTCAAGCCAATAAGAGAGCCACCATTACACTCCGTCACTGTTGACCTAGGTCCCATCTCCCTCTCAAATCCTCCTGCCATCAGCCCCCTTTCCAAGGCCACCACTGCTATCCTAGTTCCTGTCTGTCACCTGGAGAGTAGCCTCTTCAGTGACATCCCTGCCTTCCATCCGATCCTCTTTCTCAACTGCCCACGCTGCCATAACAGTTAACTTTCTAAAATGTTTCCAGGGGCGCCTGGGTGGCTCAGTCAGTTAAGCATCTGACTCTTGGTTTTGGCTCAGGTCATGATCTCATGGTTCATGAGATCGAGCCCTGCGTCGGGCTCTATCCTGACAGCACAGAGTCTGCTGGGGATTCTCTCTCCCTCTCTGTCCCTTCACCGTGCGCTCGCATGTGTGTGCTCGCTCTCTCAAAATAAATAAACTTAAAAAAAAATAAAAATGTTTCCAGCCCTTTGATCTAACTTTGACCCAGGGACCACCGATCTTTTGGCTCTTGTGCTTTTGCTAAATCTTCTCTGCTCTCCCTTTCCCACTCGGCGTTCTGCCACACAGAATGACTCGCAAGGCCCCACATATGCTTCGCACATGCTGTTCCCTCTGCAGAGAATGCCCTTCCCCACTTGTCCACGTGTGCAGCTCACCCTCCATCTCTCCACTCTGAAGACCCATTTCAGATGTCACCTCCACCGTGATGCCTTTTGTTTGTTTCGTAATGCCTTCTTCTTGACGCTCTCAGGTATCTTGGCGTATCCCCCTCCTACTAGAGCGTTTTTCAGACTCCTGTTAGAATAGCCCGATTACGCTTCTCTGTGTCCTCCACCGAGCTGGAGTGTGGCGGGGTTTCGGGGGCAGTTTGGGAGACCATGGTTCACCGGTGGCCTCTGAAGCTAGGCGGTTGCCGTTCTAATCCCAGCTGCCCCATTCTCTTACCTTGAGACCTTCGGTCACTTAATGTCCTAAACCTTGATTTTTATACAACAGCAATCACCATAACACCTACTTTGTAGAGGTGTTGGGAGATGTGAATGAGGTAGGGTGTAAGAGCCCTTTACGTGTTGTCTGATCCATTTTAACTATGTGATCAGTGTTGGCTATTTTCATTTATCTTCGAATCTCAAGAGTCTAAGTCGGCCCATGGCGGGCACTCAGCAATGTATGCTGAGTGGATTTTTAAAAATATGATGGGATCTTTAGCTCTCTATCCAGGGCATTATAATTATTTGGAGGCACCATACGCCGTTCTGGAGTTACTTGCATGTAGTCTGACCTCCCTTACCTGACGGTACAATCCTTGTACCTGGAGGGATTGTCTTGCGTGTCGTACCCTTCACACACAGCTTTGAATTTGGCAGGTGCTTTGTAACTGGGTTGGTCTGGTGTCGCTTTGCTTTTGATCAACGAGCCTTTCCGTATTGAGTATCCATTTTGTGGTCTCAGCTGCCAGTGCCCTTGTGGGAAGTAAGTAACCTACTTTGAAACCGGCAGGAGGATCCAGTGTACTGGGGAGTCCGGTTTATTGGGTAATTATTAGAAATATAGAATGGATTATTTTGATTGGAAGAGAACATGAAAGTCCTCTTATCAAAGCATCTGAGTCTTTCAGGTAGAATCCAGCCTTTTTAAAGTACATATCTCCAAATGATGGCATGAAGGAGTGTGTCTGCTTTGGTTCTGGTATTATTTCCTCGGGGAGATATATATATATATATATATATATATATATATATATATATATATATATGTATATGTATATATATAGGTATGTATGTATATGTGTGTGTATATATGTATATATATACACACACACACAGTATATATACACACACTTGATGTATTTGATAAATTTCATATGTATGTATTTTTTTTAACCAAAGATTTTCCCTTTATCTTTTATATCAAATATTTCAGTATTCTGTTGTCGCTATTCAGTTTACAAAATGCCATGATTAGCAACGTGGTTTCTGTTGGATGAGGTGATCCCTTTTTCTAGTTCTAATTATTTTTCCAGGAAGTCTGAGTTTAAGCAGTGGGTCTGAGGCTTTCCTCTTAGTAATATCAAGTGTTTTTTCATTGCCTTGCTCAATAGATTCAATAAGGATGTGAAAAGACTATTTTAGATGTGGTTTTGACAGTATTCTTAAGCTTCCAGCTTTGCATCCTACACCGATTTATATATTATTCAGTATTTTTATACATTCATTTTCTCTCCAAAGCTCTGTTATATATACATAATTTTCTTAGTCCTTTAAATAGTGCTGCACTGGCCTGTGGTTAGCAAGTGTTGATTTTCTAATTTTTTTGCTGCAAGGTTAACCAGCAAATGAAGAGTTTCAGTGGTTTGCACCAGTTATATGGGTAATTGGTGATAAAGCTACAGGAAGAATGTTCTAGCATTCTCCATCTTCCCCCCCCCCCTTTTATGCATCATAAAACCAGGTCTTAAGAGGCAGCAGACAAGTAAACATAAGTTTGATGAATGCTTATGCTGTCCGTATAGGTGTTTCTTTCATCTTAAACAGTAGGTTTAGTCGTGGAAAATTGGAGCACAGATTATAAATAGATTTATGATAATATTTTTGTAATAAAAAATTACTTGGAAGTCATCTCTCTGTATTTTTGTGGGTTTTGTCATCCATTCATTCCACTTACCTTTACTGACCATCTCTTATGTTCAACAAGCCAAATGAGATTCAGATCTGTATAAGTTGAATTTTCTTAAAATAAGCTATGCCTATTTAGACACAGTATCCATAGGAACATAAATTTATCAAAAAAAAAAAGTGAGAAAAAAATGGGTATTTGGAGTGAAATTCTAACTTGAGCACTGATATTTAGATGAACCTCTTCACCTTCGCAATCCCAATTAAAACGACTGCAGAATTTTAAAATCTGGAGAAACGTTATTAGTGTCAGAGGGCAGGGAGAAGGTCCATCTTCGTGCCGAAAACGCAGATGAATCTCTCCTAGCTGTAGTGCAGATGGGATCATATTTTTACTCCCTAAAAAAGTGACGAGAATTGAGTTTGGGGGGGGGGGGAGAGGGCGGTTAGGACAATCTGTGGGGGCTTTCCACTTGGCTTACGTTCACGGCTGTTGATAGCTTACGAGTGTCACTAGAAGGCCCGGGAATAGCTGCCCTGAAAGAAAAGCAGGCCTCGCATTAGGGCGTTTCTCTGTTGTGACAGGCAGGGTACACGAAGGACTGGCTGCGTAAGTTCTGTGCCTGGAGTAGAGGTCAGGTCAATTTGGAAAATGTTTGTATGGAACTTTTTTGTATGTATGGAAAATTTTGAGGTTTTTTTCCCCCTAGGGAACCATCCATGGCCCCACCTCCCTCCATACTTCCCTTAACATGCTGTACGTGAATTTCTATCACCTAGCCTCCCAGTGGGAGGAAGAATCAAAACATTCGAATGGCTGGTGAAGGAAGGGAAAGGGAACCTACCCACCGTATTTTGGGGTAAACACCAGCCTGGATAGACTCTTCTTTGTTCAAGACTGAACAAAGAAAGCCAATGAAGTTCCTGAAAGACTGCAACATAAACGGAGAACATAGTATTTAAGAGGCAGAGGAAGAAAAATATTTTCTGTAGGAAAATGCACACTTTTGATAACAGTTTGCTTTGTGCTTTCGATGGAGTGCAAAGAAGTCACAGAACAAAGTAGGCAGTTAAAGCAAACGCTGTGAAGTGCAAGCTGGAGGGAGAAAATAGAGCAAGGGGAATACATTTAAAACACTGCTGACCGAGACTCTGGGCAGAAAGGCAACGGGAGCTCGCGGAGGAAGGAAGAAATGTGAGGAAAGTCAGAAATGCATTATATGTAGTGAAGAAAACAGTGGCGCCTGTTGAAAATGAGATGAATGATGGAAAAGGGAAACCTGAGGAACTCTCCCAAAATGCGGAGTAGAGGGTCGGCTGTAAGAGGACCAAGAACAGGGGTCTCGAGTTCAAGCACCACGTTGGACAGAGAGATTACTTAAAAATAAAATCTTAAAAACAAAGAAAAAAAAAAAGCACCGAGATCGATAATGAAAGGCCAGACAGATACAGACAATTGTTCCTAAAGAATTAGAAGCTAGATTAAAAGCAGCCAAATCAATTAAGCATACCGTAAGAAATAACAAAAACCAACTCGACCTTCTCGACTATAAAAAGACACAGATCTGAGGACTGAATGTTTACCATGTACCAGAGAAAATAAAAAAGGGACCAATAATTTGATATATTGGGGCAAGTTTTCTGTTACTTTCAAGGATAAGGCAAATTACCAAGAATCCTGACCAGAGAAAGTAGTTAAATCCCCAAAGAAGTTGACCTCAGAATTTTCTGCAAGATTAATATACCAGAAGACAACAAAGGAATAGCTATATTTTAGGGGAAAAGGTTTATGACCCAGAAATTCCAGACCCAGCCGAGGTATTACTCATTAGTGAAAGTAGCAGAAAGATGTTCTCAGGTATGTAATTTCTCATAAATATGCCATTCCCATACTTTTCCTGAGGAAGTTGCTGGAAGATGCACTCTAGCCAACTGTAAAACAAATTAAACAGTTTAACCATTGGGAAGTCATGAAATAAAAGGATTTGTGATGAGCAATGGAAAAAAACCGTATAATTATAAAATATAAAGTTCGAAGCTTTATGTAACCATTTTAAATGTTTATTGGAAGATAAAATAATAACAAACAATAATGAAATGAATCCTAATACAATATAGGGCTATACATACATTTCTCTATTTTTGCGACTTTAAGCAGACCATTAGCTTTTGGAGTTAATACTTCAACTGAAAATTCTTTAACAATTAAAAATAATAATACAGTAAAATAAAGTCAGTCAAAAGGAAAAAAAAAAACTTATCGTTATATCCTCTTTCTCTAGGACCTGTACTTGTTTGTTCTTTAGCTTTGCTTAAAAAACATGCTAGCTAGGTTATAAAAAAACCTAGGTTTTCTAGGTTTCTAGCTAGGTTATAAAAAAAAATAATAATAAAATAAATAAAATAAAATAAAATAAAATAAAAATAATTTTACATAGCCCTGTTGATCACAATTACCTTAAAGGGAAAAGCATAACAAAACAGTAGTTCTAGGTAGTAGAAATACCATGTACTTCTTACTGTTCATGTTTTTGTAATATGTATTAATTTTTAGAGTAGGAAAGTAAACTTCATGAAAATAGAAAATCCTACAGATATAATGCAGAGTTACCATTACAGGCAAATTTATGCTATCAAATACCTTGTCCTTTCCCTCCCCTCCCCCAAATTAAAACTAAACTGAGCATTTAACTTAAGGCATTAAGAAAAGCAAAATAAAACAGATCATCTGAGAGCTAAAGGCAAAAACTTCATAAACTTAAAAAGCAGGATTTTATAAATCAGTACACAGAATAGATACGAATAAAAACTCTAAGAGTGGATTCTTTAAAAGAAACAACAGAATCAACAAACTTCTAGCTTGTTTGCTCGGGATGGCAAACGAAGATACACCAAATAATGTATTTCAATCACAAATCTGGAGCGAGTGAAATGCCTAGCTTATGCCAATTAGGAGGTGAAGTGAATATCTTGGTAGATGTTAATGAGCAAAACTGACTCAAGCAATTGGCCAATAAGAATGGTAATATCAGAGAAAAGCGGAGAACACTCCACGTGTTTAAGTGACCGTCTCTAACTATTTTACCCCACTTCATGCTCCGTCGTGGTCTCAAAAGTTCTATCATCGGGTACTAATTTGGAAGTCAGATACGAATACAGACCAACTGAAAAAACAGACCCTCCCCACCCCCGTCTCCCAAGACCAAGTGGGCAGTTTGTTCCTTCTGAGCTTTAAAGGTGGAAGGAGGGCCCTTCTAAAATTGAACAGAAACAAGATATTGACACGCAGTAAGACAAGTGCCAAGGTTCAGGGAGCCCGTTAATGGGCCCGAGAGGCCCTGTGACTCTGAGCTGACCGATGGCCCAGGGACCACTAACGGCAAATTGAATTTCTAGATCACCGGTTGCTTCCGTGGCTCTCTGAAGCCTCTAGAATGTGCGAGGAGACACCAATTTTGAAGTGCCATGCAAACGTATGAATTCCAATCATTCTTTGAGGCTCAATGGAATATCGATCACCAGAAAGCTATTTACAGAGTGCTCCAAAATTCTGTACATCTGGATCACAAGGTTTCGTCTTATTTTTACCCAGTAGCATGAATAGATGAGGTGTTCTTTACTACATTCATGCAATGAGTAAAGGAAGATTGTGACTTTTTTAATTTAGGCCACTTTGGATGTACTGCACTCAGAAAAAAACTACACTGTCCACTCCCATTCCTGAAGAAATAAAGCTGAATTATGGCAAGGCGCTCTCCCGCGTGTTAGAAACACTGCAGAGCATAGTCTATGCATTTGCCATAAAAACGCAGAGGGAGAGGAACAGATAAGAAAAGTATTTTCTCCGTATATGGGGCGCCTGGGTGGCGCAGTCGGGTAAGCGTCCGACTTCAGCCAGGTCACGATCTCGCGGCCCATGAGTTCGAGCCCCGCGTCAGGCTCTGGGCTGATGGCTCAGAGCCTGGAGCCTGTTTCCGATTCTGTGTCTCCCTCTCTCTCTGCCCCTCCCCCGTTCATGCTCTGTCTCTCTCTGTCCCAAAAATAAATAAACGTTGAAAAAAAAAATTAAAAAAAAAAAAAAAAAAAAAAAAAAAAAAGAAAAGTATTTTCTCCGTATAAAAAGGAGATACTTCTTTTTTGGAGAGGAAAATTAATTGTGTGTATATGTTTCCTCTCTCTTTTGTGCAACGTGTACTTACAAATGCAATTGTTCATTCACACCCATTTTTGAAATGCCCACTTGGTAATGTCACCTTGCTAGGACCGATCAATGACATTTTGTGTTTTGTTCTCCATGGATCTTAGGTAGCTAGAAAGGGAAATGAAAAAGGGTGTGAGGAGCAGAGAGAAGTACACGATGTGGTAAGGGGACCGCAACGGCGAAGAGTGTGACGGAGGTGTTTCCCACGCTTGCGGTCCCAAAGAACTTGAGCTTGCTGAATTGTTATCTCGAGTGAATCAAACTAATCTAGAGGTAACCTTGAGAAACACCCTCTTGGGGACGTGTGGCTCACATCAGCATATCAAAGGACATGTGAGATCCCCAAAGTAAAAGTGTGGAACTTTGTTATAACTCAGTATTTCCCCCGAGATGTGTGTCCATGGAACCTTCTTTTCTGCAACCCTCTGCAAGGGCTCCTGTGGGTTGAGGGACACACTCTGTGCCGTGTCTCTTTACAGTGTGCATTAAATGGGGGAACAAAAAAAAAAACCTTGCCTCAAAACACTGGCTTCTTGTTGGAAGGCTTTTCGGTCTTGAAAAGATCATCAACTTGCACCTTTGACACTGGACTTCTTTTGTTCTTCTAAAGAAAAATAAAGCTCTTAACAGCTTTCTTACACTTCTGCTTCCTTCTTCTCAAAAACTGGATCCGCAGCAAAGAGGGAAAAGAAAAATCTATGATACATTCAGGGTTATTTACAGAAACATGAACTATCAAGGTCCTGGCAGGGTTCGACCCTCTCTATTTAATAGTCTCTTACTCCGGAGGACTTGGAAACAGAATGGAAACAGAATATCGCCGCCCGTCAATTCTTTTGCCTCGCCTTTTAAAGAGCACGCTAGAGATGGTGGTTTATTTCTCTGTGCTCTCCCTACTATCTGTCCCCCGCCCCCCCTCCTGCATAAAATACTGTCACTTAACTCCCAGGTGTCAGTGACGTCACTTATGCCATCCAGGGAGACAGTAACTCCCATGTTAAGTCTTTGCTGAGGGCCTGCACTGTTCCAGATACTGTTCTAACAAAGGGTGTATGTACAAGGTATGTGTTCATCGGGCGTGATGAATGGCAAGCTTCTAAACCTAGTGGGGAGGAGAACCAACGAACGCACAGGCAGACTAACAACACAGTCCAGCCTGTGCCAAGTAGTATGATGAAAGCCAACCAGTAAGCCAGGGAGTTTTTTCCTCCCAGGTGAGGGGAGCATTATGTATTTGGTGGTCAGGGAGGGCTTCCCGATGGAGGAGACTTTTGAGCCGAGAACCAGAGGGGGAGCCAGCAGATTTTTTCTGGGATCCAGATAAAAGGACACACAGGAACCCAGAGAAGTCTAGTGAACGCTGGGCCCGTTTTCATCAAGTCGGTTTTTGAGAATAAAAGACATTTTCCGTCTTTAAAACAGATGGCACTCCTTGGGGCGCCTGGGTGGCTCCGTCTGTTAAACATCCGACTCTTGATTCCAGCTCAGGTCACGGTGTCACAGGATGTGGGGTTGGAAGCCCCACGTCGGGCTCTGCGCCGACTTGGGACTGTTTGGGACTCTCTCTCTCTCCCTCTCCCTCTGCCCCTCCCCAACTTGCTCGCACTGAAAAATAAACAAACAGTAAAAAAACTAAAGTAAAATGGCCCTTCTCATCCGATAATGGGACTCTTGGATTTAGGTGTGTGTTTTGGCTGGCAGAACTAAGTTTCAGAACTCCAATATTTTCCTAAAATGGGAGTTCCTGCAAATTTCTCCAGGAGGACGGCTGTTTGCCAAGTGGGAAGCTAAAGCTCCTCTGTTTCTGTCCTCCAGGAGAACAGTATTTCTGAGTGGTATACAGTTGGGCCTTGTTAACAGTCAGAGCAATCTGAATAGCAGTTGCTATTAATATACTGGTTCCGTGAAGAGATTTGGAATCACACAAGCTTTGGGAGTTCAGTTCAGATGCAAAACTCATCTCGGCGCCGTTCCAAGATTCAACTGACCTGGCTCCCGTCGTCGTCGCTCGAAGTGCCTCCACGGAGAGCCCGCCGGCCCCCCCCCCCCCCAGCCCGTTCTGCCTATTCATGGGCTAATTTTTACCTAAATCCATGGCCTTTGAGATGAAATGCTAGTGTTGGCTTATCTTTAGAAACAAGAGACTGCAAGTCGCAGTCACTGAGTGATGAATTGAATGACAAACCGTAAGGGTTAGAGAATTCCTATAACAACAACTACATTTTGGGAACCCACAGAACAAATCACCGGGCTCCCTTTGAAACTCCCACATTCCTTTTTTGTGTTTGTTCTGTGTTTTTTAAAGACCAGTAGTAGGGTGACTTTATGCAGCAACCACTCAAAGCCCCAGGATGCAGAGAACAGGCAGTTGGATTTAGCCAACTTGTACCCTATGGAACGCTTTCTTTTCTCACTGTCCGTCCTGGCACAATTTGGCCGGGAGGAAAAACCCTGGTAAACCACATCGAGGGTGGTTCCCCCTACCCATCCTGCCATTCTGCACCCCATCATACCAGTCACAAGGAGAAGTCTTATGAAGAGGTTTTGAAGAAAACAGTCCGCCGCGGTCTTTTTTTTTTTTTTTCTGTCCTAGTGGGCTTCAGGAACACGTCTTGACCTCGAGACGCAGGCAGAGTTCACATCAAGTCTGTGCTGTCAGGCCGCTGGTCTCCCTTTTCTGGAAGACGCCTGACCACTCCCTCCTTGCTTAAATATTGTAGATGTAGTTGGTGTTCTCACGCAAGGTGGCCAGGATTTGGGTGAGCGGCTGACTTTTGATTCTGGCGATCTCTCGAACCGTGTACATGGCCAGGCCCGGGTGGGCATACTGGCAAAGGCTTTTGGGAATCCCCCGAGGCAGGAAATAGGGAGCATCCGTTTCCACGACGATTCTGTCCAGTGGGATATGCGTCAGGGCATCCCGGGTCTCCCAGGCCGAAGAGTAAGTCAGGACGGCCGTGAAACCCACAGACATGTTAGGGAAGTATTTCAAGAGGGGCTCAATGAGCAGGTAACTGCCAGTGAAGCAGTGCCTATGGATCTTGTAGTCAGGAGGCACGAATCGTTTCATGATGGCCAGCAGGTCTTGGTCAGCATCCCGGCAGTGGATCACCAAGGGCTTGTTCAGGGACACGGCCAGCTGCAGCTGCCTCTCAAATACCTTCTGCTGCTGCTGGACAAGGGTGGTGCACTTGTACGAGTAATCCAGACCCACTTCTCCAAACGCCACGGCCCTGGGGTGTCGTAAGGCCTGCAGGATGTTTCTCTCCTGAGTCTCGTTGTAGTAACGTGCGAAATGGGGGTGACAGCCAAAGGCCCCCCAGACCAGATCCTCCTTCAGAAGATCTTCCCACATGCTATCCCTCAGTGTGCGAGGATCACAGAAATCAGAGATGCAGCCCTGAAATTCCTTAGGGAAGGACTGGCTATACGTTTCCATGAACTTCTTAAAGGACCCTTGGAAAGACATCTTGGAGAACAGCAAGTCCAAGTGACAGTGGGTGTCGATGAAACCCAGGCTTCCCTTCCAGTGGCTCCCTGGCGGGGAACCAACTGCACAGCCTGCATAAGAATGTGATGGTCTCCCCGCCTGGACGGTCATCCTCTCCTGGCTCGCCGCTGAGCTTCTGGGGAAACGAACCAAGTGGAAATTCAGGGCCGGATCTTCTTCTGACGGCTTCCAGTCTCGGGGCCAGTTTGGCGAGCGCACTTCTGACGGGGCGTAACCGCCGAAGCCTCCCCAGTTCTTCACGGCCTGGGGGCCGTTGCTGCCGTTGCCCATGGAGGCGTAGTGGGAAGCCTGGAGGGTGTTGCCGCGGTAGCCGCGTAGTCGAGAGGAGGACCCATGGACACGGGAGGCCGGTACATGACCGGGTTAGCGGCGAAGGATGAAGGCTGCGGGGCTCTGGCGACACCCAGGGAGGCTGGCCTCTGAGAGAGTCCCATTGCAGCCAGCTCATCCATAGACAAGTGACTGGCCGGAGAGGGGCGCTCGGCCACCGTATCCCTTTCTTTGTACTGCTGGAATTCTGGATAAGAGTTATGTCTGTCTAGATACTGGAGGCCTGGGGAGCCCTTTTCAAAAACGACTACCATCTGGTTGTCCGGGGGCTTCTTGCTGGGTTTCTCCAGAGGACTGATGATCACTTTCCTGTCACCCGAACTGCTGACCTCTATCAGCATCTTCTCCTTCTCTCTAACCACTGGGGCCAACGCTTGCATTTCCCGAGGAGCAGAGAAGGTGACAACCCTGGTGGTTTCTCCCCCGGTTTCGGGATGCTCGCTTGTGCTCAGTTTTGCACCCTGGGAGGGCTGATCTTTTGGTACGAATTTTCCCAGGATGCCCTGGAGAGCCTTCATGTAATTGGAAGAAGAGGTCGGGTCGTGCAACGTAGCACTGTTTCCCTCGACCTTGTTTGATTCCGCGGCCTCCCTGTGTTGTTCCTCAGCTCTGGCTGCAGGTTCAGAGTCTGAGGAGCTCTGGGTAGGGATCTTACCCTCAAGGCAGCGGGCATCCTCTAGAGAAGCCATTTCTCCCAGAAGGGGTTTAACAGCGTGCCGATGGGTTGGGGCTAAGGGGATTCTGCCAACCAAAGGAGCCCCGAACGCTCCCTGCAATCAGTCTTTAAAGGCTGCACCCACACCTGCAATGGCGGCACGGTGGGGAGGAATTTCCCTGGCAGGACGCGCTCCGGGAAAAACCGCAACTCAAAGGCGCTGCAAGTCCTTTTTCTGTGTTCTCAGGCACTTGCGGGGCACTGGCCTCTCCAGAACGTGAGGCGTCGTTACGAGGTGGCCGGCTAGAGGGGACACGTCAGCGGGCTCCCAGGGGCCCCTGCATTTACCAGGGGGCCTACCTGAGTGCCGCTCTGGCCTCTTTGGGGCCTTGCCCGATTCTTTCAGCAACCCGTCACAGTTTGCCGTGTTCAGGGAGGACCAAGTTCCGCGATGGCTTTGGATTCCAAGGCGCCGTGGCAGAATGGCGACAACCGCAGGTTTCGCAAAGCCCCGGCGTGGCGTCAGGGCCGCGTGGCGTGCTTCCGAGATCACTGCGCACTTTCTTTTTCGCTACTTCCGGCGTGGGCGTAGAAGCGCTTCCGGGGTCGTAGAGCTCTTCTATTAGGTTTGGAGCGCGAGATGTCAAAACCCTCGAAAAGACCGCAAGGGGCTCCAGGGACCACACAGAGGTGTGTCTGAGCCGGGCCCGGGGCCCAGAAGTCCAGGCCGCCAAAGGTGTGGCTAGATTCGAACCCAGCACCGGAGTGGACGCGGAGGCTCCCTGCATCCAGTAGCCTCGGCCACCGGAAGCACTCACCCACCCCCAACAAGGCTCCCCCCGCCCACTAGCCTCGGCCCCCGGAAGTACTCACCCTCCCCAATGAGGCTCCCCCCACTAGCCTTGGCCCCCGGAAGTACCCTCCCCAACGAGGCTCCCCCTACCCACTAGCCTCGGCCCCTGGAAGTACTCCTCACCCTCCCCCAACAAGCTGCCGGTCTCCCATCACCGCCTTGTGTAAGTTGTCCCCCGTCCCCAGTTGACTCTTCCGCCTTGCTGCCCAGCTAGGGTTCTGCAGGAACTACCACCATGGCTTGCCGTTTGTCTCCCCTCCCCCACCCTCCCCCCACCCCCGCCGTTCTTTTCGGAAAAACATAGTTTTTAAAACATGTTTAGGTATACGTGCTCTAAAAAAGCATAGTCGTAATTATGGCATGTTACCATTTTCAGTTCTGTGGTTTTTTTCCGCTCAACGTTTCTGCGTATCTGAAGTATTTTCCTTCCTGCCGTATAATCTTTGAAAACTTCATACTAGTGCCTTCGTAATATTCCACAGAGTACATAGATGTGCCATAATTTACCGAACCCTTCCCTTTCTGTTAATTTTTTACGTTCCCTCGGCTAGTTGTTTTTCTATTAAAAAAAAAAAAAAAACAACAACCCGCTGCAAAGAACATCTCTGCACATATGTTTCTCCATATTTTGGTTTGTTTCTTTGGGCTACGTGCCCAGAAATGGAGTTCCTGAGAAGTGTAGGAATTTAAACATGGCTCCTCGTAGCACCCCATTGTCCTAGAAGCATAGTAGTAGTTTAAAATCCCATCTGTGATGAAAAATCCCACCAGGTCCCTTTAAGAGGAGAAACAAAACCGCTGCCTGTGATTTTTAATCCGCTCTTATCTGACGATTTCTTAGCGGAAACATTTTTCTTTTATGTAGTGACCCTCTGGTAAACTTGAAGCTCTCTTTTCATTTCTTCTTACAGGGTCTTTTAAAAGTTAATTAAAACATATCTTTATAAATTAAACTCCTACTAGAGTTTTTCTGCTTAGTATGTCCTTTATTTACATTTTAGTCCGTTGACGTGATCACTTGTGTTTTTATAGCCCAGTTCTGGTTTTTTTCTTTCATAATTTTCTTTTTCTCCTAAGCCTAGAACGGTCATCCTCCCTTTCAAGGCTTTGACACGGACACATATATTTGGGGGATGGGTAGAGGGTGTTGATTTGCTATATTTAAGCTGATAACCCGTCTGGTATATATTTTGGGTTATAATTTGTTTCAGGTTGGGATGTACCTTGATGCTATTCCAAGTTAGTACTTTTTTCATTTATTGATATGTGACTGCCTCTTCACGGTTTAAATTTCTACATGTAATAGAGTTTATTTCCAGACCATTTTTGTTTTTCACATATCATTCTGTTTCTTACTACTGTGGTGGTACACTATTTTGATAATTGAAGCATTGTATTATAGTAACGTGTAAAACCTGGGAGGGTTAGGTCCCCTACATTACCTTTAATTTTTATAATTTTCTTTAATAGGCAGACTTGTCTATTTCATCAGGTGGACGTAGAATTATTTTTTTTTTCAAATTCTTCCAAAGCACCAGTGAACTTGAACTATGTTATTTCAGTCTGCTTACCCAGAATATGCCCCACCTGTTAGTCAAGTGCGCCTGTATTTTCTAGCAAGTGTTTTTATTTTTTCTTTTTTTTCTTTTCTTTTTTTTTTTTTAATTTTTTTTTTTTTCAACGTTTATTTACTTTTGGGACAGAGAGAGACAGAGCATGAACGGGGGAGGGGCAGAGAGAGAGGGAGACACAGAATCGGAAACAGGCTCCAGGCTCCGAGCCATCAGCCCAGAGCCTGACGCGGGGCTCGAACTCCTGGACCGCGAGATCGTGACCTGGCTGAAGTCGGACGCTTAACCGACTGCGCCACCCAGGCGCCCCTAGCAAGTGTTTTTTAGAGTTTCATCTGGGTCCCAGAGTTTTCATGACAACTGTTTTTAAGTGTTTGGTTATTTTTTATTCTATTGTGAACATAACTATTCCCTCCCACTATATTTTCAGCTGGTTATTGCTGGTACATAAGAATAGTTTTGATTCAGTTGTGGTTATACTGAAATCCTTTCTTTATGGTTTCTCAGCTTTTGCTTATGCCATTATTGTATCAGCCTGTAATACTTTTTTGTCTCTCTCTCGTGAATATTTTTATTTCGTACCTTCTTACGTTGCCCAGAACTCCTCAAGACGGTTTTCAATAATGTTGCCAGGAGGGGCAATTTTGTTCTGTTCCTGCTTGTAGTAGATGCATGGTTTACTTAACTATAGTGCTGGATATTTAGGCTGTTGTTTTAGGAGCAGATGCTTTTCAATCTTATTAAGGAATTACTCTTGGATTTTAAGGTGTATGTGGTAAAGGGGGGGCCTGGTGACTCGGTCGGTTATAAGTTGTAAGCAGTAAGAGTAATAATTGAAATAACAATAGCACCCGGACCTGCCCCCATTTTGACTGATTTCTAGCTGGATAAAGATAGCAGGATTCATCAGAGGGCAGTCTTCTTTCTTCAAAGTATTGTCTCTTTGACAGTAATGACAATAAAGACAATAATTATGGGGCGCCTGGGTGGCTCAGTCCGTTAAGTGTCTTGATTTTGGCTCCGTCATGATCTCACAACAGTGGGTTCGAGCCCCGTGTCGGGCTCTGTGCTAACATCTCGGATCCGAGCCTGCTTCGGATTCTGTGTCTCCCTCTCTCTCTGCCCCTCCCCTGCTCACGCTCTCTCTCTGTCTCTCTTAAAAATAAACATTAAAAAAATAAATAAACACAAATGTATGTGGTTGGAAACAGCACGAGATCATTACGTATTTGTCAACGTCTTTGCATCTGTGAGGAGAATGCTGCCTTTTGTGCAGGTGGGCATATGATGGTTACAGGCTATTGAATTGTTGGCTCGTATTTTAACTCTCAAATCGTGAAATTGTCTGAGGCGGTTCTCAACCTTGGCTTGCACACTCCAGTCACCCCGGGGAGCTTTAAAAATCAGTGATGCTTGGGTCCACTCTGAAGGTTCTGATTTCATACGTGCGTTGGTGTGGATGTGGCCCAAGCATCAGGAATTTAAAAGGCTCTGCAGGGGATTCTCCGGGGGAGGGGGAGGAGGACTAGGGTTCCATAGTTTACTTTTAAATGTTATGTCTATCAGGCATTAGAGTTCACTTCGTGGCTTTCCATCTTTTTCTGGTATCGGAGCGAGTCCCGTAATGTGGCAGTTTTCTCGTCCGTGAAAGTTTGAAAGAACCCGGTAGTAAATCATCCCCATCGGAGCCTTTTGTAGAGACAGTTCTTGGGTAATTTTTTCCACTGCTTACTCGGTTATTAGTTTATTCATTGTAGTTTGATAATTCACAGTTATTACAAAAATCACTTATTTAATTGTGGTTTTAAAATTTGTTTTCGTCAAAGCTTGCATGATTTATTATGTGAAGATTATTTATGTCTTGCAGTTTATTACATTTTGTGTCCTGCGGTAACTCACTTCTGACTTTATACTTTCTTATCTTTGCTAGACTCTTACCTGTGTATTAAAGAAGGTCTTGGATTTGTTTATTACAGTTGTTTTTCTCCTTTCAAATTCTCCTATTTATGCTTTTATCCTTTTTGCTTTCTACTTGTTTTCCTTATGACAGATTTTCCCACTTTCAGAAATTTTTGCTCAATTTATTGCTGAGTCAAAACTCTTGGCTACATTTCAGAATTACTTGGGAGAGCTTTAAGAAAAACTACGAACGCCCCTCTTACCTGATGTGATGTGGGTGGCGAGTGAGCCGGCAGGAAAGACTTCTTGAGACGTTTTAGGTGCAAAAAGGTGTTTTTATGAAAGCCCGGGGACAGGACCCTTAGTCCCGAAGATCTGCACTGGGACAGGGAGGAACAATTGATTATATACTTTTTTAAGTGGGGAGGGGCAGAGATAAAGGAAGTTTCCCAAAGGATTTTCATAGTATAGAAGACTTACCGCATCCTGGAGGTCTGGCTATTGTTAAGTTAAGGTTGCTTTTTGCCTCTAGCAAAGCATTAACATCAAGGCCATGGTGAGTTCCTTGAGGAATGTTGCTCTGCCTGTATTTGTCCGCAGGCTGCAGATTGTAAAGAAATTTAATTTTATCTACCTTTCTTTTGCCTTTGTTCTCATCATTACCTGCCCCCATAATTCTTTAAAAAAAAAATTTTTTTTTTCTTTTCAATGCTTCTGCATTTGGGGAGGGGGGAGGGGCAGAGAGAGAGGGAGACACAGAATCTGAAGCAGGCTTTAGGCCCCGAGCTGTCAGCGCAGAGCCCAAGGCAGGGCTGGAACTCACGAACTGGGAGATCATGACCTGAGCTGAAGTAGGACATTTAAGAGACTGAGCCACCCAGGAACCCCTTTTAAGTTTTTTTAACCGTTTTTATTTAATTTTGAGAGACAGAGAGAAAGAGCACAAGCTGGGGAGAGGGAGGGACAGAGAGAGAAGGAGACAGAACGTGAAGCAGGCCCCAGGCTCTGAGCTGTCAGTGCAGAGCCTGAAGTCAGGCTCGAACTCATGAACTAGGGATCATGACCTGAACTGAAGTCGGAGGCCTGACTGAGCCACCCAGGGGCTTCCCCCCCCCCCCCCCCCCCCCCCCGCCAACACCCCACGTGATTCTGATTCATTGGGCCTGGGCTTTGTTTTCTTCCTTTTCTTTTCCTTTTCTTCTTCCTTTTTTTCCCCTTTCTTTGTCTCTTTCATTCTTTCATTCTTCCTCCCTCCCTCCTTCTTTCCCTTTCTTTCTCTTTTCTTTCTCTCTTTCTCTTCCTCTCTTCCTCTCTCTCTCTCTCTCTCTCTCTCTCTTTCTTGGCTCCTAAAGCAGAGCCAAGCCTGAAGATAGCTGAGTTAGAACAATGAACCGAGTAAGCCCTCTTTAACTCTAAATTCTCTTAGGTAGTAATCTAAAGCCAGTAATTCACCCAAGATTATCACTTTACCAACATTTTATAGGTTTGTACATCTTTAATTCTATACTCATGTTTTGTATTTTCAAATTTACTTTTAATTACAATACAATAATTATTAGTGAGAATTTTTGGTTATAGTTACATAATATTTCTAGTTGTATTGCTTTGTGATTACTGACTGAACTTGTATAATTTATGTGTTTTCAATTTATTAGAAATTTTTGTGAATTAGCCTGTGTAGGGGAGGAAAAATCATTTTCCCTTTACCCTTGTAGGTGCTTGGCTAAGATGCCCCTATGATGAAAGACAGACTAACAAGAGAGATACAAGCAGAAGTTTAATAACCTGTATACCTCCTGTATACATGGGAGAGACCCAAGAAAACTTGAGGAACTCCCAGAAATGGCCAAAGCCATCACCTTAAATACTATCTCCAGCTAAAGACAAAAGAGGTTATTGGGAGTGGGGGAGCCACTTGTGGGGGGGTGGGGACTAGGAAAAGCATAGTAAACAAGGGTAGGGTTGTTATGCAGATTTAAGTCACTGCCTTCTCCATTGATAAGAGTTTCTAGAGGTATTTGGTCATCCCTCCTCTTCTTGGTACAGTGAGGGCGACACCCTTGGAAATGGAGATTTCCCTTATACATGTAAATGGCTCGTACAAAAGGGTCACTTTTGAGGCACCGGGGTGGCTTCTGGCTTCGTCTGTGAGTGTCCCACTCTCGATTTAGGTTCAGGTCATGATCTCACGGTCTGTGGGTTCGAATCTTGCGTCGGGCTCTGGGCTGATGGTGCAGAGGCTGCTTGGGATTCTGTCTCACTCCCTCTCTCTCTGCCCCCCTCCCCTCTCTCTCTCTCAAAATAAATAAATAAAAACCTTAGGGGCACCTGAGTGGCTCAGATGGTTCAGCATCTGACTCTTGGTTTCGACTCAGGTCCTGATCTCACGGTTTTCTGGGTTCAAGCCCTGCATCGGGCTCTGTGCTGATAGCACAGATCCTGCTTGGGATTCTCTCTCTCCCCCTCTCTCTGCCCCTCCCCTACTTGCGCTGTTTCTGTCTCCCTCAAAATAAACAAACTTTTATTTAAAAAAAAAAAAAAAAAACACCTTAGAAACAAAAACCAAAACGGTCACTTTTACTTGGATTTCAGAGCTTCTCCTAGGTCAGCTGTTTCTTAAAAAGAATCAGTTCGAGGTAACTCTTATGCCAAAGAAGAGTATTTTGGGATGTTACATTCTGCTCCCCTTCGCGTGATAAAGTTCTAGAACTGTACAATTGTCACGAATAGGGGAGCCATCCTCTATATGCGATAGAAACTCTCCTATGGTTTATTTTCTTAATTCTAGGACTCTGTATTCATAAAAGAAATCACTGACTTAACAGCTTTTTCAGAGAGGATCAGCAACACCACATTAAATGTACAGAAATTTGGGGCGCCTGGGTGGCTCAGTCGGTTGAGCGTCCGACTTCAGCTCAGGTCATGATCTCACTTTCCGTGAGTTTGAGCCTCGCGTCGGACTCAGTGCTGACAGCTCAGAGCCTGGAGCCCGCTTCAGATTCTGTGTCTTCCCCTCTCTGCCCCTCCCCTGCTCATGCTCTGTCTCTTTTTCTGTCTCAAAAGTAAATAAAAATATTTAAAAAAAATTTTAATGTACAGAAATTTGTATTATCTACCCACTTGTAATTGTATGCATTGATCCTTAGTGGTCATATATACCTTCTTCTTTAGTACAATTTGAGTCTGAGCCTTTCTCATCAAATGGAACCTAAACATTTAAAACTTACATTAGTGATGCTGATCTCTTTATAGAATGTTGGGCCCCATTGAATATTACTGGACTTTCATGTCTTTCCCGACAGCATCTCTAGAAAATCCAGCTGTAAATTTTGGACACTTAGCTATTTAGTTTCTGAGAAATACAGACTTGATGACTCATGCATCGGTCGCACCACCCTCACCGTCTTTAAACAATTCTCAGATTTATTCAGGGAAATTTTGCTTTTCCTTTTGTCTCAGGATTGCATTGCCTAGCCCGTGATGGACAGTCTTCTGCACACAATTATTTCATGTGTCAGACAGTAATCATTTTGAAAACAATTTAAAGTGGAAATTAGGAATCCAAATCGATGTTAAACTCCAGCTCTTCAGGACACGCATGCAAAGTAAATAGCTCAACTGACATGAAAATAGGATTAACTCCTTCCCCACAAGGCTACATTCACACCTTCCATCAAACTGACGGCTTCCAGTTTCTTTTGCCTTTATAATTGTAAGACGATGTTAATTTCAGGAATGCTAACCAATTAAAAATGTTCCTTTATAATGAAGAAATCCCACGCTCTCTATTATTTAAAGCTAATTGATTTCAGATTTTATATCCTGTAGGCTAGCCTCAAATGTTCAAATTGCCTCGGGGATCGGGCAGGTAACCTTGTATAACACAGTAGGGCTGGCAGAAGCCTGCTGCGGAACTAAAGATCACAGGTCCCTGCCGAATGATATTTACATCCTATTTTCAAGACAATTACAGCCATTTACCCATTTACATCCTCTAGGACCTTATTTATCTAATCTTTGTTGGACGTCATCAATTATGATGAAAGCTTGTATCCTAATTCCGTTTCCATAAATTGTTATTTCTGGCAGTTTTCATTTTAGGACATTCTCTTTGGATCCTCTGGTACCTCAGGTTCCTTTGTGATTAGGTCTTTTATCTTTGTGAGATCACTTTTGGTCTATTTGGTGTCTCTTCCCTTGTATTCTACTTTGCTACAGGTGACATTTTTCTCTCTTCCTTTTCTGTCTTTCTGTCTCTACCACTCTGACTTGCTCCCTACCTTTTGTAGGGGAGGAAGATAGGACGGGTCTAGATTCTCAGCTGAGATCCCGCCGTAATAAAAAAAGATGAACGGGAGGAAAACAAACAGAAGCTTAATAAAATGGGTACTTGGGAGAGACCCAGGAAGACTGAGTAACTCCCCCAAAAGTCCCAAGCCACCACCTTAAATACCACCTCCAGCCAAAAGATAAGGTGTTTGGGGTGGGGAGTCCCTTGGGAGGTTACCAGGAAAGGCGCTGTTAAAGTGAGGTTGTTATGCAGATTTAAGTTGTTGTCTTCTCCAGTGATAAGAAGTTCTAGAGATCCCCTTGGATGCCCTTACAAATGGAGATTTCCCTTATACAGGTACATGTCTTCCAGAAAGGCAACTTCTCTATTTCCAGAGGTACTCCTGTGTTTGCTGTGTGTAAAAACAAAAAACCAAAACCCCACAAACCCAAACAACAACAACAACAACAAAAACCACTCTAAAATAGTTCTTATACCAAAGAGGCATATTTTGGAGTGACGAATTCTACTGTCCTTCACTTGCATGCTGGAGTCTCAGAGGACCAGAACATGACCTGTCAGTCTCTCCCTCTCCTATTGAAGCCCGGCCTAAAATACTATCTTTTCTTTTCTCTTCATTTTTATTTAGCATCCTTCATTCTCTTGTAATGTATTATTTGCCCGATAGTCAATGATTACATAAATGATGTGTGGTCAACTGGTCTGTGTCCCTTTGCTCAGTCACAAACTCCTACCGATAGCAGTCAATGCACAGAGGTAGGTGAGAGTGATGAATTTTATATCGCCATGCTTTCATACCCAACTACAAAGCCAAAAAAAAAAAAAAAAAAAAAGTTTCAGAGTGAATCCTGAAGGGGCAGAAAACGTTGCCCTTCTTCCCCTCTAGGTTCTTTGGCTGGTCTAATTAAATTGCCGTAAGACAGATGAACAGGAGAAACACAAATTTACTTACATACCTCTGGGAGCCCCACTAAGACACAGAGGCGGTCAGATAATTGAGACTGACATTCTATCCAGAGCTAAGGAAAAGGGTGTAGGGGTCTGAGACTTCAAAGAGGAGGAAGCCGTTTGATGGGAGGATGTGGAGAATGAATGTCTGGTCAGCGAATATTTACCATGCCATGCCAATACGTCTTCCTGATAGAAAAGTTCTCTCTGGTAATGGCTCCCTTCCTGGTACAGGGTCCCTATCTAACTTCTCGTAGGCAGGTAAAAATTCTCCTCGAGTCTGCTGGAACCCAGTTGATTTCGGGTCCAAATACTCCACATATCCAAAGTGGTACCTTCTGGGGCGGCATATTCTGCCCCCTCTCCCTACCTTTACTGGAAGCTCAACGAAACTCCAGCTCTCTTGTCCTTCTGGGTCTTCCGACATCGTTTTCCCCTTTCCTTTTTTTTTTAATTGAGATGTAGTCCATATAACACAGAATTTACCATTTTACGTTTCTTTTTGAGAGCGAGTGAGCACAAGTGGGGGAGGGGCAGAGAGCGAGAGAAGGAGACAGAATCTGAAGCAGGCTCCAGGCTCTGAGCTGTCAGCACAGAGCCCGACGTGGGGCTCCAGCCCATGAACTGGGAGATCATGACTTCGCCTAGAATTTACCGCTTTAGTATGTCAACCTCAATTCAGTGTCCAACATCTTTTTTTTTTTAACTTTCTTTTTCATTTAAATTCACGTTAGATAACATCCTGTGTAGTTTTGGCTTCAGGAGTAGAACCCAGTGATTCATCTCTTAAATATGATACCCACTGCTCATCTCCAAAAATGCCCTCCTTGATTCCCATCACCCACTTAACCCATTCCCCCCATGCCCTCCAGCAACCCTCAGTTTGTTCTCTGTATTTAAGAGTCTTTTATGGTTTGCCTCTCTGCTTTTATCTTATTTTTCCTTCCCTTCCCTCATGTTCATCTGTTGTGTTTCTTAAACCCTACATATGAGTGAAATCATAGGATATCTCTCTCTGACTTGTTTCACTTAGCATAATACTCTCCAGTTCCATCCATGTTGTTGCAAATGGCAAGATTTCATTCCTTTTCATTGCTGAGTAGTATTCTCTCTCTCTCTCCCTCCCTCCCTCCCTCCCTCTATCTCTCTCCCTCCCTCTCTCCCTCTCCCTCCCTCTCTCCCTCTCCCTCCCTCCTCCTCTCTCTATGTATATATACATATATATATATACGTATATGTATACATGTGTACATATATATGTACGTATATATACATATACGTATATGTATATACACACCCATCACTTCTTTCCCTATTTTTCAGTCGATGGACATTTAGGCTCTTTCCATAATTTGGCTATAGTTGATAGCACTGCTATAAACATTGGGGTGTGTGTACCACTTTGAATCAGCATTTTTGTATCTTTTGGATAAATTCCTAGTAGTGCTATTGCTGGGTCATAGGGTAGTTCGATTTTTAATTTTTTTGAGGAACCTCCGCCCTGTTTTCCAGAGCGACTGCACCAGCTTGCGTCGCCACCAACAATGCAAAAGAGATCCATGTTCTCTGCATCCTCGCCAACATCTGTCGTTGCCTGAGTTGTTCGTGTTAGCCATTCTGACAGGTGTGGGGTGGTATCTCAGTGTGGTTTTGATTTGTATTTCCCTGATGAGGAGTGATGAGCATCTTTTCACGTGTTTGTTGGCCATCTGGATGTGTCTTCTTTGGCAAAGTGTCTGTTCATGTCTTATTTCTTCGCTGCATTTCTTGTTTTTTTTAGGTGTTGAGTGTGGTAAGTTCTTCATAGATTTTGGATACTAACCCTTTATCCGATACGTCATTTGCAAATAGCTTCTCCCATTCTGTTGATCTATATATCTGTTTTTGTGCCAATACCATACTGTCTTGAAGATTACAGCTTTTTGTCGTCTGATTGCTGAGGCTAGGACTTGCCGTACTATGTTGAACAGGGGTGAGAGTGGACATCCCTGTCATGTTCCTGACGTCATGGGAAAGCCCTCAGTTTTTCCCCATTGAGGATGATAGTAGCTGTGGGCCTTTTATACATGGCTTGGACGATGTTAATATATGTTCCTTCTATCCCGACTGTCTTGAGGGTTTTTATTAAGAAAGGATGCTGTATTTTGTCAAATGCTTTTTTTGCACCGATTGACAGGATCCTATGGTTCTATCCTTTCTTCTATTAATGTGATGTATCACGTTGATTGATGTGCGAATATTGAACCAGCCCTGCAGCCCAGGAATGAATCCCACTTGATCACGATGAATAATTATTTTAATATACTATTGAATTCAATTTGCTAGTATCTTGTTGAGAATTTTTGCATCCATGTTCGTCGGAGATATTGGCCTGGAATTTTTCTTTATACTGGAGTCTTTATCTGGTTTTGGACTCAAGGTAATGCTGGCTTCATAGAATTGAGTTTGGAAGCTTTCCTTCCATTTCTATTCTTTGGAACAGTTTGAGAAGAATTGTTATTAACTCTTCTTATTAAATTGTCTGGTAGACTTCCCCTGGGAAGCCATCTGGCCCAGGACTCTTATTTTTGGGGAGATTTTTGATAACTGATTCAATTTCTTTCCTGGTTATGGGCCTGTTCAGATTTTCTATTTCTTCCCATTTGAGTGATGGTAGTGTGTGACAGTCTAGGGATTTGTCCATTTCTTCCAGATTGTCCAGTTTGTTAGCATATCATTTTTCATAGGATTCTCTTATAATTGTTTGTATTTCTGGGGTATTGGTTGTGACCTCTCTTCTTTTGTTCGGGATTTTGTCTATTTGGGCCCTCTCTCTTTTCTTTTTGATAAATCTGGCTAGGGGCTTATCAAGTTTGTTTATTCTTTCAAAACACCAGCTCTTAGTTTCATTGATCTGTTCTGCTGTTTTTAATTTTTTTCAACGTTTGTTTATTTTTGAGAGAGAGAGCATGAGCTGGGGAGGGGCAGAGAGAGAGGGAGACACAGAATCTGAAGCAGGATCCAGGCTCGGAGCTGTCAGCACAGAGCCTGACAAGGGGCTCATACCTACGAACAGTGAGATCATGATCTGAGCCGAAGTCAAATGCCTAATCGACTGAGCCACCCAAGTGCTCCCTCACTGATCTGTTTTACTGTATTTTTGGATTCTGTATCATTTATTTCTGTTCCAATCTTTATTATTTCCCTTCTTCTGCTGGCTTTGGGCTTTATTTGCTGTTCCTTTTCTAGCTCCTTTAGGTGCAAGTTTGTGTTGTGTATTTGGGACCTTTCTTGCTTCTTGAGATAGGCCTGAATTGCAGTGTGTTTTCCTCTTAGGACTGCCTTTGCTACATCCCAAAGGGTATGGACTGTCGTGTTTTCATTTTCATTTGTTTCCTTGTATTTTTGAAATTTCTTCTTTAATTTCCTCGTTAACCCATTCATTCTTTAGTAGGATGTTCTGTAACCTCCATGTATTTGAGGGCTTTCCAAATTTTTTCTTGTGGTTGACTTCAAGTTTCATAGTGTTGTGATCTGAAAATATGTATGGTATGATCTCTGTCTTTTTGTACCTGTTGAGGGCTGTTTTGTGATACAATATGTGGTCTATTGTGGAGAATGTTCCATGTGCACTCAAGAAGAATGTGCATTCTGCTGCTTTAGGATGAAACGTCCTGAATATATCTGTTAAGTCCATCTGGTCCAATGTGTCATTCAGAGCCGTTGTTTCCGTGTTGATTTTCTGCTTAGATGATGTGTCCATTGCTCTAAGGGGAGTATTACAGTCTCCTACAATTATGGTATTATTATCAATAACTTTGCTGATGTTTGTGATTGATTTATCTATTTGGGTGTTTTAAGTTGAGGGCATAAATGTTTACAATTGTTAGTTCTTGATGGATAGACCCCTTAATTATGATATAATGCCCTTTTGCATTTCTTGTTACAGTCTTTGTGTTAAAGTCACGTTTGTCTGAGATAAGTATGGCTACTCCAGCTTTCTTTTGCTGTCCATTATCACGATAGATGGTTCTCTATCCCCTCACTTTCAATCTGCAGGTGTCCTCAGATCTAAAATGAGTCTCTTATAGCAACATATAGATGGATCTTATTTTTTTTTAAATTCATTCTGATAACCTATGTCTTCTGAGCGGGGCATTTAGTCCATTTACATTCAGAGTGATTATGAAAGATTTGAATTTAGTGCCATTGTGTTATCTGTAGATTTCTTGTTTGTGTTGATGTTCTCTGGTCCTTTGTAGTCTTTGCTGCTTTCCACTGAGAAAGACCCCTTAGAATTTCTTACGGGGCTGGTTTAGTGGTCATTATTAACTCCTTTAGTTTTTGTTTGGGAAAATCTTTCTCTTTTATTCTGAATGACGGCCTTGCTGGATAAAGGATTCGTGGCTGTATATTTTTCCTATTCAGCACATTGAATATTTCCTGCTAGTCCCTTCTAACCTGCCAAGTTTCACGGGACAGGTCTGCTACTAACTTTATGTGTCCACCCTTGTAGGTTAAGGACCTTTTGTCTCTAACTCCTTTCAGAATTCTCTCTTTATCTTTGTATTTTGCCAGTTTCACTATAATGTGTCATCATGTTGATCTGTTTTTGCGGATTTTGACAGGAGTTATCTGTGCCCTTTGGACTTAGATGCCTGTTTTCCTTCCCCAGATTAGGGAAGTTCTCAGCTATAATTTGTTCACATAAACCTTCTGCCCCTTTTTCTCTCTCTTCTTCTGGGACTCCTAGGATACAGATAGTGTTTTGTTTCATGGAATCACTTAGTTCTCTAATTCTCCCCTTGTGATCTAATAATTTCCTTTCCCTCTTTTTTTCAGCTTCATTATTTTCCATGATTTTATCTTCTGTTTCACCTGTTCCCTCTTCTGCTTCTTCCATCCTGTCACTGTATCTAGTTTATTTTGCCTCTAAGTTATAGTATTTTTTAATTCATCGTGACTAGTTCTTAGGTCTTTGACCTCTGCAGCAAGGGTTTCTCTGGTGTCGTCTTTGCTTTTTTCAGGCCCAGCTATTAGTCTCATGACTGTTATTCCAAATTCTTATTCAGGTATATTGTTTGCATCTGTTTTCAACAATTCTCTGGCTGTGATTTCTTCTTGACCTTTCTTTTGGGGAGAATTCCCGTCTTGTTGTTTTGGCTAAGTTTTCGTCTTTTGCCTGTTGTAAAGGCTCATTATGTGTCCTGCACCTGTGAGTACCACTGTAGTAAAAAGAGGTCCTGCACAGCCCACGGTCTGGGACTCCAGGAAGCGTTTCTGATGTATGTTGTGTGCGTTCTGTCGGTGCGTTTTTGGCTGCTCTTTCCCACTGTTCGGTCCTCTGCAGACCTCCTCCTTGCTCGTAGTGGTGGTGGTTGGACCTTTAACTAGGTGTGCTTTGATTTATTTGTTGAAGTAACCCCGGAATAGAAAAAAAAAAAAAAAGGTATGTGTGTATGGAGCCTGATCCCATAAAAAGAGAAAAAAGAAAGAGGAGGAAAGAAAACCAAAGAGAATCAAATACCTATAGGGCTAATTCCAGAGAAAGAGAAAGAGAAAACATGGAGACAGAATAGGATAAAAAAAAAAAAAATATGTATATAATGAGAATTGACAAAGACCAAATCAGAAGCTATGAGCCTGGTTTGGAAAGAAAAAAAAGAGGGAAGAAAGAAAAAGAACGAGTCGCCTGTTGGTTCCTGGGGGGTGGTGGCTGTGCTGGTCTGGAGGAGAGGTCGGCTGTGTTGGGTCAGCCAGTGTCACTCCAGTAAATAAACAGTTACCAGGCCCGGAAGGGCTGGGTGTGGCGTAAGCCTGTCCCACCTCCACTGGGGGGCGCCGCGCTGCTTCCTGAAGTCCCACCATGTTGGCGTTGCGGGGAAAAATGGCGTCACCCCGGTCTCTTCTCCCCGGACTGGGTGTCTCACACCATGGTGTTCAGGTAGCCGTCACAAAATAGGGAGGGCAGCCAGCAGGCACCGTGTCACAGTTCTCCTGTGCCTTCCATTTGGCTCTCGGCTGGGTTTCAGAACCCCTGAGATACGGGACCCCGTTCTGGTTTAGAACCACTCTGCCCTGCTGATGAAAGGCCTTTGGCTGGCATCTGCAGGGCCTTCTGTCCTTGGGGAGGCAATGAACCCTCTTCCCAGGGTACTCCAGGAAGGGGAATGTTCTCTCCCAGTGTGCCCCAGAGATGTCTACACCACACTGTGCACTCTGGGGCCAGCTCCCTCCTCCCCAGAAGTGTGCACCTCAGCTCCTCTCCAGAGAAAGTCCTGCACTTTCAAAGCCTCTGAGTTTCAGCTCCAAAGGCTGTTTGCAAAACAGAACTGGCACGCTCTGTACTTCTCCTTCCCCAGTCTGTGGTCTGGAGAGGTTTTCCTCTTGTGCTCAGTGCCCAACTCCTGTCTCTTTCGCTACCTTATGTCTGCCCACAGAAAGGGTTCTTTCCCCTCCATAGCTCCGCCGTTTTCTCTCCCCCAAGTCACATACTCACAGCTCAGTCCTGCCAGTCTGTCTCCCTCCAACTGTAGAGAGCCTTCTACCCCCCTGCAGATCTGTTTCCTGGGTATTCCAACTGGTCTGACCTCAATACAGCTGTGTTTCAGGGCACAGACGGAAAATCCCCGTCCCCCTCATTCTCCCCCATCTTAACTGCCCCTCAATGTCCAACATCTTTGTTTTGAAGCAAAATTGACATAACATAAAACTAACCATTAACCATCTTATTTTTATTATTTTTCTACATGTTTATTTTTTATATTCATATAAAAATTATATATTATATTTTATATATTTTATATTTATACAATAAATATATTTTATAAATATATTTATAAAATATATATATAAATATAAATATAACAAATATATATTTATATAAATATAAATATATTTATAAAAGAAATAAATTTTATATATTTTATATTTATATAATAAATAATAAATTTTATAGTAAATAAATAAATAAGTTTATATATATATTATATAATATATATGTTATATTATATAAAATTATATATATAAAATAAATATTTATAAAATATTTATTTTATATTTCTTAATGTTTATTTTTGAGAGGGAGAGTGTGTGCGTGCAGGGGTAAGGGAGGGGCAGAGAGAGGGGTCACAGGATCTGAAGCAGGCTCTGTGTTGACAGCAGACAGCCTGATGCAGGGCTTGAACCCACGAACCGGGAGATCATGACCTGAGCTGAAGTTGGGTGCTTAGCTGACTGAGCCACCCACACGCCCTAACCATTAGCCCATTTAAAGGGTGCAATTTAGTGCCATCTAGTATATTTACAGTGTTGCATAACGATCACTTCTAATTCCAAGACATTTGCATCACCCCAGAAGGAAACCCTATACCCATCCAACAGCATCTTACCAGAAATGTTCACTCAACACAAATATGACCGTATTCTAGAAGTGAGTTTAGCTAACCTTCTAACTGGAGGCAGGCCAGGTGAATTTTCCAGGAAAGCAATTGAACATAGGACCATTCTGGAATGGAGCCAAAGGTGCCATTTTGAAAGGTTGGAGATCTGCAGGTACACTAGATTTCTAGAACCTGTTCCAGTAAAGACAGTGCCTCGGCAATACTTGCAAAGGATCCATTCATTTTGAATAGAATCACTTAACTCACTGCAGCTCCTCTCTAACATCCTTTACGGTAATGAACAAAGTGTCTTGTGTTGATCAAAGACAAGCTACTGAGACATTTTGTCAGCCACTTCTGAAGTGTGGGCTTCTGATAAAAATTTGCTAAACTCTCCCGGAACGTATATTCCTAATTAGAGTAACTGACCACCTTTAGAAGGGTAGATTGCACCTAACAGACTCAGTCGTACATATCATATTGTCCATGTTGGATTACCACACTGTCACATCATATACACAATTAACTTGAGACCGGAGGGAATATTAAAATTGAGCTCTCAAGGAGCACGTGTCCCAGGGCAAGCTTGAAATGGTAGCCTGAATCTCCTGGCCCCTCAGTTGTCCTCAGTGACCACGTCTTCCTCCGTGTGTGATCAGGTTGCCACGTTGAGAGTGATTCCAAGGGTTAAACATACGTATTGTTCGTACAACATGGCACCTGAGCCTAATAAGGAAGGTATTTCAATGGGCCTTCAGCTGAAGAGGCAGTCATTTGTCTGCTTCATCATGGAGGAAAAATGGGCTGTGTTATACTTACCGAGAGGCCCAGTGTTCCAGAATGGTTAAGGAATTTTCAAGAGCATTTTGGACGATCTCTGATTTTTACAGTAAGTACTATAGAATCCACCTCTCCCACCTGAGTCCCTCTCCAGCACTCCCCTCCCCACGTTGTAGCAGGATGCTCGCACAGAAAGTCGTGACACTGAGGCTTTTCTTTCCAGGAAGCAATTTTGATCTTGTCGGCATGGGCTCAGAGGGTTTGTACCTGAAAGACTGAGCCCGGAATGCCGCGTGGTATAGCATTTTATGCGTTTTCTACTTCTTTGTCTCCATATATGGGTAACATATAGACATACAGTCTGATTGGCGGGGGCGGGGGGGAGGGTCTCACGTTACAGGGTCATGAGGGATGTCATGTACAGACATACAGAGTCGTGAGGAATGTCACGTACGCACGTAGCCAGGTTGCCTTCCCTCATCTTGAGGTCTTTTCTCACCACATTCCTTAGGGAGGGGACCCCCGCACCAACACATACACAGTGTAAGATGAGACTGGTTGGCATTGAGCTAGGCTCTTTGAAGTTCCTGGAGAAGTTTAAGGTGGGATCTCCGGTGCGCTGTAAGAATTTCACATCTTCCTATTGAAAGAATATTCAGAAAAAATATTAGTTTGTCTGCATAGTAGTCCCCCCAGCCTTGCCTGTAGGGTACATGTTCCAAGACCCCCAGTGGATGCCTGAAACCACAGGTAGCACTCAACCATATGTAGTGGGTTTTTTTTTTTTCCCGTATACACACGTGACATACCTATGATAAAGTTTAATTTATAAATTAAGCACCGTAAGAGATTAACAACAATACGTAATAATAGAACAATTTTAACAATATACTGTAATAAGTTACACGAACGTGGGCTCTCAAAATACCTCATCGTGCTGTACTCGGCCTTCTTACGATGATGCGAGATGGTAAGACGCGCGTGATGAGATGAAGTGAGGTGGGCGACGTAGGCATCGTGATGCAGTGGTGGGCTCCCGTCGACCTGAGCACGGGGCGGAAGGAGGATCATCTACCTCTGGACCCAACTGACCGCGGGCCACTGAAACTGCAGAAAGCGAAGCCATGGATACGGTGTGGGGGGCGGGGGTGGGGGGGGGACTACTGTAACTTACATATAGAATCCCACTGCGAAATCTGACAGATAGTACTTGAGCTTAGAGCAGAGCTGAATGATGGATTTGTTGCTTGGGTATCGTTTCCTTATCCTAACCAGACAGTGATGAAAATACAGGCTTTGTATATGGTAACCTAGATTGCATATCTGTTCGCAGAGCTGGTGTGTGGAACGTCTTGGTGAAACTCTCCGCGTTCGCTTTACATCAACAGCAAGTATATAAGCACTAGCCGTGTTGACTCTCAGTTCTGATGAAAATTTTCTTGCCATTTCTTAGCTTCTAATTATGATCCCAACAGGTATTATCTTTTGATGCCTATTTAGAAGACGAACTGCCTGATAAAACTCAAGAAAAGTATAGAATAAGACGCTATAAAATCCTCTTCTACCTCGAAGATGACACAATTCAAGTAAATGAACCAGAGTTGAAAAATAGCGGACTGCCTCAAGGTACCTATTGAAAGCAGAGTTACGGTCCTCTGACTTGTAACTCCCCCCTTTGTATGCTGCCCTTCTCTAGGTTTTTATATATGTTTTTTTAATCTTTATTCACTTTTGAGAGACAGAGAGAGACAGAGCATGAGTGGGGGAGGGGCGGGGGGCGGGGGGACAGAGACTCCGAAGCAGGCCCCAGGCTCCGAGCTGTCAGCACGGAGCCCGACGTGGGGCCCGAACCCACGAACCGCGAGATCGTGACCTGAGCCGAAGTCGGACGCTCGACCGCCTGAGCCACCCAGGTGCCCCACCCCCGTCTCTGGCTTTTTAAAAGGCGCCATATACTGCTTTGGTGTCTGACTTGTTGGTGACTGTGAATATGAACATGCCATTGGCCTGCGGTTATGGATGGTGACTTACTGGCTTTCTACTCCGTCCCCTCCCACCCCCCACCTCAGCATGGGCCCTTTGTCTTGCTCTTGTATGGTATATTAGTTTTCTTTCCCATGCTGCTCCAGTATGAGTAAACCCTCCTGTGTCTTCAGTCTCTTTACTATGATCATATTACTTCTTCACAACACTTTCAAGGAGAAGAGAGGAGACGCGTCCACTGTCGCTTCCAGATTCGTATTCTCTCTTCTTTCTTCCTTTCTCTGTCCTTTAAGTGCTTATCTCATCATTTATTTTGAGAGTGCGCAAGCACGTGTGAGCAGGGGAGGGGCAGAGAGAGAGAGAGAGAGAGGTGGAGAGAGTCCCGAGTAGTCTCGGCATGGTCAGCGTGGATCCCGATGTGGAGCTTGAACTCCTGAGCCCTGAGATCATGACCTGAGCTGAAATCAAGAGTCAGATGCTTAACCGACTGCGCCCCGCACCCCCCCCCCCCACCAGGCACCTCTCTCTCTTCTTTCTTGAATTCACAGCCATTTGCTTTAACCACCCTCTCTTCCTCCTGATCCCTGTTAACTACACACTCTGATGGCTCTTCCGCAGAGGGTCGTTGTTCCTTCACCCCTCCCCTCCCCCATGTACCAGTCCTCTTTATCCATACTCCATCTCAGCCAGTTAACTCTGTGATGTGGCCACCAGAGGAGTGAATCCTAAACTGCATTATTAAGAGTAGGGTGGAGATCAAGGGAGGTGACTGATTTCTTCTTGTGCTAGGAGTCCTTCACCTGGGACAGTGCCTGGGACAGATCTGGATGCCTTCAGGGGGCAGCAGCCACGGTGGTAAAAGGCCTGAAAAGTTGTCATGTGTAAGGCAGAATAGTGAAAAGGGATATTTGTCTGTAAAGGGAAGATTCGGGTGTGCCTGGTGAATTCAGGAATCTGAAGGGCTGCCATGGGGAGGAAGGACGACCTAATTTTCTGTATCCTCAAGGATATGACCTGAGGGGGCGGGGTCAGAATTCAGGTCAGTAAGAATAATAATTTTCTGGCAGAGAGCTGCCAGAGATTGTATGGGATGTTTCTGGAAGAACATGGGGGTCAGGGTCAGGTGTGGGGGTAGAGAGGGGTGTCATGTATTTGGTCCTTGGTATAGATTGGGGGCAGGTCAGGGTTATTTTTCACTGATAGCTTAGTAGAGGTATGGGAGGGGGTCGTGAGCTTAGTAGAGGTATCGGAGGGGGTCGTGTGTGTGTGTGTGTGTGTGTGTGTGGTGGTGTAGATGACCTTCCAAGACCACTTCGACCCCTCAGGAGCCATGATTCTTTGGTACAACCATCTGTTCTCCACGTAGCAGCCAGAGTGTCACGTGGGGGTATTACCTTGACGCGGCGCCGTCCTCCAAGAAGCGTGCGTGCGGGCTCTCCCAGAGGCCACGGAGCAAAAGCCTCGTGGACCAGATTAAAATGCATCATCACGTGACGCGTGGAAACAATTCGAAATGTACGGTGAGACACGAGGGGGAAGGAAAGGAGTTCAGTTCGCACACGTGGGACGAGGTACGGGTGGCTGGGAGGACCGCTCTGCCTGAATCCCGGGGTAGGCCGTGGTCCCGCCGTCTTTGCTGCGTCAGTCTTGACGACCAGAGTTGAAGTTCAAGTAAGGAGGACCACAGACAGAAGGGACCCTGGGCTCACGGCACACGCTCTATCGGAGAGACCCAGGAAGAAGAGGGCCTGGCCACGGCTGTAGTCATGGGGTTTGTTTGTTTCTCGGCGAAAGGACACCTGGGGCCAGAATGGGTGTCACCAACGAATGAGTGACCAAATTGAGGCCTCGTGAATATTGAGTACTCATGAATATTTACTGACTCTTGTATACTTGTTGTGTCATGAATATTTAGAGCCCAGGTGCCTCCAGTATATTTAATACCTACAGAAAATGAATTATCTCCGGGTCCTTCCATCTCCTCCTTTTCTGTGTTTGACACATAACATGCCCTGCTTACCCTTATTTAACCCATCTTACGAATTTCTGCCTATGTTGAAGAGACTTTGTTCCTTACCAACTACTTATCTGGGCCCGTTGCCTCCCCGTTGATATACCACGATGGGTGCTATGGGGAGAAACAGAGAAATTTGGGGACCATGGGTCTCTGAGTATAAGGTCGTGACGGGGCAGTATGCAGAGGATTTCCTTCAGTGTTCACGAGATTGAGGTTTTCTTGGCACATAGCTCCATTGCGTCCGGATGATGAACTTGGGGCCAGTCAGCATTGCCAAGAAGTGTTTGTCGAATGCCTACTCTGTGCCGGGCACTGTGCTGGCTCTCCTGGAGCTAGCAGGTAAGCAGGTTGGAGAGGAAAGGGAGTGACTATAGCCCAAGAGTTTTGCAGTTGTTCAGGTTAGCAGGTGCTCAGTGTCTAAACCTGGACAATGACAGTAGGAAACAGAAAACACAGGAAAGACCTGAGGGACATTTGGTTGGCAGAGTTGATAGGCATTGACCAACAACTAAATATAGAAAGTGTGGAAGGGGAATATCTAATGACAGGTGCTTTGTCAAGTCCCTGGTAAAGTACCTCCTTTATCACTATCTCATTTAATCCCCCAACGACCATCTAAAGTAGGTCATTGTCAGCTCTCAAAGAAAAAGAAACAGAAGGAATTTGCTTCATCTAAATCTTAACAGGTCGCCTCAGAGCTCACTCTGCGGTCGGTCGAAAAGATGGTGATACAGTAGTAAAACCCAGAAGCACGGAGCAGGGAGCCACGTTCGGGGTAGAGGTAGGGTATCCTGGTTCTGACCGTGAGGCCTTTGAACGTGGTTGGGACATCTGTATGGTGATGCCCGCCGTGTTGGGATGTATTTTCGGGAAGAAAGTCAAGACTGGAGGTGTGGACTGGGAATCGGGGGTGCTCAGATCGTGAACAGAATCAGGCTTATTCTCCCATGTTGGAAGAGAGGCACTGTTGAGGTGGTGGAAAGGGGCAGAGAGAGAGAGAGAGAGAGAGAGAATCCCAAGCAGGCTTCCAGCTTTCAGTGCAGAGCCCAGAGTGGGGCTCGATCCCATGAACCTGTGAGATGATGGCCTGAGCTGAAATCAGGAGTCGGACGCTTAACCGACTTGAGTCACGCAGGCGCTCCCACAGACTTTTATGGTTGGAAATACGACACTTTATGAAGGGACAAGAAGTCTTTAGACTCTTCAAGGTCGTTTTTTACCTATACAAGGCAGTTTTTAAAGATTGACAATAATGTATTAGAAAACGTTGGAAGAATTACTTCAGAACAGAAAGCAAATTCACAACTTTTAAATTCTATGAACATCTGTTTTACCTGTGTGTTTGTAAGCGATGGTATTGCCTTAGTCAAAAAATATTTTCTTCTATTTTTATACTAATATTTATATTTATAAACACTTATTATATTTATAGTTACTTGAATGCTTTACTCCAACATTCCCTAACTAAGCTTTTTGCCTGTTTTTGATTACCTTCCCCATGTGACATCAAATTTATACAAATGATAGACTGGGGATCACAGGATATCCTGAACCTTCATCAGTGCATTGTTTTTATTTTTTTTTTAAAGGTCATTGATTTATTTTGAGAGAGAGAGGGGGGTTGGGGGGGGAGAGAGAGAATCCCCAGCAGGCTCCGCACCACCAGCACAGAGCCCGACATGGGGCTCGAACCCACAAACCGTGAGTTCATACCCGAGCCGAAGTCAGACGCCCAACTGACTGAGCCACCCAGGTGCCCCTGTGCATTGTTTTATTATTATTCCTGTAGCTAACTGCCCCGTCTAGTGAGTCTTTGGTTTTATTAAACTATCCAAGAAGAAAAATGAAAGGTAACCTCTATGAGGATCTTGGGAAGGCTTTTATTAAGACTTCTCGATTCTCTCAGCCTCTTGATTTCAAATCGAAGCGCACAAGCAGATTGCAGAGGCAAACCGATGTTAGTCATAATGATATTTGAACATTATTAGGGAAGTCGGGGGCAATGTTATTCATAAAGACCTGGGGCCGGGCTGGGGGGGGTGGTGGGGAACAACTCTGAGTAAAAGGCGACTTGTAAAGTCTCTTGAAAATTTCGGAATTTCTGACTGGCTCTTCCTGATCAGTACGTTTTCTCAGAGGGAAGACACAGCTCAGGGGTACGCACGGAATACGCGGTCATCGCGATCCGTAACAAGACTGAGTTTGTCAACAGCAATTCCTGGCGGGCTCTCGCAAGCACCGTGGAAAGCAAACACGAACCAGCCACTCCATCATCAAGCTCTGTTTGGCAAGAAACGAGTCCGTCTGGAAATATTTAATACGATGATTCCAGTTCAGGAAGGTCCGTTTGGACAGAGGCTCCTTGGGAAAAAAATCACGTAAACATCTTTGGGCTTTCCAAAGTTAAACGGGGAAAAAGAGCAAACAAGCTTTGTGAGTCAGCGGCTCAGATGTCAGCGGGACGGGGTAGGTGGTGTTTCTTTCAGTTGTATCTTGACTAGTTTGGGACTGCTTTTCATGTACCTGTGGGCCCCGGAAAGGGGCTAGGGGTCCTATTTAGGTGACGCCCACTGATGGTATTCCTGTGACTTCCATAGGGCATCTACATTTTCCAAATGAAACGGGAGGTCAAACGCTTTCCTTCTTTTGTGGAGCCGACCACTGAAATGAGCGCACGTAGGGGCACCTGGGTGGCTCGGTCGGTTAAGCGTCCAACTCCTGATTCCAGCTCAGGTCATGATCTCAGTTTCGTAGGTTCCAGCCCCACGTCGGGCTCTGTGCTGACAGCTCAGAGCCTGCTTGGGATTCTCTCCCTCTCCTTCTCTCTCTGCCCCTCCTCCACTCCTGCTGTCTCTCTCTCAAAATAAATAAATAAAATTAAAAAAAAAAAAAGAAATGAGCACACCTGGATGAATTGGCCTCCCCCTTCAGTTGCCTCTCCTGTCATGTGATTTTTTTTTTTTTTTTTTTTAGGGAGGGGGTAGTTTGGAATAAGCCAGAAACAAGAGAGGCACGATGCCAAACTAGGCATTCAGTTACACACAGCTTCTAATCAGAACAACGTATTTGTAGCGTTCACGAATCCATGCTGGCAGAGAGGTCGATGTGTGGTATAAGTCACGTCGCTGTCACACCTCAAGGCTTGCTTTTATTTCTTGCCAGGACATCACTCTCTTCTTGGTTAGATGTGTCATATGTATAGAGTTTGTTGCTGTTCTGTTGGAATGTGGTTAAAACAATGTTACACCAAGCCAAGAATGTCAAGAGGTTAATCCCAGTAGTTTGACTTCCAATTGTCTAAGAGAATCATTGTTTGTCGGCCACTACTGAGTCCAAACTAACCTATGGTAAAGAAAGGCTAATGATTAGAAAGGTACCATAATTTTCTGGTGAGGTCTATGCCAGCTGTTCTCAGCTGAGAGCACTCATCAGAATCTCCTGGCCCTCCCCAAGAATTTCTGATTGTGTAGACCGGGGGGCGGGTCAAGAACCGGCTTCCATTTCTTAGCGTGTCCTTGGTTAAGAACACTGATTGCTGGGATGCCTGGGTGGCTTAGTCGGTTAAGCGTCCGGCTTCGGCTCAGGTCACGATCTCTGGGTTGGTGAGTTTGAGCCCCACGTCGGGCTCGCTGCTGTCAGCGTGGAGCCCATTTAGGATCCTCTGTCCCTCCTTTCTGTCCCGCTCCCCCCCCCAACTCTTGTGTGCTCTCTCTCTCTCAAAAGTGAATAGACATGGAAAAAAAAAAACAACTGATTTCCACTAGTGACTTGTTTCACCCTTCAACATAATACTTTCTCTTATATATTTTTTTATACTGTAGGATAATCTAATCAAATGTAATTGCAAAATATTACATTCATATGTCATTCATTCACGTTGGGCATATAGTCCATCTAAGTACTGCATCCCATAAAGTGGAGGAGGGATGGTGGTAAGGTTGCCAGGTAAAATACAAGATGCTTAATTAAATTTGAATTTCAGATAAGGAATAAAGTTTTTAGTGTGTCCCAAATATTGCCTGGGACCTACCTGTACTAAAATTATTCACTGTTTGTCTAGAATTCCTATTTAATTAGGCATCCTATATTTCAGTGTGCTGACTAAATCTGGCAACCCCAGAGGGTAGACCTTGGGGAAGGGGTTGCCACTGAATGGAACAGAGTGGGATTTAAGAGTGGAGGTAAGTCATTGGCCTGTGAAGACAGGTGTTTGGTGCATGGGGGCTGCTCAATAAATATCTGTTGAAGAAACAAAGGAGAGGAGGGAGGAGAGATCAAAGGAAAGGCCAAGTGGTAGACAGTGTCCATAACGGAATGCGGGCATCAGATATGGCACCAGGTACTTTGAGGGATCAGAAGAGGAAACGCCAGTATCCACTAGAGAAGACATTTGAGTGGTACCTCACAAGTTTCTCCAGATAAAGATGAAAGATGAAGGTATATTAGCCAGAAGGGACAGCATGAGATCAAGAGGTGGGAAAGTGGTAGGGTTGGAGTTGGGAAGGTACTTGGGAGCCGATCCTGGGGTGTGTAAGGAAAACTAGGAAAGGAGGGGACACTAGAGCACCTGTCATGCTAGTGTTTGGGGCTCATTTGGTGGCTAGGGGGGACATGCATAGGATCATTTTTTTTTTTTTAATTTTTTTTTTCAACGTTTATTTATTTTTGGGACAGAGAGAGACAGAGCATGAACGGGGGAGGGGCAGAGAGAGAGGGAGACACAGAATGGGAAACAGGCTCCAGGCTCTGAGCCATCAGCCCAGAGCCCGACGCGGGGCTCGAACTCACGGACCGTGAGATCGTGACCTGGCTGAAGTCGGACGCTTAACCGACTGCGCCACCCAGGCGCCCCCATTTTTTTTTTAAGTTTATTTTATTTTGAGGGAGAGTGAGCAGGGGAGGGGCAGAGAAAGAGGGAGCATCTCAGGCAGGCTCCACGCTGTCAGCACAGAGCCCGACGCAGGGCCTGATCCCACAAACTGTGAGATCACGACCTGAGCCACAAATCAAGGGTCGGACGCTTAACCAACTGAGCCACCCAGGTGCCCCAGTATTGTTATGATCAGAGGCAAGGAATTTTCTTTTCTTGAAAAAAAATTTTTTCAATGTTTATTTTTGAGTGAGAGCGAGAGAGAGACCAGAGTGCGAGCGGGGGAGGGGTGGAGAGAGAGGGAGACACAGAATCCGAAGCAGGCTTCAGGCTCTGAGGTGTCAGCACAGAGCCTGATGCAGGGCTTGAACTCACAAATTGCAAGATCCTGACCTGAGCCCATGTCGGACGCTTAACCGACTGAGCCACCCGGGCACCCCCTGGAGTTTTCCATTTTGTATTCTTTTGCTGCAAGACAGGTGTCAGACTATCTGTATATTAAAAAAAAAAAAAAAAAAAAAAAAAAAAAAGTGATTCTTATAACACCAAAACGCCAAAGAAGGACATTTTGTAAAAATCAAAATGGAACAGTCATTTTAGCGGAGGAATAATCGTGAACATAAGAGAAGATACTCTGTTGTGTCTGAGCACACTGAAGGGTCTTAACATTTTTAGGTTACAAACTTAGTTGACACAGCGACAGGTGGCAATTCCGGTTGAATATTCATTCACCTAAGAAATCCCTGTCTCTAGACTCAGATGTATCCTAGGTGTGTGGTGTTACTAAAACGAACTAAACCTACCGAAAATTTAGAGGTAAGAGGTGGTAGTCTCAATTCTGGAAGGTGAATGTCTAAAAACTAAATTTAGTGGTATGACCAAAGATCTAAAGCAAGTCCCAAGGGGTGAAATGAAAATGCGTTAAACATAAATGGATATGTCATCATTTTGATCTAAACCACAGGGAAATGTTGGAAAGTTAAAGCTTGCAGAGCATCATCAGATAGCCAGGGTCTTTAAAAAGGAAGAGAGAGAGAGAGAAAATACGACGATCAGGAGGAGCTTAAAAGCAGGCACCCAGTGCGCGGACATCTGCCCAAATTGTCGAAGCAGAGCGAGCGAGCAAGCAGGAGAGGGGCAGAGGGGGAGGGAGGCGGAGAATCCCAAGCAGGCTACGCGTTGTCAGCGCAGAGCCCGACACGGGGGCTCGAACACAGGAACCACGAGATCACGACCTCAGCCGAAACCAAGAGTCGGAGGCTCAACCGACTGAGCCACCCAGGCGCCGCGTGGCTTTGGATTTTCTTGTTATTGAAAAGTTTCCTATTTAGTGTTAGGCCCGCCTTCTCTTTCCAACCCACGAATGGTCAAGGCTTTTCTTTGTTACCTCAAAGAGCTTCTCCGGCCTCTTGGGCATGCCCTGTGGAGGAGAGGTGGGAGCACAGGTAAGGAAATGTGGGAGTCTGGGAGGGTGTGGGGGCAGCTAATGCAGGGGTGGTGCCCCCCCCCCCCCAGAGGGGGGCCTTGGTGCAGCAGGCAAGTGGGCCCTGTTCAGAAAATTGCTTTTGGAGGATTAAGAGAGGCCGTTCTTTTGGAAGAGCGACTCCATCTCGTCGCTCTCCTTTTTCTGGCGGCCGGCAGCGATTCTCCCAGTTTCTATCCCGTTTCGTTGTTGTTTTCAGTTGATGTGTGTGCTCTGAGAGAGAGCGAGAGCACTCGTGCGCCCACGTGGGAGTTGGGGAGGTTGCGGAGAGAGAGAATCCCAGGCACCCTCCACGTGGTCAGCGCGGAACCCGATGCGGGGCTGGAACTCACAGACCGCGAGATCCTGACCTGAGCTGACATCAAGAGGTGGATGCTTAACCGATTGAGCCACCCAGGCGCCCCCCCCCCCCCCCATCCTGTTTTGCCTAGGACACTCCCTCCTCTCCTTCACTTACGTAATCTGTGGCTAGTGTTCAGTGAGATGTGGTTGAGCGCAAACCATGGAAAGGGCTGGTATCTCCTTAGAGCTTGGAACCCCGGGTTTCGAGATCTTTTTCTGCCATTTGTTAGGGTGTGACCCTCGGGCACGTCACTGGGCCGCGCGGAACCTTGACTTTCTTATCCATACGCTGGATTCTTCTGTCTCGTGCATTATCAGCCTCGTGGGACCAGTGAAGATTAAATGAGAACATGTATATGAAGGGATATGCTAGGGCCGTGATGTTGATTCTGATTATTACTATTTAAAAGCTCTGTAGGCGGGCTGGTTCTTTCCACCTAGAGAAATAGAGCATTCCTATTCGAAGTCTTACCGAACAGAAATCAGCATCACCTGCTTATTTGAATTTTTATAATGAAGTCCAAATGCAAGATAGATGGAATTTCTGAAGAAGCTCCTGGCCA